>NC_092742.1:107705348-108035764 GCF_047496795.1 Chiloscyllium punctatum | reverse complement strand
CACTCAATCTCTCACACATCCACACTCAATCTCTCACACTCATTCAATCTCTCATACACACACACACTCAATCTCTCACACACACTCACTCAATCTCTCACACGCACTCGCTCAATCTCTCACACACACTAACACACACACTCACTCAAACGCACTCACTCAATCTCTCACACCCGCACTCACTCAATCTCTCTCACACACTAACACACACACTCACTCAATCTCTCACACACACTCACTCTATCTCTCACACACACTCGTTCGACCTCTCACACTCACTCAATCTGTCCCACACACGCACTGACTCAATCTCTGCCACACACACACTAACACACACACTCGCTGAATCTCTCACACACACTCACTCATTCTCTCACACGCACTAACACGCCCTCTCTCAATCTCTTACACACACTTATTCAATCTCTCACACACAGTCACTCAATCTCTCACACACACTTGCTCAAATTCTCACACTCACTCAATCTGTGCCACACACGCACTCACTCAATCTCTGCCACACACACACACACTCACTCAATCTCTCACACACTCACTCAATCTTCACACACACTCACTCAATCTCTCACACACACTAACACACACACTCACTAATCTCTCACACACTCACTCAATCTCTCACACACACTAACACACACACAATTACTCAAGCTCTCACACACACTTACTCAATCTATCACACACACTAACACACACACTCACTCAATCTCTCACACACACCCACTCAATCTCACACACACATTCACTCGATCTCACACACACACTCGCTCAAATTCTCACACTCACACAATCTCAGCCACACACACACTAACTCAATCTCTCACACACACTAACACACACACACACTCAATCTCTCACACACTCGCTCAATCTCTTACACACACTCACTTAATCTCTCACACACACACTCACTCAATCTCTCACACACACTCACTCAATCTCTCACACACACTCACTCAATCTCTCACACACACTCGCTCAAATTCTCACACTCTCTCAATCTATGCCACACACGCACTCACTCAATCTCTCACACACACTCACTCAATCTCTTGCACACTCTAACACACACTTGCTCAGTCTCTCACACACACTCACTCAACCAGTCACACACTAACACACACTGTCTCTCAATCGCTCACACACATTCATTCAAGCTCTCACACACATTCACTCAATCTCTCTCACACACACACACAATCTCTCACACACACTAACACACACACTCATTCAATCTCTCACACACACTCTCTCAATCTCTCACGCACACTAACACACACACTCGCTCAATCTCTCACACACTCACTCAATCTCTCACACACATTCACTCAATCTCTCTCACACACACACACAATCTCTCACACACACTAACACACACACTCATTCAATCTCTCACACACTCACTCAATCTCTCACACACACTCACTCAATCTCTCACACAATCTCGCTCAATCTCTCACACACACTCACTCAGTTTCTCACACATACTCACTCAATCTCTCACGCACACTCACTCAATTTCTCACACACACTCACTCAATCTCTCACACTCACTTAATCTCTGCCACACACACACTTACTCAATCTCTCACACTCACTCACTCAATCTCTCACGCACACTCACTCAATTTCTCACACACACTCACTCAATCTCTCACACAATCTCGCTCCATCTTTCACACACACTCACTCAATCTCACACACACACTCGCTCAATCTCTCACACACACTAACACACACACTCACTCACAAATACACTCAGTCAATCTCTCACACACATTCTCAGTCAATCTCTCTCACACACTAACACACACACTCACTCAATCTCTCTCACACACCCACTCAACCTCTCACACACACTCACTCAATCTCTCACACACACTCACTCAATCTCTCACACTCACTTAATCTCTGCCACACACACACTTACTCAATCTCTCACACACACTGGCTCAATCTCTCACACACCCTCACTCAATCTCTCACACTCACTTAATCTCTGCCACACACACACTTACTCAATCACTCACACACACTCACTCAATCTCTCACACACACTAACACACACAATCGCACAATCTCTCACACACACTCACTCAATTTCTCATACTCACTCAATCTCTCCCACACACGCACTCGCGCAAATTCTCACACTCACTCAATCTCTCACACACACTCACTCAACCTCTCACACACTATCACACACACTCACTCAATCTCTCACACGCACTCACTCAACCTCTCACACACTCGCTCAATCTCTCACACACTCTCACTCAATCTCTCAAACACAATCACTCGATCTCTCACACACGCTCACTCAAACTCTCAAACGCACTCACTCGATCTCACAAACACACTCACTCAAATTCTCACACTCACTCAATCTCTGAAACACAAACACTCACGCAATCTCTCACACACAATCACTCAATCTCTCACACACTAACACACACACTCACTCAATCTCTCACACACTCACTCAATCTCTCACACACACTAACACACACACTCACTCAATCTCTCACACAAACACACACACTTGCTCAATCTCTCACACACACTCACTCAATCTCTCAAACACACTCACTCGATCTCTCACACACACTCACTCAAATTCTCATTCTCACTCAATCCCTGCCACTCACACACTCGCTCAATCTCTCACACACACTCACTCAAGCTCTTACACACGCTCGCTCAATCTCTCACACACACTCACTCAATCTCTCACACACACTCAATCTCTGCCACACACACACTCACTCATTCTCTCACACACACTCACTCAATCTCTCACACACACTCGCTCAATCTCTCATACACACTCACTCAACCTCTCACTCACACTAACACAACACTCACTCAAAAACACTCACTCAATCTCTCACACACACACTCACTCAATCTCTCTCACACACTAATACACACACTCACTCAATCTCTCCCACACAATCACTCAATCTCTCACATACACTCGCTCGACCTCTCACACTCACTCAATCTGTGCCACACATGCACTGACTCAATCTCTGCCACACACACGTTAACAAACACACTCGCTCAATCTCTTAAACACACTCACTCATTCTCCCACACGCACTAACACACACTCGCTCAATCTCTTACACACACTTATTCAATCTCTCACACACATTCACTCAATCTCTCTCACACACTTGCTCAAATTCTCACACTCACTCAATCACTGCCACACACACACACTCACTCAATCTCTCACACAAACTCACTAAATCTCCCACACACACTAACACACACATTAACTCAATCTCTCACAAACTCATTCAATCTCTCACACACACTCACTCAATCTCTCACACACACTCACTCAATCTCTCAAACACATTCGTCGATCTCTCACACACACTCACTCAAATTCTCACACTCACTCAATCTCAGCCACACAAACACTCACGCAATCTCTCACACACAATCACTCAATCTCTCACACACTAACACACACACTCACTCAATCTCTCACACACTCACTCAATCTCACCCACACACTAACACACACACTCGCTCAATCTCTCACACACTCTCCCTCAATCTCTCACACACACTCACTCATTCTCTCACACACATTCACTCAATCTCTCACACACACTCGCTCAATCTCTCATACACACTCACTCAACCTCTCACACACACTAACACAACACTCACTCAAACACACTCACTCAATCTCTCACACACACACTCACTCAATCTCTCTCACACACTAACACACACACTCACTCAATCTCTCACACACACTCACTCAATCTCTCACATACACTCGCTCGACCTCTCACACTCACCCAATCTGTGCAAAAACATGCACTGACTCAATCTCTGCCACACACACGATAACACACACACTCGCTCAATCTCTTACACACACTCACTCATTCTCTCACACGCACTAACACACACTCGCTCAATCTCTTACACACACTTATTCAATCTCTCACACACATTCACTCAATCTCTCTCACACACTTGCTCAAATTCTCACACTCACTCAATCACTGCCACACACACACTCACTCAATCTCTCACACAAACTCACTAAATCTCCCACACACACTAACACACACACTCACTCAATCTCTCACAAACTCATTCAATCTCTCACACACACTCACTCAATCTCTCACACACACTCAATCTCTACCACACACACACTCACCCAATCTCTCACACACTCACTCAATCTCTCACACAAACACTCACTCAATCTCTCACACACACTCGCTCAGTCTCTCACTCACACTCACTCAATCTCTCACACATACTCACTCAATCTGTCACACACCCACACTCAATCTCTCACACTCAGTCAATCTCTCACACACACACACACACTCAATCTTTCACACACACTCACTCAATCTCACACCCGCACTCACTCAATCTCTCTCACACACTAACACACACACTCACTCAATCTCTCACACACACTCACTCTATCTCTCACACACACTCGTTCGACCTCTCACACTCACTCAATCTGTCGCACACACGCCCTGACTCAATCTCTGCCACACACACACTAACACACACACTCGCTGAATCTCTCACACACACTCATTCATTCTCTCACACGCACTAACACACACTCTCTCAATCTCTTACACACACACTTATTCAATCTCTCACACGCATTCACTCAATCTCTCACACATACTTGCTCAAATTCTCACACTCACTCAATCTGTGCCACACACGCACTCACTCAATCTCTGCCACACTCACTCAATCTCTCACACACACTCACTCAATCTCTCACACACACTACCACACACACTCACTCAATCTCTCACACACTCACTCAATCTCTCACACACACTAACACACACACTCGCACAATCCCTCACACGCACTCAGTCAATCTCTCACACACACTCACTCAATCTCTCACACTCACTCAATTTCTGCCACACACGCGCTCACTCAATCTCCCACACACACTAACACACAGACTCGCTCAATCTCTCACATACACTCACTCAATCTCTCTCACACACTCACTCAATCTCTCACACACACTAAAACACACTCGCTCAATCTCTCATACACACTCACTCAGTCTCTCACACAAACACACATACAGGTACTCAATCTCTCACACACACTCAATCACTCACACACATTAACACACACAATGACGCAATCTCTCACACACACTCACTCAATCTCTAACACACACTAACACACACACTCACTCAATCTCTCACACACACTCACTCAGTCTCTCATACTCACTCAATCTCTCGCACACACACACTCGCTCAAATTCTCACACTCACTCAATCTGTCACACACACTAACACACACACACACTCAATCTCTCACACACACTCACTCATTCTCTCACACGCACTAACACACACTCGCTCAATCTTTTACACACATTTATTCAATCTCTCACACACATTCACTGAATCTCTCTCACACACTTGCTCAAATTCTCACACTCACTCAATCACTGCGTCACACACTCACTCAATCTCTCACACAAACGCACTAAATCTCCCACACACACTAACACACACACTCACTCAATCTCTCACAAACTCATTCAATCTCTCACACACACTCACTCAAACTCTCACACCCACTCACTAAATCTCCCACACACACTAACACACACACTCACTCAATCTCTCACACAAACGCACTAAATCTCCCACACACACTAACACACACACTCACTCAATCTCTCACAAGCTCATTCAATCTCTCACACACACTCACTCAATCTCTCACACACACTCACTAAATCTCCCACACACACTAACACACACACTCACTCAATCTCTCACAAACTCATTCAATCTCTCACACACACTCACTCAATCTCTCACACACACTCAATCTCTGCCACACACGCACTCACTCAATCTCTCACACACACTAACACACACACTCGCACAATCTCTCACACACTCACTCAATCTCTAACACCAACACACACACTCGCTCATTCTCTCACAAACTCTCAGTCAATCTCTCACACACACACTCACTCAATCTCTCACACATGCTCTCTCAATCTCTCACAACACACTCACTCAATCTCTCACACACCCACACTCAATCTCTCACACTCACTCAATCTCTCATACACGCACTCGCTCAATCTCTCACACACACTAACACACACACTCACTCAAACGCACTCACTCAATCTCTCACACCCGCACTCACTCAATCTCTCTCACACACTAACACACACACTCACTCAATCTCTCACACACACTCACTCTATCTCTCACACACACTCATTCGACCTCTCACACTCACTCAATCTGTCCCACACACGCACTGACTCAATCTCTGCCACACACACATTAACACACACACTCGCTGAATCTCTCACACACACTCACTCATTCTCTCACACGCACGAACACGCCCTGTCTCAATCTCTTACACACACTTATTCAAACTCTCACACACAGTCACTCAATCTCTCACACACACTTGCTCAAATTCTCACACTCACTCAATCTGTGCCACACACGCACTCACTCAATCTCTGCCACACACACACACACTCACTCAATCTCTCACACACTCACTCAATCTTCACACAGACTCACTCAATCTCTCACACACACTACCACACACACTCATTCAATCTCTCACACACTCACTCAATCTCTCACACACACTAACACACACACTCGCTCAATCCCTCACACGCACTCAGTCAATCTCTCACACACGCGCTCACTCAATCTCCGACACACACTAACACATACACTCGCTCAATCTCTCACATACACTCACTCAATCTCTCTCACACACTCACTCAATCTCTCACACACACTAACACACACTCGCTCAATCTCTCACACACACTAACACACACTCGCTCAATCTCTCACACACACTAACACACACACTCACTCAATCTCTCACACACACTCACTCTATCTCTCACACACACTCGTTCGAACTCTCACACTCACTCAATCTGTCCCACACACGCACTGACTCAATCTCTGCCACACACACACTAACACACACTCGCTGAATCTCTCACACACACTCACTCATTCTCTCACACGCACTAACACGCCCTCTCTCAATCTCTTACACACACTTATTCAATCTCTCACACACATTCACTCAATCTCTCACACACACTTGCTCAAATTCTCACACTCACTCAATCTGTGCCACACATGCACTCATTCAATCTCTGCCACACACACACACTCACTCAATCTCTCACACACTCACTCAATCTTCACACACACTCACTCAATCTCTCACACACTCACTCAATCTCTCACACACACTAACACACACACTCGCTCAAACCCTCACACGCACTCAGTCAATCTCTCACACACGCGCTCACTCAATCTCCCACACACACTAACACATACACTCGCTCAATCTCTCACATACACTCACTCAATCTCTCTCACACACTCACTCAATCTCTCACACACACTAACACACACTCGCTCAATCTCTCACACACACTCACTCAGTCTCTCACACAAACAAACACACATACAGTTATTCAATCTCTCACACACACTCCATCACTCACACACATTAACACACACAATTACGCCATCTCTCACACACACTCGCTCAATCTCTAACACACACTAACACACACACACCCTCAATCTCTCACACACACTCACTCAATCTCTCATACTCACTCAATGTCTCGCACACACACGCTCGCTCAAATTCTCACTCTCACTCAATCTCTCACACACACTAACACACACACACACTCAATCTCTCATACCCGCACTCACTCAATCTCTCTCACACACTAACACACACACACACTCAATCTCTCACACACACTCACTCAATCTCTAACACACACTCACTCAATCTCTCACACACACTCGCTCAAATTCTCACACTCACTCAATCTCTGACCACACACGCACGCACTCAATCTCTAACACACACGAACACACAGTCGCTCAGTCTCTCACACACACTCACTCAACCTCTCACACACTAACACACACGCTCTCACTCAATCTCTCACACACTCACTCGATCTCTCACACACACTCACTCAAATTCTCACACTCACTCAATCTCTGCCAAACAAACACTCACTCAATCTCTCACACACTAACACACACACTCACTCAATCTCTCCCACAAACACACACACTCGCTCAATCTCTCACACAATCTCACTCAATCTCTCACACACACTCAATCTCTCACACACACTCGCTCAAATTCTCACATTCACGCAATCTTTGCCACACACTCACTCACTCAATCTCTCACACACACTCACTCAATCTCTCAAACACACTCACTCAATCCCTCACACACACTCACTCAAACTCTCACACACACTTGCTCAAATTCTCACACTCACTCAATCTCTGCCACACACACATTCACTCAATCTCTCACACACACTCGCTCTATCACTGACACACACTAACACACATACTCACTCAAAAACACACTCACTCAATCTCTCACACACACACACACTCAATCTCTCACACACTGACACACACACTCACTCAATCTCTCACACACACTCACTCAATCTCTCACACACACTCGCTCAACCTCTCACACTCACTCAATCGGTGCCATACATGCACTGACTCAATCTCTGCCACACACACACTAACACACACACTCGCACAATCTCTCACACACACTCGCTCAATCCCTCAAATACACTAACACACACACACACTATCTCTCACACACACTCACTCAATCTCTCACACACACTAACACACACACTCGCTCAATCCCTCACACACTCTCACTCAATTTCTCACACACAATCACTCAGTCTCTCACACCCACTCGCTCAAATTCTCACACTCACTCAATCTCTGCTACACACACACTCACTCAATCTCTCATACACACACTAACACACACACCCACTCACTCAATCTCTCACATACGCTAACACACACTCACTCAATCTCTCACACACACTCGCTCAACCTCTCACACTCACTCAATCGGTGCCATACTTGCACTGACTCAATCTCTGCCACACACACATTAACACACATACTCGGTCAATCTCTCACACACACACATTTATTCTCTCACACATACTCATTCAATCTCTCACACACACTCACTCAATCTCTCACACTCACTCAATCTCTGCCACACACACACTCAATCTCTCACACACACTAACACACACACTCACTCAATCTGTCACACACTCACTCATTCTCTCACACACACAAACACACACACTCACTCAATCTCTCACACAAACACACACTCTCGCTCAATCTCTCACACACTCTCACTCAATCTCTCACACACACACACTCAATCTCTCACACACACACTCAATCTCTCACACACACTCGCTCAATCTCTCACACACACTCACTCAACCTCTCACACACACTCGCTCAATCTCTCACACACACTAACACACACACTCACTCAATCTCTCACACAAACTCACACACTCGCTCAATCTCTCACACATACTCACTCAATCTCTCGCACACGCTCTCTCAATCTCTCACACACACTCACTCAAGCTCTTACACACACTCGCTCAATCTCTCACACACACTCACTCAATCTCTCACACACACTCAATCTCTGCCACACACACACTCACTCAATCTCTCACACACACTCACTCAGCCTCGCACACACACACTCATTAAATCTCTCTCACACACTAACACACACTCTCACTCAATCTCACACACACACTCACTCAATCTCTCACATACACTCGCTCGACATCACATACTCACTCAATCTGTGCCACACACACGCTAACACACACACTCGCTCAATCTCTTACACACACTCACTCATTCTCTCACACGCACTAACACACACTCGCTCAATCTCTTACACACACTTATTCAATCTCTCACACACATTCATTCAATCTCTCACACACACTTGCTCAAATTCTCACACTCACTCAATCTCTGCCACACACACACTCACTCAATCTCTCACACACACTCACTAAATCTCCCACACACATTAACACACACACTCACTCAATCTCTCACACACTCACTCAATCTCTCACACACACTCGCTCAGTCTCTCTCACACACTAACACACACACTCACTCATCTCTCACACACACTCGTTCGACCTCTCACACTCACTCAATCTGTCCCACACAAACACTGACTCAATCTCTGACACACACTAACACACACACTCGCTGAATCTCTCACACACACACACTCATTCTCTCACACGCACTAACACGCACTCTCTCAATCTCTTACACACACTTATTCAATCTCTCACACACATTCAGTCAATCTCTCACACGCACTTGCTCAAAATCTCACACTCACTCAATCTGTGCCACACACGCACTCACTCAATCACTCACACACACTCACTCAATCTCTCACACACACTCGCTCAATCTCTCAAATACACTAACACACACACACACTCTATCTCTCACACACACTCACTCAATCTCTCACACACACTAACACACACACTCGCTCAATCCCTCACACACTCTCACTCAATTTCTCACACACAATCACTCAATCTCTCACACCCACTCGCTCAAATTCTCACACTCACTCAATCTCTGCTACACACACACTCACTCAATCTCACACACACACACTAACACACACACCCACACCCACTCACTCAATCTCTCACATACACTAACACACACTCACTCAATCTCTCACACACACTCGCTCAACCTCTCACACTCACTCAATCGGTGCCATATTTGCACTGACTCAATCTCTGCCACACACACACTAACACACATACTCGGTCAATCTCTCACACACACACATTTATTCTCTCACACATACTCATTCAATCTCTCACACACACTCACTCAATCTCTCACACTCACTCAATCTCTGCCACACACACACTCAATCTCTCACATACACTAACACACACACTCACTCAATCTGTCACACACTCACTCATTCTCTCACACACACTAACACACACACCCACTCACTCAATCTCTCACATACACTAACACACACTCACTCAATCTCTCACACACACTCGCTCAACCTCTCACACTCACTCAATCGGTGCCATACTTGCACTGACTCAATCTCTGCCACACACACACTAACACACATACTCGGTCAATCTCTCACACACACACATTTATTCTCTCACACATACTCATTCAATCTCTCACACACACTCACTCAATCTCTCACACTCACTCAATCTCTGCCACACACACACTCAATCTCTCACATACACTAACACACACACTCACTCAATCTGTCACACACTCACTCATTCTCTCACACACACAAACACACACACTCACTCAATCTCTCACACAAACACACATGCTCGCTCAATCTCTCACACACTCTCACTCAATCTCTCACACACACACACACTCAATCTCTCACACACACACACTCAATCTCTCACACACACGCGCTCAATCTCTCACACACACTCACTCAACCTTTCACACACACTCGCTCAATCTCTCACACACACTAACACACACACTCACTCAATCTCTCACACAAACTCACACACTCGCTCAATCTCTCACACATACTCACTCAATCTCTTGCACACGCTCTCTCAATCTCTCACACACACTCACTCAAGCTCTTACACACACTCACTCAATCTCTCATACACACTCACTCAACCTCGCACACACACACTCATTCAATCTCTCTCACACACTAACACACACACTCACTCAATCTCTCACACACACTCACTCAATCTCTCACATACACTCGCTCGACATCTCATACTCACTCAATCTGTGCCACACACACGCTAACACACACACTCGCTCAATCTCTCACACACACTAACACACACTCGCTCAATCTCTCACACACACTAACACACACACTCACTCAATCTCTCACACACACTAACACACACTCGCTCAATCTCTCACACACACTCGCTCAAATTCTCACACTCACTCAATCTCTGACCACACATGCACTCACTCAATCTCTCACACACTCACTCAATCTCTCACACACACTCACTCAATCTCTCACACACACTCACTCAATCTCTCACACACACTAACACACACACTCACTCAATCTCTCACACACTCACTCAATCTCTCACACACACAAACACACACACTCGCTCAATCCCTCACACGCACTCAGTCAATCTCTCGCGCACACTCACTCAATCTCTCACACACACTAACACACACTCTCGCTCAATCTCTCACATACACTCACTCAATCTCTCTCACACACTCACTCAATCTCTCACACACACTAACACACATATAGTTACTCAATCTCTCACACACTCAATCACTCACACACATTAACACACACAATTTCGCAATCTCTCACACACACTCACTCAATCTCTAACACACACACTCCCTCAATCTCTCACACACACTCACTCAATCTCTCATATTCACTCAATCTCTCGCACACACACACTCGCTCAAATTCTCACACTCAGTCAATCTCTCACACACACTAACACACACACTCACTCAATCTCTCACACACACTAACACACACTCGCTCAATCTCTCACACACACTCACTCAATCTCTCACACACACTCGCTCAAATTCTCACACTCACTCAATCTCTTACCACACACGCACTCATTCATTCTCTAACACACACTAACACACAGTCGCTCAGTCTTTCAAACACACTCACTCGATCTCTCAAACACACTCACTCAAATTCTCACACTCACTCAATCTCTGCCACACAAACACTCACGCAATCTCTCACACACAATCACGCAATCTCTCACACACTAACACACACAAACACTCATTCTCTCACACACACTAACACACACACTCACTCAATCTCTCACACAAACACACACACTCACTCAATCTCTCACATACTCTCACTCAAACTCTCTCACACACACACACTCAATCTCTCACACACACTCACTCAATCTCTCTCACACACTAACACACACACTCAATCTCTCACACACACTCACTCAATCTCTCACATACACTCACTCGACCTCTCACACTCACTCAATCTGTGCCACACATGCACTGACCTAATCTCTGCCACACACACACACTAACACACACACTCGCTCAATCTCTTACACACACTCACTCAATCTCTCACACACACTCACTCATTCTCTCACACGCACTAACACACACTCGCTCAATCTCTTACACACACTTATTCAATCTCTCACACACATTCACTCAATCTTTCACACACACTCGCTCAAATTCTCACACTCACTCAATCTGTGCCACACACGCACTCACTCAATATCTCACACACACTCACTAAATCTCCCACACACACTAACACACACACTCACTCAATCTCTCACAAACTCATTCAATCTCTCACACACACTCACTCAATCTCTCACACACACTCGCCCAATCTCTCACACACTCACTCAATCTCTCACACCAACACACACACTCGCTCATTCTCTCACACACTCTCACTCAATCTCTCACACACACACTCACTCAATCTCTCACACATGCTCTCTCAATCTCTCACACACATTCACTCAATCTCTCACACACACTCAATCTCTCACACATGCTCTCTCAATCTCTCACACACATTCACTCAATCTCTCACACACACACTCAATCTCTCATGCTCACTTAATCTCTCACACACACACACTCAATCTCTCACACACACTCACTCAATCTCTCACACACACTCGCTCAGTCTCTCACACACACTCACTCAATCTCTCACACACACTCACACAAAGTCGCACACACACTTGCTCAAATTCTCACACTCACTCAATCTCTGCCACACACACACTCACTCAATCTCTCACACACACTCACTCAATCTCTCACACACACTCACTCAACCTCTCACACACACTCGCTCAAACTCTCACACACGCACTCACTCAATCTCTCTCACACACTAACACACACACTCACTCAATCTCTCACACACACTCACTCAATCTCTCACACGCATTCGCTCGACCTCTCACACTCACTCAATTTGTGCTACACACGCACTGACTCAATCTCTGCCACACACACACTCACACTCACACTCGCGCAATCTCTCACACACTCTCACTCAACCTCACACACACTCGCTCAATCTCTCTCACACACTCGCTCGACCGCTCACACTCACTCAATCTGTGCCACACATGTACTGACTCAATCTCTGCCACACACACACTAACACACACACACTCACACAATCTCTCACACACGCTCTCTCATTCTCTCTCACACATTCACTCAATCTCTCACACACACTCGCTCAATCTCTCATACACACTCACTCAATCTCTCACACACACACACAATCTCTTACACACACTTGCTCAAATTCTCACACTCACTCAATCTGTGCCACACATGTACTGACTCAATTTCTGCCACACACACACTAACACACACACACTCACACAATCTCTCACACACGCTCTCTCATTCTCTCTCACACATTCACTCAATCTCTCACACACACTCCCTCAATCTCTCATACACGCTCACTCAATCTCTCACACACACTCACACAATCTCTTACACACACTTGCTCAAATTCTCACACTCACTCAATCTCTGCCACACACACACTCACTCAATCTCTCACACACACTCGCTCATTCTCTCATACACACTCACTCAACCTCTCACACTCATTCGTTCAAACTCTCACACACGCACTCACTCAATCTCTCTCACACACTAACACACACACTCGCTCAATCTTTCACACACTCACTCAATCTCTCACTCACACTAACACACACACTCACTCAATCTCTCACACAAACACACACACTCGCTCAATCTCTCATACATACTCACTCAATCTCTCACACACTCTCACACAATCTCTCACACACACTTGCTCAAATTCTCACACTCACTCAATCTCTGCCACACACACACTCACTCAATCTCTCACACACACTCACTCAACCTCTCACACACATTCGTTCAAACTCTCACACACGCACTCACTCAATCTCCCTCACACACGAACACACACACTCGCTCAATCCCTCACACACTCACTCAATCTCTCACACACTCACTCAATCTCTCACACACACTCACTCAATCTCTCACACACACTAACACACACACTCACTCAATCTCTCACACACTCACTCAATCTCTCACACACACTAACACACACACTCGCTCAATCCCTCACACGCACTCAGTCAATCTCTCACACACACTCACTCAATCTCTCACACACACTAACACACACTCTCGCTCAATCTCTCACATACACTCACTCAATCTCTCTCACACACTCACTCAATCTCTCACACAAACAAACACACATATAGTTACTCAATCTCTCACACACACTCAATCACTCACACACATTAACACACACAATTACGCAATCTCTCACACACACTCACTCAATCTCTAACACACACTAACACACACACTCCCTCAATCTCTCATACACACTCGCTCAATCTCTCAAACACTCTCACACACACTTGCTCAAATTCTCACACTCACTCAATCTCTGCCACTCACACACTCACTCAATCTCTCACACACACTCACTCAACCTCTCACACACATTTGTTCAAACTCTCACACACGCACTCCCTCAATCTCTCACACACACTCACTCAATCTCTCATACTCACTAAATCTCTCGCACACACACACTCGCTCAAATTCTCACACTCACTCAATCTCTCACACACACTAACACACACACTCACTCAATCTCTCACACACACTCACTCAACCTCTCACACACATTTGTTCAAACTCTCACACACGCACTCCCTCAATCTCTCACACACACTCACTCAATCTCTCATACTCACTAAATCTCTCGCACACACACACTCGCTCAAATTCTCACACTCACTCAATCTCTCACACACAGTAACACACGCACTCACTCAATCTCTCACACACACTCACAGAATCACACACACACACTAACACACACTCGCTCAATCTCTCACACACATTCGCTCAAATTCTCACACTCACTCAATCTCTGACCACACACGCACTCACTCAATCTCTCACACACTCACTCAATCTCTCACACACACTCACTCAATCTCTCACACACACTAACACACACAATCACTCAATCTCGCACACACTCACTCAATCTCTCACACACACTAGCACACACATTCGCTCAATCCCTCACACGCACTCAGTCAACCTCTCACACACACTCGCTCAATCTCTCACACACACTAACACACACACTCACTCAATCTCTCACACACACTCTCTCAATCTCTCACACACACTCGCTCGACCGCTCACACTCACTCAATCTGTGCCACACATGTACTGACTCAATCTCTGCCACACACACACTAACACACACACACTCATACAATCTCTCACACACGCTCTCTCATTCTCTCTCACACATTCACTCAATCTCTCACACACACTCGCTCAATCTCTCATACACACTCACTCAATCTCACACACACACTCACACAATCTCTCACACTCACTCAATCTCTGCCACACACACACTCACTCAATCTCTCACACACACTCGCTCAATCTCTCATACACACTCACTCAATCTCACACACACACTCACACAATCTCTCACACTCACTCAATCTCTGCCACACACACATTCACTCAATCTCTCCCACACACTAACACACACACTCACTCAATCTCTCACACACACTCACTCAATCTCTCACATACACTCGCTCGACCTCTCACACTCACTCAATCTGTGCCACACATGCACTGACTCAATCTCTGCCACACACACACGAACACACACACTCGCTCAATCTCTTACACACACTTATTCAATCTCTCACACACATTCACTCAATCTTTCACACACACTCGCTCAAATTCTCACACGCACTCAATCTCTGCCACACACGCACTCACTAAATCTTTGACACACGCACACTCACTCAATATCTCACACACACTCACTAAATCTCCCACACACACTAACACACACACTCACTCAAACTCTCACAAACTCATTCAATCTCTCACACACACTCACTCAATCTCTCCCACACACTAACACACACACTCGCCCAATCTCTCACACACTCACTCAATCTCTCACACCAACACACACACGCTCATTCTCTCACACAGGTTCTCTCAATCTCTCACACACATTCACTCAATCTCTCACACACTCGCTCAGTCTCTCATACACACTCACTCAATCTCTCACACAGACTCACTCAATCTCTCACATACATACTCAATCTCTCACGCTAACTCAATCTCTCACACACACACTCAATCTCTCACACACACTCACTCAATCTCTCACACACACTCGCTCAATCTCTCACACACACTAACACACACACTCACTCAAACGCACTCACTCAATCTCTCACACCCGCACTCACTCAATCTCTCTCACACTAACACACACACTCGCTGAATCTCTCACACACACTCACTCATTCTCTCACACGCACTAACATGCACTCTCTCAATCTCTTACACACAAATATTCAATCTCTCACACACATTCACTCAATCTCTCACTCACACTTGCTCAAATTCTCACACTCACTCAATCTGTGCCACACACGCACTCACTCAATCTCTCACACACTCACTCAATCTCTCACACACACTCACTCAATCTCTCACACACACTAACACACACACTCACTCAATCTCTCACACACTCACTCAATCTCTCACACACACTCGCTCAAACTTTCACACGCACTCAGTCAATCTCTCACACACACTCACTCAATCTCTCACACACACTAACACACACTCTCGCTCAATCTCTCACATATACTCACTCAATCTCTCACACAAACAAACACACATATAGTTACTCAATCTCTCACACACACTCAATCACTCACACACATTAACACACACAATTACGCAATCTCTCACACACACTCACTCAATCTCTAACACACACTAACACACACACTCACTCAATCTCTCACAGACACTCACTCAATCTCTCGCACACACACACTCACTCAAGTTCTCACACTCACTCAATCTCTTACACACACTAACACACGCACTCACTCAATCTCTCACACACATTCACTCAATCTCTCACACACACTAACACACACTCGCTCAATCTCTCACACACACTCGCTCAAATTCTCACACTCACTCAATCTCTGACCACACATGCACTCACTCAATCTCTCACACACTCACTCAATCTCTCACACACACTCACTCAATCTCTCACACACACTAACACACACACTCACTCAATCTCTCACACACTCACTCAATCTCTCACACACACAAACACACACACTCGCTCAATCCCTCACACGCACTCAGTCAATCTCTCGCGCACACTCACTCAATCTCTCACACACACTAACACACACTCTCGCTCAATCTCTCACATACACTCACTCAATCTCTCTCACACACTCACTCAATCTCTCACACAAACAAACACACATATAGTTACTCAATCTCTCACACACACTCAATCACTCACACACATTAACACACACAATTACGCAATCTCTCACACACACTCACTCAATCTCTAACACACACACTCCCTCAATCTCTCACACACACTCACTCAATCTCTCATATTCACTCAATCTCTCGCACACACACACTCGCTCAAATTCTCACACTCAGTCAATCTCTCACACACACTAACACACACACTCACTCAATCTCTCACACACACTAACACACACTCGCTCAATCTCTCACACACACTCACTCAATCTCTCACACACACTCGCTCAAATTCTCACACTCACTCAATCTCTTACCACACACGCACTCATTCATTCTCTAACACACACTAACACACAGTCGCTCAGTCTTTCAAACACACTCACTCGATCTCTCAAACACACTCACTCAAATTCTCACACTCACTCAATCTCTGCCACACAAACACTCACGCAATCTCTCACACACAATCACGCAATCTCTCACACACTAACACACACACACACTCATTCTCTCACACACACTAACACACACACTCACTCAATCTCTCACACAAACACACACACTCGCTCAATCTCTCACATACTCTCACTCAAACTCTCTCACACACACACACTCAATCTCTCACACACACTCACTCAATCTCTCTCACACACTAACACACACACTCAATCTCTCACACACACTCACTCAATCTCTCACATACACTCACTCGACCTCTCACACTCACTCAATCTGTGCCACACATGCACTGACCTAATCTCTGCCACACACACACACTAACACACACACTCGCTCAATCTCTTACACACACTCACTCAATCTCTCACACACACTCACTCATTCTCTCACACGCACTAACACACACTCGCTCAATCTCTTACACACACTTATTCAATCTCTCACACACATTCACTCAATCTTTCACACACACTCGCTCAAATTCTCACACTCACTCAATCTGTGCCACACACGCACTCACTCAATATCTCACACACACTCACTAAATCTCCCACACACACTAACACACACACTCACTCAATCTCTCACAAACTCATTCAATCTCTCACACACACTCACTCAATCTCTCACACACACTCGCCCAATCTCTCACACACTCACTCAATCTCTCACACCAACACACACACTCGCTCATTCTCTCACACACTCTCACTCAATCTCTCACACACACACTCACTCAATCTCAAACACATGCTCTCTCAATCTCTCACACACATTCACTCAATCTCTCACACACACTCAATCTCTCACACATGCTCTCTCAATCTCTCACACACATTCACTCAATCTCTCACACACACACTCAATCTCTCATGCTCACTTAATCTCTCACACACACACACTCAATCTCTCACACACACTCACTCAATCTCTCACACACACTCGCTCAGTCTCTCACACACACTCACTCAATCTCTCACACACACTCACACAAAGTCGCACACACACTTGCTCAAATTCTCACACTCACTCAATCTCTGCCACACACACACTCACTCAATCTCTCACACACACTCACTCAATCTCTCACACACACTCACTCAACCTCTCACACACACTCGCTCAAACTCTCACACACGCACTCACTCAATCTCTCTCACACACTAACACACACACTCACTCAATCTCTCACACACACTCACTCAATCTCTCACACGCATTCGCTCGACCTCTCACACTCACTCAATTTGTGCTACACACGCACTGACTCAATCTCTGCCACACACACACTCACACTCACACTCGCGCAATCTCTCACACACTCTCACTCAATCTCTCACACAAACCCGCTCAATCTCTCACAGTCACTCACTCAACCTCACACACACTCGCTCAATCTCTCTCACACACTCGCTCGACCGCTCACACTCACTCAATCTGTGCCACACATGTACTGACTCAATCTCTGCCACACACACACTAACACACACACACTCACACAATCTCTCACACACGCTCTCTCATTCTCTCTCACACATTCACTCAATCTCTCACACACACTCGCTCAATCTCTCATACACACTCACTCAATCTCTCACACACACACACAATCTCTTACACACACTTGCTCAAATTCTCACACTCACTCAATCTGTGCCACACATGTACTGACTCAATTTCTGCCACACACACACTAACACACACACACTCACACAATCTCTCACACACGCTCTCTCATTCTCTCTCACACATTCACTCAATCTCTCACACACACTCCCTCAATCTCTCATACACGCTCACTCAATCTCTCACACACACTCACACAATCTCTTACACACACTTGCTCAAATTCTCACACTCACTCAATCTCTGCCACACACACACTCACTCAATCTCTCACACACACTCGCTCATTCTCTCATACACACTCACTCAACCTCTCACACTCATTCGTTCAAACTCTCACACACGCACTCACTCAATCTCTCTCACACACTAACACACACACTCGCTCAATCTTTCACACACTCACTCAATCTCTCACTCACACTAACACACACACTCACTCAATCTCTCACACAAACACACACACTCGCTCAATCTCTCATACATACTCACTCAATCTCTCACACACTCTCACACAATCTCTCACACACACTTGCTCAAATTCTCACACTCACTCAATCTCTGCCACACACACACTCACTCAATCTCTCACACACACTCACTCAATCTCTCACACACACTCACTCAACCTCTCACACACATTCGTTCAAACTCTCACACACGCACTCACTCAATCTCCCTCACACACTAACACACACACTCGCTCAATCCCTCACACACTCACTCAATCTCTCACGCACTCACTCAATCTCTCACACACACTAACACACACACTCACTCAATCTCTCACACACTCACTCAATCTCTCACACACACTAACACACACACTCACTCAATCTCTCACACACTCACTCAATCTCTCACACACACTAACACACACACTCGCTCAATCCCTCACACTCACTCAGTCAATCTCTCACACACACTCACTCAATCTCTCACACACACTAACACACACTCTCGCTCAATCTCTCACATACACTCACTCAATCTCTCTCACACACTCACTCAATCTCTCACACAAACAAACACACATATAGTTACTCAATCTCTCACACACACTCAATCACTCACACACATTAACACACACAATTACGCAATCTCTCACACACACTCACTCAATCTCTAACACACACTAACACACACACTCCCTCAATCTCTCATACACACTCGCTCAATCTCTCAAACACTCTCACACACACTTGCTCAAATTCTCACACTCACTCAATCTCTGCCACTCACACACTCACTCAATCTCTCACACACACTCACTCAACCTCTCACACACATTTGTTCAAACTCTCACACACGCACTCCCTCAATCTCTCACACACACTCACTCAATCTCTCATACTCACTAAATCTCTCGCACACACACATTCGCTCAAATTCTCACACTCACTCAATCTCTCACACACACTAACACACACACTCACTCAATCTCTCACACACACTCACTCAACCTCTCACACACATTTGTTCAAACTCTCACACACGCACTCCCTCAATCTCTCACACACACTCACTCAATCTCTCATACTCACTAAATCTCTCGCACACACACACTCGCTCAAATTCTCACACTCACTCAATCTCTCACACACAGTAACACACGCACTCACTCAATCTCTCACACACACTCACAGAATCACACACACACACTAACACACACTCGCTCAATCTCTCACACACATTCGCTCAAATTCTCACACTCACTCAATCTCTGACCACACACGCACTCACTCAATCTCTCACACACTCACTCAATCTCTCACACACACTCACTCAATCTCTCACACACACTAACACACACAATCACTCAATCTCGCACACACTCACTCAATCTCTCACACACACTAGCACACACATTCGCTCAATCCCTCACACGCACTCAGTCAACCTCTCACACACACTCGCTCAATCTCTCACACACACTAACACACACACTCACTCAATCTCTCACACACACTCTCTCAATCTCTCACACACACTCGCTCGACCGCTCACACTCACTCAATCTGTGCCACACATGTACTGACTCAATCTCTGCCACACACACACTAACACACACACACTCATACAATCTCTCACACACGCTCTCTCATTCTCTCTCACACATTCACTCAATCTCTCACACACACTCGCTCAATCTCACACACACACTCACACAATCTCTCACACTCACTCAATCTCTGCCACACACACACTCACTCAATCTCTCACACACACTCGCTCAATCTCTCATACACACTCACTCAATCTCTCACACACTCTCACACAATCTCTCACACACACTTGCTCAAATTCTCACACTCACTCAATCTCTGCCACACACACACTTGCTCAATCTCTCACACACACTCACTCAACCTCTCACACACACTCACTGGATCTCTCACACACACTCACTCAAATTCTCACACTCACCCAATCTCTGCCACACAAACACTCACGCAATCTCTCACACACAATCACTCAATCTCTCACACACTAACACACACACTCACTCAATCTCTCACACACTCACTCAATCTCTCACACACACTCACTCAAGCTCTTACACACACTCGCTCAATCTCTCACACACACTCAATCTCTGCCACACACACGCTCACTCAATCTCTCACACACACTCACTCAATCTCTCACACACACTCACTCAACCTCTCACACACACTAACACAACACTCACTCAAAACCACTCACTCAATCTCTCACACACACACTCACTCAATCTCTCTCACACACTAACACACACACTCACTCAATCTCTCACACACACTCACTCAATCTCTCACATACACTCACTCGACCTCTCGCACTCACTCAATCTGTGCCACACATGCACTGACCTAATCTCTGCCACACGCACACTAACACACACACTCGCTCAATCTCTTACACACACTCACTCATTCTCTCACACGCACTAACACACACTCGCTCAATCTCTTACACACACTTATTCAATGTCTCACACACATTCACTCAATCATTCACACACACTCGCTCAAATTCTCACACTCACTCAATCTGTGCCACACACGCACTCACTCAATATCTCACACACACTCACTAAATCTCCCACACACACTAACACACACACTCACTCAATCTCTCACAAACTCATTCAAACTCTCACACACACTCACTCAATCTCTCACACACACTCGCCCAATCTCTCACACACTCACTCAATCTCTCACACCAACACACACACTCGCTCATTCTCTCACACACTCTCACTCAATCTCTCACACACACACTCACTCAATCTCTCACACATGCTCTCTCAATCTCTCACACACATTCACTCAATCTCTCACACACACTCAATCTCTCACACATGCTCTCTCAATCTCTCACACACATTCACTTAATCTCTCACACACACACACTCAATCTCTCACACACACTCACTCAATCTCTCACACACACTCGCTCAGTCTCTCACACACACTCACACAAAGTCGCACACACACTTGCTCAAATTCTCACACTCACTCAATCTCTGCCACACACACACTCACTCAATCTCTCACACACACTCACTCAATCTCTCACACACACTCACTCAATCTCTCACACACACTCACTCAACCTCTCACACACACTCGCTCAAACTCTCACACACACTCACTCAATCTCTCACACACACTCACACAAAGTCGCACACACACTTGCTCAAATTCTCACACTCACTCAATCTCTGCCACACACACACTCACTCAATCTCTCACACACACTCACTCAATCTCTCACACACACTCACTCAACCTCTCACACACACTCGCTCAAACTCTCACACACGCACTCACTCAATCTCTCTCACACACTAACACACACACTCACTCAATCTCTCACACACACTCACTCAATCTCTCACACGCATTCGCTCGACCTCTCACACTCACTCAATTTGTGCTACACACGCACTGACTCAATCTCTGCCACACACACACTCACACTCACACTCGCGCAATCTCTCACACACTCTCACTCAATCTCTCACACAAACCCGCTCAATCTCTCACAGTCACTCACTCAACCTCACACACACTCGCTCAATCTCTCTCACACACTCGCTCGACCGCTCACACTCACTCAATCTGTGCCACACATGTACTGACTCAATCTCTGCCACACACACACTAACACACACACACTCACACAATCTCTCACACACGCTCTCTCATTCTCTCTCACACATTCACTCAATCTCTCACACACACTCGCTCAATCTCTCATACACACTCACTCAATCTCTCACACACACACACAATCTCTTACACACACTTGCTCAAATTCTCACACTCACTCAATCTGTGCCACACATGTACTGACTCAATTTCTGCCACACACACACTAACACACACACACTCACACAATCTCTCACACACGCTCTCTCATTCTCTCTCACACATTCACTCAATCTCTCACACACACTCCCTCAATCTCTCATACACGCTCACTCAATCTCTCACACACACTCACACAATCTCTTACACACACTTGCTCAAATTCTCACACTCACTCAATCTCTGCCACACACACACTCACTCAATCTCTCACACACACTCGCTCATTCTCTCATACACACTCACTCAACCTCTCACACTCATTCGTTCAAACTCTCACACACGCACTCACTCAATCTCTCTCACACACTAACACACACACTCGCTCAATCTTTCACACACTCACTCAATCTCTCACTCACACTAACACACACACTCACTCAATCTCTCACACAAACACACACACTCGCTCAATCTCTCATACATACTCACTCAATCTCTCACACACTCTCACACAATCTCTCACACACACTTGCTCAAATTCTCACACTCACTCAATCTCTGCCACACACACACTCACTCAATCTCTCACACACACTCACTCAATCTCTCACACACACTCACTCAACCTCTCACACACATTCGTTCAAACTCTCACACACGCACTCACTCAATCTCCCTCACACACTAACACACACACTCGCTCAATCCCTCACACACTCACTCAATCTCTCACGCACTCACTCAATCTCTCACACACACTAACACACACACTCACTCAATCTCTCACACACTCACTCAATCTCTCACACACACTAACACACACACTCACTCAATCTCTCACACACTCACTCAATCTCTCACACACACTAACACACACACTCGCTCAATCCCTCACACTCACTCAGTCAATCTCTCACACACACTCACTCAATCTCTCACACACACTAACACACACTCTCGCTCAATCTCTCACATACACTCACTCAATCTCTCTCACACACTCACTCAATCTCTCACACAAACAAACACACATATAGTTACTCAATCTCTCACACACACTCAATCACTCACACACATTAACACACACAATTACGCAATCTCTCACACACACTCACTCAATCTCTAACACACACTAACACACACACTCCCTCAATCTCTCATACACACTCGCTCAATCTCTCAAACACTCTCACACACACTTGCTCAAATTCTCACACTCACTCAATCTCTGCCACTCACACACTCACTCAATCTCTCACACACACTCACTCAACCTCTCACACACATTTGTTCAAACTCTCACACACGCACTCCCTCAATCTCTCACACACACTCACTCAATCTCTCATACTCACTAAATCTCTCGCACACACACATTCGCTCAAATTCTCACACTCACTCAATCTCTCACACACACTAACACACACACTCACTCAATCTCTCACACACACTCACTCAACCTCTCACACACATTTGTTCAAACTCTCACACACGCACTCCCTCAATCTCTCACACACACTCACTCAATCTCTCATACTCACTAAATCTCTCGCACACACACACTCGCTCAAATTCTCACACTCACTCAATCTCTCACACACAGTAACACACGCACTCACTCAATCTCTCACACACACTCACAGAATCACACACACACACTAACACACACTCGCTCAATCTCTCACACACATTCGCTCAAATTCTCACACTCACTCAATCTCTGACCACACACGCACTCACTCAATCTCTCACACACTCACTCAATCTCTCACACACACTCACTCAATCTCTCACACACACTAACACACACAATCACTCAATCTCGCACACACTCACTCAATCTCTCACACACACTAGCACACACATTCGCTCAATCCCTCACACGCACTCAGTCAACCTCTCACACACACTCGCTCAATCTCTCACACACACTAACACACACACTCACTCAATCTCTCACACACACTCTCTCAATCTCTCACACACACTCGCTCGACCGCTCACACTCACTCAATCTGTGCCACACATGTACTGACTCAATCTCTGCCACACACACACTAACACACACACACTCATACAATCTCTCACACACGCTCTCTCATTCTCTCTCACACATTCACTCAATCTCTCACACACACTCGCTCAATCTCACACACACACTCACACAATCTCTCACACTCACTCAATCTCTGCCACACACACACTCACTCAATCTCTCACACACACTCGCTCAATCTCTCATACACACTCACTCAATCTCTCACACACTCTCACACAATCTCTCACACACACTTGCTCAAATTCTCACACTCACTCAATCTCTGCCACACACACACTTGCTCAATCTCTCACACACACTCACTCAACCTCTCACACACACTCACTGGATCTCTCACACACACTCACTCAAATTCTCACACTCACCCAATCTCTGCCACACAAACACTCACGCAATCTCTCACACACAATCACTCAATCTCTCACACACTAACACACACACTCACTCAATCTCTCACACACTCACTCAATCTCTCACACACACTCACTCAAGCTCTTACACACACTCGCTCAATCTCTCACACACACTCAATCTCTGCCACACACACGCTCACTCAATCTCTCACACACACTCACTCAATCTCTCACACACACTCACTCAACCTCTCACACACACTAACACAACACTCACTCAAAACCACTCACTCAATCTCTCACACACACACTCACTCAATCTCTCTCACACACTAACACACACACTCACTCAATCTCTCACACACACTCACTCAATCTCTCACATACACTCACTCGACCTCTCGCACTCACTCAATCTGTGCCACACATGCACTGACCTAATCTCTGCCACACGCACACTAACACACACACTCGCTCAATCTCTTACACACACTCACTCATTCTCTCACACGCACTAACACACACTCGCTCAATCTCTTACACACACTTATTCAATGTCTCACACACATTCACTCAATCATTCACACACACTCGCTCAAATTCTCACACTCACTCAATCTGTGCCACACACGCACTCACTCAATATCTCACACACACTCACCAAATCTCCCACACACACTAACACACACACTCACTCAATCTCTCACAAACTCATTCAAACTCTCACACACACTCACTCAATCTCTCACACACACTCGCCCAATCTCTCACACACTCACTCAATCTCTCACACCAACACACACACTCGCTCATTCTCTCACACACTCTCACTCAATCTCTCACACACACACTCACTCAATCTCTCACACATGCTCTCTCAATCTCTCACACACATTCACTCAATCTCTCACACACACTCAATCTCTCACACATGCTCTCTCAATCTCTCACACACATTCACTTAATCTCTCACACACACACACTCAATCTCTCACACACACTCACTCAATCTCTCACACACACTCGCTCAGTCTCTCACACACACTCACACAAAGTCGCACACACACTTGCTCAAATTCTCACACTCACTCAATCTCTGCCACACACACACTCACTCAATCTCTCACACACACTCACTCAATCTCTCACACACACTCACTCAATCTCTCACACACACTCACTCAACCTCTCACACACACTCGCTCAAACTCTCACACACGCACTCACTCAATCTCTCTCACACACTAACACACACACTCACTCAATCTCTCACACACACTCACTCAATCTCTCACACGCATTCGCTCGACCTCTCACACTCACTCAATTTGTGCTACACACGCACTGACTCAATCTCTGCCACACACACACTCACACTCACACTCGCGCAATCTCTCACACACTCTCACTCAATCTCTCACACAAACCCGCTCAATCTCTCACAGTCACTCACTCAACCTCACACACACTCGCTCAATCTCTCTCACACACTCGCTCGACCGCTCACACTCACTCAATCTGTGCCACACATGTACTGACTCAATCTCTGCCACACACACACTAACACACACACACTCACACAATCTCTCACACACGCTCTCTCATTCTCTCTCACACATTCACTCAATCTCTCACACACACTCGCTCAATCTCTCATACACACTCACTCAATCTCTCACACACACACACAATCTCTTACACACACTTGCTCAAATTCTCACACTCACTCAATCTGTGCCACACATGTACTGACTCAATTTCTGCCACACACACACTAACACACACACACTCACACACTCTCTCACACACGCTCTCTCATTCTCTCTCACACATTCACTCAATCTCTCACATACACTCGCTCAATCTCTCATACACACTCACTCAATCTCTCACACACACTCGCTCAGTCTCTCACACACACTCACTCAATCTCTCACACACACTCACACAAAGTCGCACACACACTTGCTCAAATTCTCACACTCACTCAATCTCTGCCACACACACACTCACTCAATCTCTCACACACACTCACTCAATCTCTCACACACACTCACTCAACCTCTCACACACACTCGCTCAAACTCTCACACACGCACTCACTCAATCTCTCTCACACACTAACACACACACTCACTCAATCTCTCACACACACTCACTCAATCTCTCACACGCATTCGCTCGACCTCTCACACTCACTCAATTTGTGCTACACACGCACTGACTCAATCTCTGCCACACACACACTCACACTCACACTCGCGCAATCTCTCACACACTCTCACTCAATCTCTCACACAAACCCGCTCAATCTCTCACAGTCACTCACTCAACCTCACACACACTCGCTCAATCTCTCTCACACACTCGCTCGACCGCTCACACTCACTCAATCTGTGCCACACATGTACTGACTCAATCTCTGCCACACACACACTAACACACACACACTCACACAATCTCTCACACACGCTCTCTCATTCTCTCTCACACATTCACTCAATCTCTCACACACACTCGCTCAATCTCTCATACACACTCACTCAATCTCTCACACACACACACAATCTCTTACACACACTTGCTCAAATTCTCACACTCACTCAATCTGTGCCACACATGTACTGACTCAATTTCTGCCACACACACACTAACACACACACACTCACACAATCTCTCACACACGCTCTCTCATTCTCTCTCACACATTCACTCAATCTCTCACACACACTCCCTCAATCTCTCATACACGCTCACTCAATCTCTCACACACACTCACACAATCTCTTACACACACTTGCTCAAATTCTCACACTCACTCAATCTCTGCCACACACACACTCACTCATTCTCTCATACACACTCACTCATACACACTCACTCAACCTCTCACACTCATTCGTTCAAACTCTCACACACGCACTCACTCAATCTCTCTCACACACTAACACACACACTCGCACAATCTTTCACACACTCACTCAATCTCTCACTCACACTAACACACACACTCACTCAATCTCTCACACAAACACACACACTCGCTCAATCTCTCATACATACTCACTCAATCTCTCACACACTCTCACACAATCTCTCACACACACTTGCTCAAATTCTCACACTCACTCAATCTCTGCCACACACACACTCACTCAATCTCTCACACACACTCACTCAATCTCTCACACACACTCACTCAACCTCTCACACACATTCGTTCAAACTCTCACACACGCACTCACTCACTCTCTCTCACACACTAACACACACACTCGCTCAATCTCTCACACACTCACTCAATCTCTCACACACTCACTCAATCTCTCACACACACTCACTCAATCTCTCACACACACTAACACACACACTCACTCAATCTCTCACACACTCACTCAATCTCTCACACACACTAACACACACACTCGCTCAATCCCTCACACGCACTCAGTCAATCTCTCACACACACTCACTCAATCTCTCACACACACTAACACACACTCTCGCTCAGTCTCTCACATACACTCACTCAATCTCTCTCACACACTCACTCAATCTCTCACACAAACAAACACACATATAGTTACTCAATCTCTCACACACACTCAATCACTCACACACATTAACACACACAATTACGCAATCTCTCACACACACTCACTCAATCTCTAACACACACTAACACACACACTCCCTCAATCTCTCACACACACTCACTCAATCTCTCATACTCACTCAATCTCTCACACACACTAACACACACACTCACTCAATCTCTCACACACACTCGCTCAATCTCTCACACACACTCACTCAATCTCTCACACACACTCGCTCAAATTCTCACGCTCACTCAATCTCTGACCACACACACACTCATTCAATCTCTAACGCACACTAACACACAGTCGCTCAGTCTCTCAAACACACTCACTCGATCTCTCAAACACACTCACTCAAATTCTCACACTCACTCAATCTCTGCCACGCAAACACTCACGCAATCTCTCACACACAATCACTCAATCTCTCACACACGAACACACAAACTCACTCAATCTCTCACACACTCACTCAATCTCTCCCACACACTAACACATACACTCACTCAATCTCTCACACAAACTCACACACTCACTCAATCTCTCACACACTCTCACTCAATCTCTCTCATACACACACACTCGATCTCTCGCTCACGCTCTCTCAATCTCTCACACACACTCACTCCAGCTCTTACACACACTCGCTCAATTTCTCACACACACTCAATCTCTGCCGCACACACGCTCACTCAATCTCTCACACACACTCACTCAACCTCTCACACACACTAACACAACACTCACTCAAACCCACTCACTCAATCTCTCACACACACACTCACTTAATCTCTCTCACACACTAACACACACACTCACGCAATCTCTCACACACACTCACTCAATCTCTCACATACACTCGCTCGACCTCTCGCACTCACTCAATCTGTGCCACGCATGCACTGACCTAATCTCTGCCACACACACACTAACACACACACTCGCTCAATCTCTTACACACACTCACTCATTCTCTCACACGCACTAACACACACTCGCTCAATCTCTTACACACACTTATTCAATCTCTCACACACATTCACTCAATCTTTCACACACACTCGCTCAAATTCTCACACGCACTCAATCTCTGCCACACACGCACTCACTCAATCTCTGACACACACACACTCACTCAATCTCTCACATACACTCGCTCGACCTCTCGCACTCACTCAATCTGTGCCACACATGCACTGACCTAATCTCTGCCACACACACACTAACACACACACTCGCTCAATCTCTCACACACACTCACTCAATCTCTCACAAACTCATTCAATCTCTCACACACACTCGCCCAATCTCTCACACACTCACTCAATCTCTCACACCAACACACACACTCGCTCATTCTCTCACACACTCTCACTCAATCTCTCACACACACACTCACTCAATCTCTCACACATGCTCTCTCAATCTCTCACACACATTCACTCAATCTCTCACACACACACACTCAATCTCTCACACATACTCACTCAATCTCTCACACACACACTCAATCTCTCATGCTCACTTAATCTCTCACACACACACACTCAATCTCTCACACACACTCACTCAATCTCTCACACACACTCACACAAAGTCTCACACACACATGCTCAAATTCTCACACTCACTCAATCTCTGCCACACACACACTCACTCAATCTCTCACACACACTCACTCAATCTCTCACACACACTCACTCAACCTCTCACACACTCGCTCAAACTCTCACACACGCACTCACTCAATCTCTCTCACACACTAACACACACACTCACTCAATCTCTCACACACACTCACTCAATCTCTCACACACATTCAATCGACCTCTCACACTCACTCAATTTGTGCCACACACGCACTGACTCAATCTCTGCCACACACACACTAACACTCACACTCGCGCAATCTCTCACACACTCTCACTCAATCCCTCACACAAACCCGCTCAATCTCTCACACACACTCACTCAACCTCTCACACACACTCGCTCAATCTCTCACACACACTAACACACACACTCACTCAATCTCTCACACACACTCTCTCAATCTCTCACACACACTCGCTCGACCGCTCACACTCACTCAATCTGTGCCACACATGTACTGACTCAATCTCTGCCACACACACACTAACACACACACACTCACACACTCTCTCACACACGCTCTCTCATTCTCTCTCACACATTCACTCAATCTCTCACATACACTCGCTCAATCTCTCATACACACTCACTCAATCTCTCACACGCACTCGCTCAATCTCTCACACACACTCACACAATCTCTCACACACACTTGCTCAAATTCTCACACTCACTCAATCTCTGCCACACACACACTCACTCAATCTCTCACACACACTCGCTCAATCTCTCATACACACTCACTCAATCTCTCACACACACTCACACAATCTCTCACACACACTTGCTCAAATTCTCACACTCACTCAATCTCTGCCACACACACACTCACTTAATCTCTCACACACACTCACTCAATCTCTCACACACACTCACTCAACCTCTCACACTCATTCATTCAAACTCTCACACACGTACTCACTCAATCTCTCTCACACACTAACACACACACTCGCTCAATCTCTCACACAGTCACTCAATCTCTCACTCACACTAACACACACACTCACTCAATCTCTCACACAAACACACACACTCGCTCAATCTCTCATACATACTCACTCAATCTCTCACACACTCTCACACAATCTCTCACACACACTTGCTCAAATTCTCACACTCACTCAATCTCTGCCACACACACACTCACTCAATCTCTCACACACACTCACTCAATCTCTCACACACACTCACTCAACCTCTCACACACATTCGTTCAAACTCTCACACACGCACTCACTCAATCTCTCTCACACACTAACACACACACTCGCTCAATCTCTCACACACTCACTCAATCTCTCACACACTCACTCAATTTCTCACACACACTCACTCAATCTCTCACACACACTAACACACACACTCACTCAATCTCTCCCACACTCACTCAATCTCTCACACACACTAACACACACACTCGCTCAATCCCTCACACGCACTCAGTCAATCTCTCACACACACTCACTCAATCTCTCACACACACTAACACACACTCTCGCTCAATCTCTCACATACACTCACTCAATCTCTCTCACACACTCACTCAATCTCTCACACAAACAAACACACATATAGTTACTCAATCTCTCACACACACTCAATCACTCACACACATTAACACACACAATTACGCAATCTCTCACACACACTCACTCAATCTCTAACACACACTAACACACACACTCCGTCAATCTCTCACACACACTCACTCAATCTCTCACACAAACACACACACATGCTCAATCTCTCACATACTCTCACTCAAACTCTCTCACACACACACACTCAATCTCTCACACACACTCACTCAAATTCTCATACTCACTCAATCCCTGCCACACACACACTCGCTCATTCTCTCACACACACTCACTCAATCTCTCAAAAACACTCACTCGATCTCTCACACACACCCACTCAAATTCTCATACTCACTCAATCCCTGCCACACACACACTCGCTCAATCTCTGATACACACTCATTCATTCTCTCAAACACACTCACTGGATCTCTCACACACACTCACCTAAATTCTCACACTCACCCAATCTCTGCCACACAAACACTCACGCAATCTCTCACACACTAACATACACACTCACTCAATCTCTCACACACTCTCACTCAATCTCTCTCATACACACACACTCGATCTCTCGCACACGCTCTCTCAATCTCTCACACACACTCACTCCAGCTCTTACACACACTCGCTCAATCTCTCACACACACTCAATCTCTGCCACACACATGCTCACTCAATCTCTCACACACACTCACTCAATCTCTCACACACACTCACTCAACCTCTCACACACACTAACACAACACTCACTCAAACCCACTCACTCAATCTCTCACACACACTAACACAGACACTCACTCAATCTCTCACACACACTCACTCAATCTCTCACATACACTCGCTCGACCTCTCGCACTCACTCAATCTGTGCCACACATGCACTGACCTAATCTCTGCCACATACACACACTAACACACACACTCGCTCAATCTCTTACACACACTCACTCAATCTCTCACACACACTCACTCAATCTCTCACATACACTCGCTCGACCTCTCGCACTCACTCAATCTGTGCCACACATGCACTGACCTAATCTCTGCCACACACACACTAACACACACACACTCACACAATCTCTCACACACGCTCTCTCATTCTCTCTCACACATTCACTCAATCTCTCACACACACTCGCTCAATCTCTCATACACACTCACTCAATCTCTCACACACACTCACACAATCTCTTACACACACTTGCTCAAATTCTCACACTCACTCAATCTCTGCCACACACACACTCACTCAATCTCTCACACACACTCGCTCAATCTCTCATACACACTCACTCAACCTCTCACACTCATTCGTTCAAACTCTCACACACGCACTCACTCAATCTCTCTCACACACTAACACACACACTCGCTCAATCTTTCACACACTCACTCAATCTCTCACTCACACTAACACACACACTCACTCAATCTCTCACACAAACACACACACTCGCTCAATCTCTCATACATACTCACTCAATCTCTCACACACTCTCACACAATCTCTCACAAACACTTGCTCAAATTCTCACACTCACTCAATCTCTGCCACACACACACTCACTCAATCTCTCACACACACTCACTCAATCTCTCACACACACTCACTCAACCTCTCACACACATTCGTTCAAACTCACACACGCACTCACTCAATCTCTCTCACACACTAACACACACACTCGCTCAATCTCTCACACACTCACTCAATCTCTCACACACTCACTCAATCTCTCACACACACTCGCTCAATCCCTCACACGCACTCAGTCAATCTCTCACACACACTCACTCAATCTCTCACACACACTAACACACACTCTCGCTCAATCTCTCACATACACTCACTCAATCTCTCTCACACACTCACTCAATCTCTCACACAAACAAACACACATATAGTTACTCAATCTCTCACACACACTCAATCACTCACACACATTAACACACACAATTACGCAATCTCTCACACACACTCACTCAATCTCTAACACACACTAACACACACACTCCCTCAATCTCTCACACACACTCCCTCAATCTCTCACACACACTCACTCAATCTCTCATACTCACTCAATCTCTCGCACACACACACTCGCTCAAATTCTCACACTCACTCAATCTCTCACACACACTAACACACACACTCACTCAATCTCTCACACACACTCACTCAATCTCTCATACACACTAACACACACTCGCTCAATCTCTCACACACACTCACTCAATCTCTCGCACACACTCGCTCAAATTCTCACGCTCACTCAATCTCTGACCACACACGCACTCATTCAATCTCTAACACACACTAACACACAGTCGCTCAGTCTCTCAAACACACTCACTCGATCTCTCAAACACACTCACTCAAATTCTCACACTCACTCAATCTCTGCCACACAAACACTCACGCAATCTCTCACACACGCTCTCTCATTCTCTCACACACTAACACACACACTCACTCAATCTCTCACAAACTCATTCAATCTCTCACACACACTCGCCCAATCTCTCACACACTCACTCAATCTCTCACACCAACACACACACTCGCTCATTCTCTCACACACTCTCACTCAATCTCTCACACACACACTCACTCAATCTCTCACACATGCTCTCTCAATCTCTCACACACATTCACTCAATCTCTCACACACACACACTCAATCTCTCACACATACTCACTCAATCTCTCACACACACACTCAATCTCTCATGCTCACTTAATCTCTCACACACACACACTCAATCTCTCACACACACTCACTCAATCTCTCACACACACTCACACAAAGTCTCACGCACACTTGCTCAAATTCTCACACTCACTCAATCTCTGCCACACACACACTCACTCAATCTCTCACACACACTCACTCAATCTCTCACACACACTCACTCAACCTCTCACACACACTCGCTCAAACTCTCACACACGCACTCACTCAATCTCTCTCACACACTAACACACACACTCACTCAATCTCTCACACACACTCACTCAATCTCTCACACGCATTCGCTCGACCTCTCACACTCACTCAATTTGTGCCACACACGCACTGACTCAATCTCTGCCGCACACACACACTAACACTCACACTCGCGCAATCTCTCACACACTCTCACTCAATCTCTCACACAATCCCGCTCAATCTCTCACACACACTCACTCAACCTCTCACACACACTCGCTCAATCTCTCACACACACTAACGCACACACTCACTCAATCTCTCACACACACTCTCTCAATCTCTCACACACACTCGCTCGACCGCTCACACTCACTCAATCTGTGCCACACATGTACTGACTCAATCTCTGCCACACACACACTAACACACACACACTCACACACTCTCTCACACGCTCTCTCATTCTCTCTCACACATTCACTCAATCTCTCACATACACTCGCTCAATCTCTCATACACACTCACTCAATCTCTCACACGCATTCGCTCAATCTCTCATACACACTCACTCAATCTCTCACACACACTCACACAATATCTCACACGCACTTGCTCAAATTCTCAACTCACTCAATCTCTGCCACACACACACTCACTCAATCTCTCACACACACTCGCTCAATCTCTCATACACACTCACTCAATCTCTCACACACTCTCACACAATCTCTCACACACACTTGCTCAAATTCTCACACTCACTCAATCTCTGCCACACACACTCACTCAATCTCTCACATACACTCACTCAATCTCTCACACACACTCACTCAACCTCTCACACTCATTTGTTCAAACTCTCACACACGCACTCACTCAATCTCTCTCACACACTAACACACACACTCGCTCAATCTCTCACACACTCACTCAATCTCTCACACACTCACTCAATCTCTCACACACACTCGCTCAATCTCTCACACACTCACTCAATCTCTCACACACTCACTCAATCTCTCACACACACTCACTCAATCTCTCACACACACTAACACACACACTCACTCAATCTCTCACATACTCACTCAATCTCTCACACACACTAACACACACACTCGCTCAATCCCTCACACGCACTCAGTCAATCTCTCACCCACACTCACTCAATCTCTCACACACACTAACACACACTCTCGCTCAATCTCTCACATACACTCACTCAATCTCTCTCACACACTCACTCAATCTCTCACACAAACAAACACACATATAGTTACTCAATCTCTCACACACACTCAATCACTCACACACATTAACACACACAATTACGCAATCTCTCACACACACTCACTCAATCTCTAACACACACTAACACACACACTCCCTCAATCTCTCACACACACTCACTCAATCTCTCATACTCACTCAATCTCTCGCACACACACACTCGCTCAAATTCTCACACTCACTCAATCTCTCACACACACTAACACACACACTCACTCAATCTCTCACACACACTCACTCAATCTCTCACACACACTAACACACACTCGCTCAATCTCTCACACACACTCACTCAATCTCTCACACACACTCGCTCAAATTCTCACACTCACTCAATCTCTGACCACACACGCACTCATTCAATCTCTAACACACACTAACACACAGTCGCTCAGTCTTTCAAACACACTCAATCGATCTCTCACACACACTCACTCAAATTCTCACACTCACCCAATCTCTGCCACACAAACACTCACGCAATCTCTCACACACTAACACACACACTCACTCAATCTCTCACACACTCACTCAATCTCTCCCAGACACTAACACATACACTCACTCAATCTCTCACACAAACTCACACACTCACTCAATCTCTCACACACTCTCACTCAATCTCTCTCATACACACACACTCGATCTCTCGCACACGCTCTCTCAATCTCTCACACACACTCACTCAAGGTCTTACACACACTCACTCATTCTCTCAAACGCACTAACACACACTCGCTCAATCTCTTACACACACTTATTCAATCTCTCACACACATTCACTCAATCTTTCACACACACTCGCTCAAATTCTCACACTCACTCAATCTGTGCCACACACGCACTCACTCAATCTCTGACACACACACACTCACTCAATATCTCACACACACTCACTAAATCTCCCACACACACTAACACACACACCCACTCAATCTCTCACAAACTCATTCAATCTCTCACACACACTCACTCAATCTCTCACACATGCTCTCTCAATCTCTCACACACATTCACTCAATCTCTCACACACACACTCAATCTCTCACACATGCTCACTTAATCTCTCACACACACACACTCAATCTCTCACACACACTCACTCCATCTCTCACACACATTCGCTCAGTCTCTCACACACACTCATTCAATCTCGCACACACACTCACACAAAGTCTCACACACGCTTGCTCAAATTCTCACACTCACTCAATCTCTTTCACCCACACACTCACTCAATCACTCACACAAACCCGCTCAATCTCTCACACACACTCACTCAACCTCACACACACTCGCTCAATCTCTCACACACACTCGCTCGACCGCTCACACTCACTCAATCTGTGCCACACATGTACTGACTCAATCTCTGCCACACACACACTAACACACTCACACTCACACAATCTCTCACACACGCTCTCTCATTCTCTCTCACACATTCACTCAATCTCTCACACACACTCGCTCAATCTCTCATACACACTCACTCAATCTCTCACACACTCTCACACAATCTCTCACACACACTTGCTCAAATTCTCACACTCACTCAATCTCTGCCACACACACACTCACTCAATCTCTCACACACACTCACTCAATCTCTCACACACACTCACTCAACCTCTCACACACATTCGTTCAAACTCTCACACACGCACTCACTCAATCTCTCTCACACACTAACACACACACTCGCTCAATCTCTCACACACTCACTCAATCTCTCACTCACACTAACACACACACTCACTCAATCTCTCACACAAACACACACACTCGCTCAATCTCTCATACATACTCACTCAATCTCTCACACACTCTCACACAATCTCTCACACACACTTGCTCAAAATCTCACACTCACTCAATCTCTGCCACACACACACTCACTCAATCTCTCACACACACTCACTCAATCTCTCACACACACTAACACATACACTCGCTCAATCCCTCACACGCACTCAGTCAATCTCTCACACACACTCACTCAATCTCTCACACACACTAACACACACACTCACTCAATCTCTCACACAAACACACACACTCGCTCAATCTCTCACATACTCTCACTCAAACTCTCTCACACACACACACTCAATCTCTCACACACACTCACTCAAATTATCACACTTATTCAATCCCTGCCACACACACACTTGCTCAATCTCTCACACACACTCATTCAATCTCTCAAACACACTCACTGGATCTCTCACACACACTCACTCAAATTCTCACACTCACCCAATCTCGGCCACACAAACACTCACGCAATCTCTCACACACAATCACTCAATCTCTCACACACTAACACACACACTCACTCAATCTCTCACACACTCACTCAATCTCTCCCACACACTAACACATACACTCACTCAATCTCTCACACAAACTCACACACTCACTCAAACTCTCACACACTCTCACTCAGTCTCTCTCATACACACACACTCGATCTCTCGCACACGCTCTCTCAATCTCTCACACACACTCACTCAAGCTCTTACACACACTCGCTCAATCTCTCACACACACTCAATCTCTGCCACACACACGCTCACTCAATCTCTCACACACACTCACTCAATCTCTCACACACACTCACTCAACCTCTCACACACACTAACACAACACTCACTCAAACCCACTCACTCAATCTCTCACACACACACTCACTCAATCTCTCACACACACACTCACTCAAACTCTCACACACTCTCACTCAGTCTCTCTCATACGCACACACTCGATCTCTCGCACACGCTCTCTCAATCTCTCACACACACTCACTCAAGCTCTTACACACACTCGCTCAATCTCTCACACACACTCAATCTCTGCCACACACACGCTCACTCAATCTCTCACACACACTCACTCAATCTCTCACACACACTCACTCCACCTCTCACACACACAAACACAACACTCACTCAAACTCACTCACTCAATCTCTCACACACACACTCACTCAATCTCTCTCACACACTAACACACACACTCACTCAATCTCTCACACACACTCTCTCAATCTCTCACACACACTCGCTCGACCGCTCACACTCACTCAATCTGTGCCACAAATGTACTGACTCAATCTCTGCCACACACACACTAACACACACACACTCACACACTCTCTCACACACGCTCTCTCATTCTCTCTCACACATTCACTCAATCTCTCACATACACTCGCTCAATCTCTCATACACACTCACTCAATCTCTCACACGCACTCGCTCAATCTCTCATACACACTCACTCAATCTCTCACACACACTCACACAATCTCTCACACACACTTGCTCAAATTCTCACACTCACTCAATCTCTGCCACACACACACTCACTCAATCTCTCACACACACTCGCTCAATCTCTCATACACACTCACTCAATCTCTCACACACACTCACACAATCTCTCACACACACTTGCTCAAATTCTCACACTCACTCAATCTCTGCCACACACACACTCACTTAATCTCTCACACACACTCACTCAATCTCTCACACACACTCACTCAACCTCTCACACTCATTCATTCAAACTCTCACACACGCACTCACTCAATCTCTCTCACACACTAACACACACACTCGCTCAATCTCTCACACACTCACTCAATCTCTCACTCACACTAACACACACACTCACTCAATCTCTCACACAAACACACACACTCGCTCAATCTCTCATACATACTCACTCAATCTCTCACACACTCTCACACAATCTCTCGCACACACTTGCTCAAATTCTCACACTCACTCAATCTCTGCCACACACACACTCACTCAATCTCTCACACACACTCACTCAATCTCTCACACACACTCACTCAACCTCTCACACACATTCGTTCAAACTCTCACACACGCACTCACTCAATCTCTCTCACACACTAACACACACACTCGCTCAATCTCTCACACACTCACTCAATCTCTCACACACTCACTCAATCTCTCACACACACAAACACACACACTCGCTCAATCCCTCACACGCACTCAGTCAATCTCTCGCGCACACTCACTCAATCTCTCACACACACTAACACACACTCTCGCTCAATCTCTCACATACACTCACTCAATCTCTCTCACACACTCACTCAATCTCTCACACAAACAAACACACATATAGTTACTCAATCTCTCACACACACTCAATCACTCACACACATTAACACACACAATTACGCAATCTCTCACACACACTCACTCAATCTCTAACACACACACTCCCTCAATCTCTCACACACACTCACTCAATCTCTCATATTCACTCAATCTCTCGCACACACACACTCGCTCAAATTCTCACACTCAGTCAATCTCTCACACACACTAACACACACACTCACTCAATCTCTCACACACACTAACACACACTCGCTCAATCTCTCACACACACTCACTCAATCTCTCACACACACTCGCTCAAATTCTCACACTCACTCAATCTCTTACCACACACGCACTCATTCATTCTCTAACACACACTAACACACAGTCGCTCAGTCTTTCAAACACACTCACTCGATCTCTCAAACACACTCACTCAAATTCTCACACTCACTCAATCTCTGCCACACAAACACTCACGCAATCTCTCACACACAATCACGCAATCTCTCACACACTAACACACACACACACTCATTCTCTCACACACACTAACACACACACTCACTCAATCTCTCACACAAACACACACACTCGCTCAATCTCTCACATACTCTCACTCAAACTCTCTCACACACACACACTCAATCTCTCACACACACTCACTCAATCTCTCTCACACACTAACACACACACTCAATCTCTCACACACACTCACTCAATCTCTCACATACACTCACTCGACCTCTCACACTCACTCAATCTGTGCCACACATGCACTGACCTAATCTCTGCCACACACACACACTAACACACACACTCGCTCAATCTCTTACACACACTCACTCAATCTCTCACACACACTCACTCATTCTCTCACACGCACTAACACACACTCGCTCAATCTCTTACACACACTTATTCAATCTCTCACACACATTCACTCAATCTTTCACACACACTCGCTCAAATTCTCACACTCACTCAATCTGTGCCACACACGCACTCACTCAATATCTCACACACACTCACTAAATCTCCCACACACACTAACACACACACTCACTCAATCTCTCACAAACTCATTCAATCTCTCACACACACTCACTCAATCTCTCACACACACTCGCCCAATCTCTCACACACTCACTCAATCTCTCACACCAACACACACACTCGCTCATTCTCTCACACACTCTCACTCAATCTCTCACACACACACTCACTCAATCTCTCACACATGCTCTCTCAATCTCTCACACACATTCACTCAATCTCTCACACACACTCAATCTCTCACACATGCTCTCTCAATCTCTCACACACATTCACTCAATCTCTCACACACACACTCAATCTCTCATGCTCACTTAATCTCTCACACACACACACTCAATCTCTCACACACACTCACTCAATCTCTCACACACACTCGCTCAGTCTCTCACACACACTCACTCAATCTCTCACACACACTCACACAAAGTCGCACACACACTTGCTCAAATTCTCACACTCACTCAATCTCTGCCACACACACACTCACTCAATCTCTCACACACACTCACTCAATCTCTCACACACACTCACTCAACCTCTCACACACACTCGCTCAAACTCTCACACACGCACTCACTCAATCTCTCTCACACACTAACACACACACTCACTCAATCTCTCACACACACTCACTCAATCTCTCACACGCATTCGCTCGACCTCTCACACTCACTCAATTTGTGCTACACACGCACTGACTCAATCTCTGCCACACACACACTCACACTCACACTCGCGCAATCTCTCACACACTCTCACTCAATCTCTCACACAAACCCGCTCAATCTCTCACAGTCACTCACTCAACCTCACACACACTCGCTCAATCTCTCTCACACACTCGCTCGACCGCTCACACTCACTCAATCTGTGCCACACATGTACTGACTCAATCTCTGCCACACACACACTAACACACACACACTCACACAATCTCTCACACACGCTCTCTCATTCTCTCTCACACATTCACTCAATCTCTCACACACACTCTCTCAATCTCTCACACACACTCGCTCGACCGCTCACACTCACTCAATCTGTGCCACAAATGTACTGACTCAATCTCTGCCACACACACACTAACACACACACACTCACACACTCTCTCACACACGCTCTCTCATTCTCTCTCACACATTCACTCAATCTCTCACACACACTCCCTCAATCTCTCATACACGCTCACTCAATCTCTCACACACACTCACACAATCTCTTACACACACTTGCTCAAATTCTCACACTCACTCAATCTCTGCCACACACACACTCACTCAATCTCTCACACACACTCGCTCATTCTCTCATACACACTCACTCAACCTCTCACACTCATTCGTTCAAACTCTCACACACGCACTCACTCAATCTCTCTCACACACTAACACACACACTCGCTCAATCTTTCACACACTCACTCAATCTCTCACTCACACTAACACACACACTCACTCAATCTCTCACACAAACACACACACTCGCTCAATCTCTCATACATACTCACTCAATCTCTCACACACTCTCACACAATCTCTCACACACACTTGCTCAAATTCTCACACTCACTCAATCTCTGCCACACACACACTCACTCAATCTCTCACACACACTCACTCAATCTCTCACACACACTCACTCAACCTCTCACACACATTCGTTCAAACTCTCACACACGCACTCACTCAATCTCCCTCACACACTAACACACACACTCGCTCAATCCCTCACACACTCACTCAATCTCTCACACACTCACTCAATCTCTCACACACACTAACACACACACTCACTCAATCTCTCACACACTCACTCAATCTCTCACACACACTAACACACACACTCGCTCAATCCCTCACACGCACTCAGTCAATCTCTCACACACACTCACTCAATCTCTCACACACACTAACACACACTCTCGCTCAATCTCTCACATACACTCACTCAATCTCTCTCACACACTCACTCAATCTCTCACACAAACAAACACACATATAGTTACTCAATCTCTCACACACACTCAATCACTCACACACATTAACACACACAATTACGCAATCTCTCACACACACTCACTCAATCTCTAACACACACTAACACACACACTCCCTCAATCTCTCATACACACTCGCTCAATCTCTCAAACACTCTCACACACACTTGCTCAAATTCTCACACTCACTCAATCTCTGCCACTCACACACTCACTCAATCTCTCACACACACTCACTCAACCTCTCACACACATTTGTTCAAACTCTCACACACGCACTCCCTCAATCTCTCACACACACTCACTCAATCTCTCATACTCACTAAATCTCTCGCACACACACATTCGCTCAAATTCTCACACTCACTCAATCTCTCACACACACTAACACACACACTCACTCAATCTCTCACACACACTCACTCAACCTCTCACACACATTTGTTCAAACTCTCACACACGCACTCCCTCAATCTCTCACACACACTCACTCAATCTCTCATACTCACTAAATCTCTCGCACACACACACTCGCTCAAATTCTCACACTCACTCAATCTCTCACACACAGTAACACACGCACTCACTCAATCTCTCACACACACTCACAGAATCACACACACACACTAACACACACTCGCTCAATCTCTCACACACATTCGCTCAAATTCTCACACTCACTCAATCTCTGACCACACACGCACTCACTCAATCTCTCACACACTCACTCAATCTCTCACACACACTCACTCAATCTCTCACACACACTAACACACACAATCACTCAATCTCGCACACACTCACTCAATCTCTCACACACACTAGCACACACATTCGCTCAATCCCTCACACGCACTCAGTCAACCTCTCACACACACTCGCTCAATCTCTCACACACACTAACACACACACTCACTCAATCTCTCACACACACTCTCTCAATCTCTCACACACACTCGCTCGACCGCTCACACTCACTCAATCTGTGCCACACATGTACTGACTCAATCTCTGCCACACACACACTAACACACACACACTCATACAATCTCTCACACACGCTCTCTCATTCTCTCTCACACATTCACTCAATCTCTCACACACACTCGCTCAATCTCACACACACACTCACACAATCTCTCACACTCACTCAATCTCTGCCACACACACACTCACTCAATCTCTCACACACACTCGCTCAATCTCTCATACACACTCACTCAATCTCTCACACACTCTCACACAATCTCTCACACACACTTGCTCAAATTCTCACACTCACTCAATCTCTGCCACACACACCCTTGCTCAATCTCTCACACACACTCACTCAACCTCTCACACACACTCACTGGATCTCTCACACACACTCACTCAAATTCTCACACTCACCCAATCTCTGCCACACAAACACTCACGCAATCTCTCACACACAATCACTCAATCTCTCACACACTAACACACACACTCACTCAATCTCTCACACACTCACTCAATCTCTCACACACACTCACTCAAGCTCTTACACACACTCGCTCAATCTCTCACACACACTCAATCTCTGCCACACACACGCTCACTCAATCTCTCACACACACTCACTCAATCTCTCACACACACTCACTCAACCTCTCACACACACTAACACAACACTCACTCAAACCCACTCACTCAATCTCTCACACACACACTCACTCAATCTCTCTCACACACTAACACACACACTCACTCAATCTCTCACACACACTCACTCAATCTCTCACATACACTCACTCGACCTCTCGCACTCACTCAATCTGTGCCACACATGCACTGACCTAATCTCTGCCACACGCACACTAACACACACACTCGCTCAATCTCTTACACACACTCACTCATTCTCTCACACGCACTAACACACACTCGCTCAATCTCTTACACACACTTATTCAATGTCTCACACACATTCACTCAATCATTCACACACACTCGCTCAAATTCTCACACTCACTCAATCTGTGCCACACACGCACTCACTCAATATCTCACACACACTCACTAAATCTCCCACACACACTAACACACACACTCACTCAATCTCTCACAAACTCATTCAATCTCTCACACACACTCACTCAATCTCTCACACACACTCGCCCAATCTCTCACACACTCACTCAATCTCTCACACCAACACACACACTCGCTCATTCTCTCACACACTCTCAGTCAATCTCTCACACACACACTCACTCAATCTCTCACACATGCTCTCTCAATCTCTCACACACATTCACTCAATCTCTCACACACACTCAATCTCTCACACATGCTCTCTCAATCTCTCACACACATTCACTTAATCTCTCACACACACACACTCAATCTCTCACACACACTCACTCAATCTCTCACACACACTCGCTCAGTCTCTCACACACACTCACTCAATCTCTCACACACACTCACACAAAGTCGCACACACACTTGCTCAAATTCTCACACTCACTCAATCTCTGCCACACACACACTCACTCAATCTCTCACACACACTCACTCAATCTCTCACACACACTCACTCAACCTCTCACACACACTCGCTCAAACTCTCACACACGCACTCACTCAATCTCTCTCACACACTAACACACACACTCACTCAATCTCTCACACACACTCACTCAATCTCTCACACGCATTCGCTCGACCTCTCACACTCACTCAATTTGTGCCACACACGCACTGACTCAATCTCTGCCCCACACACACACTAACACTCACACTCGCGCAATCTCTCACACACTCTCACTCAATCTCTCACACAAACCCGCTCAATCTCTCACACACACTCACTCAACCTCTCACACACACTCGCTCAATCTCTCACACACACTAACGCACACACTCACTCAATCTCTCACACACACTCTCTCAATCTCTCACACACACTCGCTCGACCGCTCACACTCACTCAATCTGTGCCACACATGTACTGACTCAATCTCTGCCACACACACACTAACACACACACACTCACACACTCTCTCACACAAGCTCTCTCATTCTCTCTCACACATTCACTCAATCTCTCACACACACTCGCTCAATCTCTCATACACACTCACTCAATCTCTCACACAAACCCGCTCAATCTCTCACACACACTCACTCAACCTCTCACACACACTCGCTCAATCTCTCACACACACTAACGCACACACTCACTCAATCTCTCACACACACTCACTCAATCTCTCACACGCATTCGCTCGACCTCTCACACTCACTCAATTTGTGCTACACACGCACTGACTCAATCTCTGCCACACACACACTCACACTCACACTCGCGCAATCTCTCACACACTCTCACTCAATCTCTCACACAAACCCGCTCAATCTCTCACAGTCACTCACTCAACCTCACACACACTCGCTCAATCTCTCTCACACACTCGCTCGACCGCTCACACTCACTCAATCTGTGCCACACATGTACTGACTCAATCTCTGCCACACACACACTAACACACACACACTCACACAATCTCTCACACACGCTCTCTCATTCTCTCTCACACATTCACTCAATCTCTCACACACACTCGCTCAATCTCTCATACACACTCACTCAATCTCTCACACACACACACAATCTCTTACACACACTTGCTCAAATTCTCACACTCACTCAATCTGTGCCACACATGTACTGACTCAATTTCTGCCACACACACACTAACACACACACACTCACACAATCTCTCACACACGCTCTCTCATTCTCTCTCACACATTCACTCAATCTCTCACACACACTCCCTCAATCTCTCATACACGCTCACTCAATCTCTCACACACACTCACACAATCTCTTACACACACTTGCTCAAATTCTCACACTCACTCAATCTCTGCCACACACACACTCACTCATTCTCTCATACACACTCACTCAACCTCTCACACTCATTCGTTCAAACTCTCACACACGCACTCACTCAATCTCTCTCACACACTAACACACACACTCGCACAATCTTTCACACACTCACTCAATCTCTCACTCACACTAACACACACACTCACTCAATCTCTCACACAAACACACACACTCGCTCAATCTCTCATACATACTCACTCAATCTCTCACACACTCTCACACAATCTCTCACACACACTTGCTCAAATTCTCACACTCACTCAATCTCTGCCACACACACACTCACTCAATCTCTCACACACACTCACTCAATCTCTCACACACACTCACTCAACCTCTCACACACATTCGTTCAAACTCTCACACACGCACTCACTCACTCTCTCTCACACACTAACACACACACTCGCTCAATCTCTCACACACTCACTCAATCTCTCACACACTCACTCAATCTCTCACACACACTCACTCAATCTCTCACACACACTAACACACACACTCACTCAATCTCTCACACACTCACTCAATCTCTCACACACACTAACACACACACTCGCTCAATCCCTCACACGCACTCAGTCAATCTCTCACACACACTCACTCAATCTCTCACACACACTAACACACACTCTCGCTCAGTCTCTCACATACACTCACTCAATCTCTCTCACACACTCACTCAATCTCTCACACAAACAAACACACATATAGTTACTCAATCTCTCACACACACTCAATCACTCACACACATTAACACACACAATTACGCAATCTCTCACACACACTCACTCAATCTCTAACACACACTAACACACACACTCCCTCAATCTCTCACACACACTCACTCAATCTCTCATACTCACTCAATCTCTCACACACACTAACACACACACTCACTCAATCTCTCACACACACTCGCTCAATCTCTCACACACACTCACTCAATCTCTCACACACACTCGCTCAAATTCTCACGCTCACTCAATCTCTGACCACACACACACTCATTCAATCTCTAACGCACACTAACACACAGTCGCTCAGTCTCTCAAACACACTCACTCGATCTCTCAAACACACTCACTCAAATTCTCACACTCACTCAATCTCTGCCACGCAAACACTCACGCAATCTCTCACACACAATCACTCAATCTCTCACACACGAACACACAAACTCACTCAATCTCTCACACACTCACTCAATCTCTCCCACACACTAACACATACACTCACTCAATCTCTCACACAAACTCACACACTCACTCAATCTCTCACACACTCTCACTCAATCTCTCTCATACACACACACTCGATCTCTCGCTCACGCTCTCTCAATCTCTCACACACACTCACTCAAGCTCTTACACACACTCGCTCAATTTCTCACACACACTCAATCTCTGCCACACACACGCTCACTCAATCTCTCACACACACTCACTCAATCTCTCACACACACTCACTCAACCTCTCACACACACTAACACAACACTCACTCAAACCCACTCACTCAATCTCTCACACACACACTCACTTAATCTCTCTCACACACTAACACACACACTCACGCAATCTCTCACACACACTCACTCAATCTCTCACATACACTCGCTCGACCTCTCGCACTCACTCAATCTGTGCCACGCATGCACTGACCTAATCTCTGCCACACACACACTAACACATACACTCGCTCAATCTCTTACACACACTCACTCATTCTCTCACACGCACTAACACACACTCGCTCAATCTCTTACACACACTTATTCAATCTCTCACACACATTCACTCAATCTTTCACACACACTCGCTCAAATTCTCACACGCACTCAATCTCTGCCACACACGCACTCACTCAATCTCTGACACACACACACTCACTCAATCTCTCACATACACTCGCTCGACCTCTCGCACTCACTCAATCTGTGCCACACATGCACTGACCTAATCTCTGCCACACACACACTAACACACACACTCGCTCAATCTCTCACACACACTCACTCAATCTCTCACAAACTCATTCAATCTCTCACACACACTCGCTCAATCTCTCACACACTCACTCAATCTCTCACACCAACACACACACTCGCTCATTCTCTCACACACTCTCACTCAATCTCTCACACACACACTCACTCAATCTCTCACACATGCTCTCTCAATCTCTCACACACATTCACTCAATCTCTCACACACACACACTCAATCTCTCACACATACTCACTCAATCTCTCACACACACACTCAATCTCTCATGCTCACTTAATCTCTCACACACACACACTCAATCTCTCACACACACTCACTCAATCTCTCACACACACTCACACAAAGTCTCACACACACTTGCTCAAATTCTCACACTCACTCAATCTCTGCCACACACACACTCACTCAATCTCTCACACACACTCACTCAATCTCTCACACACACTCACTCAACCTCTCACACACTCGCTCAAACTCTCACACACGCACTCACTCAATCTCTCTCACACACTAACACACACACTCACTCAATCTCTCACACACACTCACTCAATCTCTCACACACATTCGCTCGACCTCTCACACTCACTCAATTTGTGCCACACACGCACTGACTCAATCTCTGCCACACACACACTAACACACACACTCGCTCAATCTCTTACACACACTCACTCAATCTCTCACACACACTCACTCATTCTCTCACACGCACTAACACACACTCGCTCAATCTCTTACACACACTTATTCAATCTCTCACACACATTCACTCAATCTTTCACACACACTCGCTCAAATTCTCACACTCACTCAATCTGTGCCACACACGCACTCACTCAATATCTCACACACACTCACTAAATCTCCCACACACACTAACACACACACTCACTCAATCTCTCACAAACTCATTCAATCTCTCACACACACTCACTCAATCTCTCACACACACTCGCCCAATCTCTCACACACTCACTCAATCTCTCACACCAACACACACACTCGCTCATTCTCTCACACACTCTCACTCAATCTCTCACACACACACTCACTCAATCTCTCACACATGCTCTCTCAATCTCTCACACACATTCACTCAATCTCTCACACACACTCAATCTCTCACACATGCTCTCTCAATCTCTCACACACATTCACTCAATCTCTCACACACACACTCAATCTCTCATGCTCACTTAATCTCTCACACACACACACTCAATCTCTCACACACACTCACTCAATCTCTCACACACACTCGCTCAGTCTCTCACACACACTCACTCAATCTCTCACACACACTCACACAAAGTCGCACACACACTTGCTCAAATTCTCACACTCACTCAATCTCTGCCACACACACACTCACTCAATCTCTCACACACACTCACTCAATCTCTCACACACACTCACTCAACCTCTCACACACACTCGCTCAAACTCTCACACACGCACTCACTCAATCTCTCTCACACACTAACACACACACTCACTCAATCTCTCACACACACTCACTCAATCTCTCACACGCATTCGCTCGACCTCTCACACTCACTCAATTTGTGCTACACACGCACTGACTCAATCTCTGCCACACACACACTCACACTCACACTCGCGCAATCTCTCACACACTCTCACTCAATCTCTCACACAAACCCGCTCAATCTCTCACAGTCACTCACTCAACCTCACACACACTCGCTCAATCTCTCTCACACACTCGCTCGACCGCTCACACTCACTCAATCTGTGCCACACATGTACTGACTCAATCTCTGCCACACACACACTAACACACACACACTCACACAATCTCTCACACACGCTCTCTCATTCTCTCTCACACATTCACTCAATCTCTCACACACACTCGCTCAATCTCTCATACACACTCACTCAATCTCTCACACACACACACAATCTCTTACACACACTTGCTCAAATTCTCACACTCACTCAATCTGTGCCACACATGTACTGACTCAATTTCTGCCACACACACACTAACACACACACACTCACACAATCTCTCACACACGCTCTCTCATTCTCTCTCACACATTCACTCAATCTCTCACACACACTCCCTCAATCTCTCATACACGCTCACTCAATCTCTCACACACACTCACACAATCTCTTACACACACTTGCTCAAATTCTCACACTCACTCAATCTCTGCCACACACACACTCACTCAATCTCTCACACACACTCGCTCATTCTCTCATACACACTCACTCAACCTCTCACACTCATTCGTTCAAACTCTCACACACGCACTCACTCAATCTCTCTCACACACTAACACACACACTCGCTCAATCTTTCACACACTCACTCAATCTCTCACTCACACTAACACACACACTCACTCAATCTCTCACACAAACACACACACTCGCTCAATCTCTCATACATACTCACTCAATCTCTCACACACTCTCACACAATCTCTCACACACACTTGCTCAAATTCTCACACTCACTCAATCTCTGCCACACACACACTCACTCAATCTCTCACACACACTCACTCAATCTCTCACACACACTCACTCAACCTCTCACACACATTCGTTCAAACTCTCACACACGCACTCACTCAATCTCCCTCACACACTAACACACACACTCGCTCAATCCCTCACACACTCACTCAATCTCTCACACACTCACTCAATCTCTCACACACACTAACACACACACTCACTCAATCTCTCACACACTCACTCAATCTCTCACACACACTAACACACACACTCGCTCAATCCCTCACACGCACTCAGTCAATCTCTCACACACACTCACTCAATCTCTCACACACACTAACACACACTCTCGCTCAATCTCTCACATACACTCACTCAATCTCTCTCACACACTCACTCAATCTCTCACACAAACAAACACACATATAGTTACTCAATCTCTCACACACACTCAATCACTCACACACATTAACACACACAATTACGCAATCTCTCACACACACTCACTCAATCTCTAACACACACTAACACACACACTCCCTCAATCTCTCATACACACTCGCTCAATCTCTCAAACACTCTCACACACACTTGCTCAAATTCTCACACTCACTCAATCTCTGCCACTCACACACTCACTCAATCTCTCACACACACTCACTCAACCTCTCACACACATTTGTTCAAACTCTCACACACGCACTCCCTCAATCTCTCACACACACTCACTCAATCTCTCATACTCACTAAATCTCTCGCACACACACATTCGCTCAAATTCTCACACTCACTCAATCTCTCACACACACTAACACACACACTCACTCAATCTCTCACACACACTCACTCAACCTCTCACACACATTTGTTCAAACTCTCACACACGCACTCCCTCAATCTCTCACACACACTCACTCAATCTCTCATACTCACTAAATCTCTCGCACACACACACTCGCTCAAATTCTCACACTCACTCAATCTCTCACACACAGTAACACACGCACTCACTCAATCTCTCACACACACTCACAGAATCACACACACACACTAACACACACTCGCTCAATCTCTCACACACATTCGCTCAAATTCTCACACTCACTCAATCTCTGACCACACACGCACTCACTCAATCTCTCACACACTCACTCAATCTCTCACACACACTCACTCAATCTCTCACACACACTAACACACACAATCACTCAATCTCGCACACACTCACTCAATCTCTCACACACACTAGCACACACATTCGCTCAATCCCTCACACGCACTCAGTCAACCTCTCACACACACTCGCTCAATCTCTCACACACACTAACACACACACTCACTCAATCTCTCACACACACTCTCTAAATCTCTCACACACACTCGCTCGACCGCTCACACTCACTCAATCTGTGCCACACATGTACTGACTCAATCTCTGCCACACACACACTAACACACACACACTCATACAATCTCTCACACACGCTCTCTCATTCTCTCTCACACATTCACTCAATCTCTCACACACACTCGCTCAATCTCACACACACACTCACACAATCTCTCACACTCACTCAATCTCTGCCACACACACACTCACTCAATCTCTCACACACACTCGCTCAATCTCTCATACACACTCACTCAATCTCTCACACACTCTCACACAATCTCTCACACACACTTGCTCAAATTCTCACACTCACTCAATCTCTGCCACACACACACTTGCTCAATCTCTCACACACACTCACTCAACCTCTCACACACACTCACTGGATCTCTCACACACACTCACTCAAATTCTCACACTCACCCAATCTCTGCCACACAAACACTCACGCAATCTCTCACACACAATCACTCAATCTCTCACACACTAACACACACACTCACTCAATCTCTCACACACTCACTCAATCTCTCACACACACTCACTCAAGCTCTTACACACACTCGCTCAATCTCTCACACACACTCAATCTCTGCCACACACACGCTCACTCAATCTCTCACACACACTCACTCAATCTCTCACACACACTCACTCAACCTCTCACACACACTAACACAACACTCACTCAAACCCACTCACTCAATCTCTCACACACACACTCACTCAATCTCTCTCACACACTAACACACACACTCACTCAATCTCTCACACACACTCACTCAATCTCTCACATACACTCACTCGACCTCTCGCACTCACTCAATCTGTGCCACACATGCACTGACCTAATCTCTGCCACACGCACACTAACACACACACTCGCTCAATCTCTTACACACACTCACTCATTCTCTCACACGCACTAACACACACTCGCTCAATCTCTTACACACACTTATTCAATGTCTCACACACATTCACTCAATCATTCACACACACTCGCTCAAATTCTCACACTCACTCAATCTGTGCCACACACGCACTCACTCAATATCTCACACACACTCACTAAATCTCCCACACACACTAACACACACACTCACTCAATCTCTCACAAACTCATTCAATCTCTCACACACACTCACTCAATCTCTCACACACACTCGCCCAATCTCTCACACACTCACTCAATCTCTCACACCAACACACACACTCGCTCATTCTCTCACACACTCTCACTCAATCTCTCACACACACACTCACTCAATCTCTCACACATGCTCTCTCAATCTCTCACACACATTCACTCAATCTCTCACACTCACTCAATTTGTGCCACACACGCACTGACTCAATCTCTGCCCCACACACACACTAACACTCACACTCGCGCAATCTCTCACACACTCTCACTCAATCTCTCACACAAACCCGCTCAATCTCTCACACACACTCACTCAACCTCTCACACACACTCGCTCAATCTCTCACACACACTAACGCACACACTCACTCAATCTCTCACACACACTCTCTCAATCTCTCACACACACTCGCTCGACCGCTCACACTCACTCAATCTGTGCCACACATGTACTGACTCAATCTCTGCCACACACACACTAACACACACACACTCACACACTCTCTCACACACGCTCTCTCATTCTCTCTCACACATTCACTCAATCTCTCACACACACTCGCTCAATCTCTCATACACACTCACTCAATCTCTCACACAAACCCGCTCAATCTCTCACACACACTCACTCAACCTCTCACACACACTCGCTCAATCTCTCACACACACTAACGCACACACTCACTCAATCTCTCACACACACTCACTCAATCTCTCACACGCATTCGCTCGACCTCTCACACTCACTCAATTTGTGCTACACACGCACTGACTCAATCTCTGCCACACACACACTCACACTCACACTCGCGCAATCTCTCACACACTCTCACTCAATCTCTCACACAAACCCGCTCAATCTCTCACAGTCACTCACTCAACCTCACACACACTCGCTCAATCTCTCTCACACACTCGCTCGACCGCTCACACTCACTCAATCTGTGCCACACATGTACTGACTCAATCTCTGCCACACACACACTAACACACACACACTCACACAATCTCTCACACACGCTCTCTCATTCTCTCTCACACATTCACTCAATCTCTCACACACACTCGCTCAATCTCTCATACACACTCACTCAATCTCTCACACACACACACAATCTCTTACACACACTTGCTCAAATTCTCACACTCACTCAATCTGTGCCACACATGTACTGACTCAATTTCTGCCACACACACACTAACACACACACACTCACACAATCTCTCACACACGCTCTCTCATTCTCTCTCACACATTCACTCAATCTCTCACACACACTCCCTCAATCTCTCATACACGCTCACTCAATCTCTCACACACACTCACACAATCTCTTACACACACTTGCTCAAATTCTCACACTCACTCAATCTCTGCCACACACACACTCACTCATTCTCTCATACACACTCACTCAACCTCTCACACTCATTCGTTCAAACTCTCACACACGCACTCACTCAATCTCTCTCACACACTAACACACACACTCGCACAATCTTTCACACACTCACTCAATCTCTCACTCACACTAACACACACACTCACTCAATCTCTCACACAAACACACACACTCGCTCAATCTCTCATACATACTCACTCAATCTCTCACACACTCTCACACAATCTCTCACACACACTTGCTCAAATTCTCACACTCACTCAATCTCTGCCACACACACACTCACTCAATCTCTCACACACACTCACTCAATCTCTCACACACACTCACTCAACCTCTCACACACATTCGTTCAAACTCTCACACACGCACTCACTCACTCTCTCTCACACACTAACACACACACTCGCTCAATCTCTCACACACTCTCTCAATCTCTCACACACTCACTCAATCTCTCACACACACTCACTCAATCTCTCACACACACTAACACACACACTCACTCAATCTCTCACACACTCACTCAATCTCTCACACACACTAACACACACACTCGCTCAATCCCTCACACGCACTCAGTCAATCTCTCACACACACTCACTCAATCTCTCACACACACTAACACACACTCTCGCTCAGTCTCTCACATACACTCACTCAATCTCTCTCACACACTCACTCAATCTCTCACACAAACAAACACACATATAGTTACTCAATCTCTCACACACACTCAATCACTCACACACATTAACACACACAATTACGCAATCTCTCACACACACTCACTCAATCTCTAACACACACTAACACACACACTCCCTCAATCTCTCACACACACTCACTCAATCTCTCATACTCACTCAATCTCTCACACACACTAACACACACACTCACTCAATCTCTCACACACACTCGCTCAATCTCTCACACACACTCACTCAATCTCTCACACACACTCGCTCAAATTCTCACGCTCACTCAATCTCTGACCACACACACACTCATTCAATCTCTAACGCACACTAACACACAGTCGCTCAGTCTCTCAAACACACTCACTCGATCTCTCAAACACACTCACTCAAATTCTCACACTCACTCAATCTCTGCCACGCAAACACTCACGCAATCTCTCACACACAATCACTCAATCTCTCACACACGAACACACAAACTCACTCAATCTCTCACACACTCACTCAATCTCTCCCACACACTAACACATACACTCACTCAATCTCTCACACAAACTCACACACTCACTCAATCTCTCACACACTCTCACTCAATCTCTCTCATACACACACACTCGATCTCTCGCTCACGCTCTCTCAATCTCTCACACACACTCACTCAAGCTCTTACACACACTCGCTCAATTTCTCACACACACTCAATCTCTGCCACACACACGCTCACTCAATCTCTCACACACACTCACTCAATCTCTCACACACACTCACTCAACCTCTCACACACACTAACACAACACTCACTCAAACCCACTCACTCAATCTCTCACACACACACTCACTTAATCTCTCTCACACACTAACACACACACTCACGCAATCTCTCACACACACTCACTCAATCTCTCACATACACTCGCTCGACCTCTCGCACTCACTCAATCTGTGCCACGCATGCACTGACCTAATCTCTGCCACACACACACTAACACACACACTCGCTCAATCTCTTACACACACTCACTCATTCTCTCACACGCACTAACACACACTCGCTCAATCTCTTACACACACTTATTCAATCTCTCACACACATTCACTCAATCTTTCACACACACTCGCTCAAATTCTCACACGCACTCAATCTCTGCCACACACGCACTCACTCAATCTCTGACACACACACACTCACTCAATCTCTCACATACACTCGCTCGACCTCTCGCACTCACTCAATCTGTGCCACACATGCACTGACCTAATCTCTGCCACACACACACTAACACACACACTCGCTCAATCTCTCACACACACTCACTCAATCTCTCACAAACTCATTCAATCTCTCACACACACTCGCCCAATCTCTCACACACTCACTCAATCTCTCACACCAACACACACACTCGCTCATTCTCTCACACACTCTCACTCAATCTCTCACACACACACTCACTCAATCTCTCACACATGCTCTCTCAATCTCTCACACACATTCACTCAATCTCTCACACACACACACTCAATCTCTCACACATACTCACTCAATCTCTCACACACACACTCAATCTCTCATGCTCACTTAATCTCTCACACACACACACTCAATCTCTCACACACACTCACTCAATCTCTCACACACACTCACACAAAGTCTCACACACACTTGCTCAAATTCTCACACTCACTCAATCTCTGCCACACACACACTCACTCAATCTCTCACACACACTCACTCAATCTCTCACACACACTCACTCAACCTCTCACACACTCGCTCAAACTCTCACACACGCACTCACTCAATCTCTCTCACACACTAACACACACACTCACTCAATCTCTCACACACACTCACTCAATCTCTCACACACATTCGCTCGACCTCTCACACTCACTCAATTTGTGCCACACACGCAGTGACTCAATCTCTGCCACACACACACTAACACTCACACTCGCGCAATCTCTCACACACTCTCACTCAATCTCTCACACAAACCCGCTCAATCTCTCACACACACTCACTCAACCTCTCACACACACTCGCTCAATCTCTCACACACACTAACACACACACTCACTCAATCTCTCACACACACTCTCTCAATCTCTCACACACACTCGCTCGACCGCTCACACTCACTCAATCTGTGCCACACATGTACTGACTCAATCTCTGCCACACACACACTAACACACACACACTCACACACTCTCTCACACACGCTCTCTCATTCTCTCTCACACATTCACTCAATCTCTCACATACACTCGCTCAATCTCTCATACACACTCACTCAATCTCTCACACGCACTCGCTCAATCTCTCATACACACTCACTCAATCTCTCACACACACTCACACAATCTCTCACACACACTTGCTCAAATTCTCACACTCACTCAATCTCTGCCACACACACACTCACTCAATCTCTCACACACACTCGCTCAATCTCTCATACACACTCACTCAATCTCTCACACACACTCACACAATCTCTCACACACACTTGCTCAAATTCTCACACTCACTCAATCTCTGCCACACACACACTCACTTAATCTCTCACACACACTCACTCAATCTCTCACACACACTCACTCAACCTCTCACACTCATTCATTCAAACTCTCACACACGCACTCACTCAATCTCTCTCACACACTAACACACACACTCGCTCAATCTCTCACACACTCACTCAATCTCTCACTCACACTAACACACACACTCACTCAATCTCTCACACAATTGATTAGGGACAGCCAGCACGGATTTGTGAAGGGTAGGTCTTGCCTTACAAGTCTTATTGAATTCTTCGAGGAGGTGACCAAGCATGTGGATGAGGGTAGAGCAGTGGATGTAGTGTACATGGATTTTAGTAAGGCATTTGATAAGGTTCCCCATGGTAGGCTTATGCGGAAAGTCAGGAGGCATGGGATAGAGGGAAATTTGGCCAATTGGATAGAAAACTGGCTAACCGGTCGAAGTCAGAGAGTGGTGGTAGATGGTAAATATTCAGCATGGAGTCCAGTTACAAGTGGAGTTCCGCAGGGATCAGTTCTGGGCCCTCTGCTGTTTGTAATTTTTATTAATGACTTAGATGAGGGAGTCGAAGGGTGGGTCAGTAAATTTGCAGATGATACAAAGATAGGTGGAGTTGTGGACAGTGAGGAGGGCTGTTGTCGGCTGCAGAGGGACTTAGATATGATGCAGAGCTGGGCTGAGGAGTGGCAGATGGAGTTCAACCCTGCCAAGTGTGAAGTTGTCCATTTTGGAAGAACAAATAAGAATGCGGAATACAGGGTTAATGGTAGGGTTCTTGGTCAGGTGGAGGAACAGAGGGATCTTGGGGTCTATGTACATAGATCTTTGAAGGTTGCCACTCAGGTGGATAGAGTTTGTAAGAAGGCCTATGGAGTATTATCGTTCATTAGCAGAGGGATTGAATTCAAGAGTCGTGAGGTGATGTTGCAGCTGTACAGGACTTTGGTTAGGCCACATTTGGAGTACTGTGTGCAGTTCTGGTCGCCTCACTTTAGGAAAGATGTGGAAGCTTTGGAGAGGGTGCAGAGAAGATTTACCAGGATGTTGCCTGGAATGGAGAGTAGGTCATACGAGGATAGGTTGAGAGTTCTCGGCCTTTTCTCGTTGGAACGGCGAAGGATGAGGGGTGACTTGATAGAGGTTTATAAGATGATCAGAGGAATAGATAGAGTAGACAGTCAGAAACTTTTTCCCCGGGTACAACAGAGTGTTACAAGGGGACATAAATTTAAGGTGAAGGGTGGAAGGTATAGGGGAGATGTCAGGGGTGGGTTCTTCACCCAGAGAGTGGTGGGGGCATGGAATGCGCTGCCCGTGGGAGTGGTAGAGTCAGATTCATTGGCGACCTTTAAGCGGCATTTGGATAGGTACATGGATGGGTGCTTAATCTAGGATAGAAGTTCGGCACAACATCGTGGGCCGAAGGGCCTGTTCTGTGCTGTATTGTTCTATGTTCTATGTTCTATAAACACACACACTCGCTCAATCTCTCATACATACTCACTCAATCTCTCACACACTCTCACACAATCTCTCACACACACTTGCTCAAATTCTCACACTCACTCAATCTCTGCCACACACACACTCACTCAATCTCTCACACACACTCACTCAATCTCTCACACACACTCACTCAACCTCTCACACACATTCGTTCAAACTCTCACACACGCACTCACTCAATCTCTCTCACACACTAACACACACACTCGCTCAATCTCTCACACACTCACTCAATCTCTCACACACTCACTCAATTTCTCACACACACTCACTCAATCTCTCACACACACTAACACACACACTCACTCAATCTCTCCCACACTCAATCTCTCACACACACTAACACACACACTCGCTCAATCCCTCACACGCACTCAGTCAATCTCTCACACACACTCACTCAATCTCTCACACACACTAACACACACTCTCGCTCAATCTCTCACATACACTCACTCAATCTCTCTCACACACTCACTCAATCTCTCACACAAACAAACACACATATAGTTACTCAATCTCTCACACACACTCAATCACTCACACACATTAACACACACAATTACGCAATCTCTCACACACACTCACTCAATCTCTAACACACACTAACACACACACTCCGTCAATCTCTCACACACACTCACTCAATCTCTCACACAAACACACACACATGCTCAATCTCTCACATACTCTCACTCAAACTCTCTCACACACACACACTCAATCTCTCACACACACTCACTCAAATTCTCATACTCACTCAATCCCTGCCACACACACACTCGCTCATTCTCTCACACACACTCACTCAATCTCTCAAAAACACTCACTCGATCTCTCACACACACCCACTCAAATTCTCATACTCACTCAATCCCTGCCACACACACACTCGCTCAATCTCTGATACACACTCATTCATTCTCTCGAACACACTCACTGGATCTCTCACACACACTCACCTAAATTCTCACACTCACCCAATCTCTGCCACACAAACACTCACGCAATCTCTCACACACTAACATACACACTCACTCAATCTCTCACACACTCTCACTCAATCTCTCTCATACACACACACTCGATCTCTCGCACACGCTCTCTCAATCTCTCACACACACTCACTCCAGCTCTTACACACACTCGCTCAATCTCTCACACACACTCAATCTCTGCCACACACATGCTCACTCAATCTCTCACACACACTCACTCAATCTCTCACACACACTCACTCAACCTCTCACACACACTAACACAACACTCACTCAAACCCACTCACTCAATCTCTCACACACACTAACACAGACACTCACTCAATTTCTCACACACACTCACTCAATCTCTCACATACACTCGCTCGACCTCTCGCACTCACTCAATCTGTGCCACACATGCACTGACCTAATCTCTGCCACATACACACACTAACACACACACTCGCTCAATCTCTTACACACACTCACTCAATCTCTCACACACACTCACTCAATCTCTCACATACACTCGCTCGACCTCTCGCACTCACTCAATCTGTGCCACACATGCACTGACCTAATCTCTGCCACACACACACTAACACACACACACTCACACAATCTCTCACACACGCTCTCTCATTCTCTCTCACACATTCACTCAATCTCTCACACACACTCGCTCAATCTCTCATACACACTCACTCAATCTCTCACACACACTCACACAATCTCTTACACACACTTGCTCAAATTCTCACACTCACTCAATCTCTGCCACACACACACTCACTCAATCTCTCACACACACTCGCTCAATCTCTCATACACACTCACTCAACCTCTCACACTCATTCGTTCAAACTCTCACACACGCACTCACTCAATCTCTCTCACACACTAACACACACACTCGCTCAATCTTTCACACACTCACTCAATCTCTCACTCACACTAACACACACACTCACTCAATCTCTCACAAAAACACACACACTCGCTCAATCTCTCATACATACTCACTCAATCTCTCACACACTCTCACACAATCTCTCACAAACACTTGCTCAAATTCTCACACTCACTCAATCTCTGCCACACACACACTCACTCAATCTCTCACACACACTCACTCAATCTCTCACACACACTCACTCAACCTCTCACACACATTCGTTCAAACTCACACACGCACTCACTCAATCTCTCTCACACACTAACACACACACTCGCTCAATCTCTCACACACTCACTCAATCTCTCACACACATTCACTCAATCTCTCACACACACTCGCTCAATCCCTCACACGCACTCAGTCAATCTCTCACACACACTCACTCAATCTCTCACACACACTCACTCAATCTCTCACACAAACAAACACACATATAGTTACTCAATCTCTCACACACACTCAATCACTCACACACATTAACACACACAATTACGCAATCTCTCACACACACTCACTCAATCTCTAACACACACTAACACACACACTCCCTCAATCTCTCACACACACTCCCTCAATCTCTCACACACACTCACTCAATCTCTCATACTCACTCAATCTCTCGCACACACACACTCGCTCAAATTCTCACACTCACTCAATCTCTCACACACACTAACACACACACTCACTCAATCTCTCACACACACTCACTCAATCTCTCATACACACTAACACACACTCGCTCAATCTCTCACACACACTCACTCAATCTCTCGCACACACTCGCTCAAATTCTCACGCTCACTCAATCTCTGACCACACACGCACTCATTCAATCTCTAACACACACTAACACACAGTCGCTCAGTCTCTCAAACACACTCACTCGATCTCTCAAACACACTCACTCAAATTCTCACACTCACTCAATCTCTCTCACACACTCACTCAATCTCTCACACAAACAAACACACATATAGTTACTCAATCTCTCACACACACTCAATCACTCACACACATTAACACACACAATTACGCAATCTCTCACACACACTCACTCAATCTCTAACACACACTAACACACACACTCCCTCAATCTCTCACACACACTCCCTCAATCTCTCACACACACTCACTCAATCTCTCATACTCACTCAATCTCTCGCACACACACACTCGCTCAAATTCTCACACTCACTCAATCTCTCACACACACTAACACACACACTCACTCAATCTCTCACACACACTCACTCAATCTCTCATACACACTAACACACACTCGCTCAATCTCTCACACACACTCACTCAATCTCTCGCACACACTCGCTCAAATTCTCACGCTCACTCAATCTCTGACCACACACGCACTCATTCAATCTCTAACACACACTAACACACAGTCGCTCAGTCTCTCAAACACACTCACTCGATCTCTCAAACACACTCACTCAAATTCTCACACTCACTCAATCTCTGCCACACAAACACTCACGCAATCTCTCACACACGCTCTCTCATTCTCTCACACACTAACACACACACTCACTCAATCTCTCACAAACTCATTCAATCTCTCACACACACTCGCCCAATCTCTCACACACTCACTCAATCTCTCACACCAACACACACACTCGCTCATTCTCTCACACACTCTCACTCAATCTCTCACACACACACTCACTCAATCTCTCACACATGCTCTCTCAATCTCTCACACACATTCACTCAATCTCTCACACACACACACTCAATCTCTCACACATACTCACTCAATCTCTCACACACACACTCAATCTCTCATGCTCACTTAATCTCTCACACACACACACTCAATCTCTCACACACACTCACTCAATCTCTCACACACACTCACACAAAGTCTCACGCACACTTGCTCAAATTCTCACACTCACTCAATCTCTGCCACACACACACTCACTCAATCTCTCACACACACTCACTCAATCTCTCACACACACTCACTCAACCTCTCACACACACTCGCTCAAACTCTCACACACGCACTCACTCAATCTCTCTCACACACTAACACACACACTCACTCAATCTCTCACACACACTCACTCAATCTCTCACACGCATTCGCTCGACCTCTCACACTCACTCAATTTGTGCCACACACGCACTGACTCAATCTCTGCCGCACACACACACTAACACTCACACTCGCGCAATCTCTCACACACTCTCACTCAATCTCTCACACAATCCCGCTCAATCTCTCACACACACTCACTCAACCTCTCACACACACTCGCTCAATCTCTCACACACACTAACGCACACACTCACTCAATCTCTCACACACACTCTCTCAATCTCTCACACACACTCGCTCGACCGCTCACACTCACTCAATCTGTGCCACACATGTACTGACTCAATCTCTGCCACACACACACTAACACACACACACTCACACACTCTCTCACACGCTCTCTCATTCTCTCTCACACATTCACTCAATCTCTCACATACACTCGCTCAATCTCTCATACACACTCACTCAATCTCTCACACGCACTCGCTCAATCTCTCATACACACTCACTCAATCTCTCACACACACTCACACAATATCTCACACGCACTTGCTCAAATTCTCAACTCACTCAATCTCTGCCACACACACACTCACTCAATCTCTCACACACACTCGCTCAATCTCTCATACACACTCACTCAATCTCTCACACACTCTCACACAATCTCTCACACACACTTGCTCAAATTCTCACACTCACTCAATCTCTGCCACACACACTCACTCAATCTCTCACATACACTCACTCAATCTCTCACACACACTCACTCAACCTCTCACACTCATTTGTTCAAACTCTCACACACGCACTCACTCAATCTCTCTCACACACTAACACACACACTCGCTCAATCTCTCACACACTCACTCAATCTCTCACACACTCACTCAATCTCTCACACACACTCGCTCAATCTCTCACACACTCACTCAATCTCTCACACACTCACTCAATCTCTCACACACACTCACTCAATCTCTCACACACACTAACACACACACTCACTCAATCTCTCACATACTCACTCAATCTCTCACACACACTAACACACACACTCGCTCAATCCCTCACACGCACTCAGTCAATCTCTCACCCACACTCACTCAATCTCTCACACACACTAACACACACTCTCGCTCAATCTCTCACATACACTCACTCAATCTCTCTCACACACTCACTCAATCTCTCACACAAACAAACACACATATAGTTACTCAATCTCTCACACACACTCAATCACTCACACACATTAACACACACAATTACGCAATCTCTCACACACACTCACTCAATCTCTAACACACACTAACACACACACTCCCTCAATCTCTCACACACACTCACTCAATCTCTCAAACACACTCACTCAATCTCTCACACGCATTCGCTCGACCTCTCACACTCACTCAATTTGTGCCACACACGCACTGACTCAATCTCTGCCGCACACACACACTAACACTCACACTCGCGCAATCTCTCACACACTCTCACTCAATCTCTCACACAATCCCGCTCAATCTCTCACACACACTCACTCAACCTCTCACACACACTCGCTCAATCTCTCACACACACTAACGCACACACTCACTCAATCTCTCACACACACTCTCTCAATCTCTCACACACACTCGCTCGACCGCTCACACTCACTCAATCTGTGCCACACATGTACTGACTCAATCTCTGCCACACACACACTAACACACACACACTCACACACTCTCTCACACGCTCTCTCATTCTCTCTCACACATTCACTCAATCTCTCACATACACTCGCTCAATCTCTCATACACACTCACTCAATCTCTCACACGCACTCGCTCAATCTCTCATACACACTCACTCAATCTCTCACACACACTCACACAATATCTCACACGCACTTGCTCAAATTCTCAACTCACTCAATCTCTGCCACACACACACTCACTCAATCTCTCACACACACTCGCTCAATCTCTCATACACACTCACTCAATCTCTCACACACTCTCACACAATCTCTCACACACACTTGCTCAATCTCTCACACAAACAAACACACATATAGTTACTCAATCTCTCACACACACTCAATCACTCACACACATTAACACACACAATTACGCAATCTCTCACACACACTCACTCAATCTCTAACACACACTAACACACACACTCCCTCAATCTCTCACACACACTCCCTCAATCTCTCACACACACTCACTCAATCTCTCATACTCACTCAATCTCTCGCACACACACACTCGCTCAAATTCTCACACTCACTCAATCTCTCACACACACTAACACACACACTCACTCAATCTCTCACACACACTCACTCAATCTCTCATACACACTAACACACACTCGCTCAATCTCTCACACACACTCACTCAATCTCTCGCACACACTCGCTCAAATTCTCACGCTCACTCAATCTCTGACCACACACGCACTCATTCAATCTCTAACACACACTAACACACAGTCGCTCAGTCTCTCAAACACACTCACTCGATCTCTCAAACACACTCACTCAAATTCTCACACTCACTCAATCTCTCTCACACACTCACTCAATCTCTCACACAAACAAACACACATATAGTTACTCAATCTCTCACACACACTCAATCACTCACACACATTAACACACACAATTACGCAATCTCTCACACACACTCACTCAATCTCTAACACACACTAACACACACACTCCCTCAATCTCTCACACACACTCCCTCAATCTCTCACACACACTCACTCAATCTCTCATACTCACTCAATCTCTCGCACACACACACTCGCTCAAATTCTCACACTCACTCAATCTCTCACACACACTAACACACACACTCACTCAATCTCTCACACACACTCACTCAATCTCTCATACACACTAACACACACTCGCTCAATCTCTCACACACACTCACTCAATCTCTCGCACACACTCGCTCAAATTCTCACGCTCACTCAATCTCTGACCACACACGCACTCATTCAATCTCTAACACACACTAACACACAGTCGCTCAGTCTCTCAAACACACTCACTCGATCTCTCAAACACACTCACTCAAATTCTCACACTCACTCAATCTCTGCCACACAAACACTCACGCAATCTCTCACACACGCTCTCTCATTCTCTCACACACTAACACACACACTCACTCAATCTCTCACAAACTCATTCAATCTCTCACACACACTCGCCCAATCTCTCACACACTCACTCAATCTCTCACACCAACACACACACTCGCTCATTCTCTCACACACTCTCACTCAATCTCTCACACACACACTCACTCAATCTCTCACACATGCTCTCTCAATCTCTCACACACATTCACTCAATCTCTCACACACACACACTCAATCTCTCACACATACTCACTCAATCTCTCACACACACACTCAATCTCTCATGCTCACTTAATCTCTCACACACACACACTCAATCTCTCACACACACTCACTCAATCTCTCACACACACTCACACAAAGTCTCACGCACACTTGCTCAAATTCTCACACTCACTCAATCTCTGCCACACACACACTCACTCAATCTCTCACACACACTCACTCAATCTCTCACACACACTCACTCAACCTCTCACACACACTCGCTCAAACTCTCACACACGCACTCACTCAATCTCTCTCACACACTAACACACACACTCACTCAATCTCTCACACACACTCACTCAATCTCTCACACGCATTCGCTCGACCTCTCACACTCACTCAATTTGTGCCACACACGCACTGACTCAATCTCTGCCGCACACACACACTAACACTCACACTCGCGCAATCTCTCACACACTCTCACTCAATCTCTCACACAATCCCGCTCAATCTCTCACACACACTCACTCAACCTCTCACACACACTCGCTCAATCTCTCACACACACTAACGCACACACTCACTCAATCTCTCACACACACTCTCTCAATCTCTCACACACACTCGCTCGACCGCTCACACTCACTCAATCTGTGCCACACATGTACTGACTCAATCTCTGCCACACACACACTAACACACACACACTCACACACTCTCTCACACGCTCTCTCATTCTCTCTCACACATTCACTCAATCTCTCACATACACTCGCTCAATCTCTCATACACACTCACTCAATCTCTCACACGCACTCGCTCAATCTCTCATACACACTCACTCAATCTCTCACACACACTCACACAATATCTCACACGCACTTGCTCAAATTCTCAACTCACTCAATCTCTGCCACACACACACTCACTCAATCTCTCACACACACTCGCTCAATCTCTCATACACACTCACTCAATCTCTCACACACTCTCACACAATCTCTCACACACACTTGCTCAAATTCTCACACTCACTCAATCTCTGCCACACACACTCACTCAATCTCTCACATACACTCACTCAATCTCTCACACACACTCACTCAACCTCTCACACTCATTTGTTCAAACTCTCACACACGCACTCACTCAATCTCTCTCACACACTAACACACACACTCGCTCAATCTCTCACACACTCACTCAATCTCTCACACACTCACTCAATCTCTCACACACACTCGCTCAATCTCTCACACACTCACTCAATCTCTCACACACTCACTCAATCTCTCACACACACTCACTCAATCTCTCACACACACTAACACACACACTCACTCAATCTCTCACATACTCACTCAATCTCTCACACACACTAACACACACACTCGCTCAATCCCTCACACGCACTCAGTCAATCTCTCACCCACACTCACTCAATCTCTCACACACACTAACACACACTCTCGCTCAATCTCTCACATACACTCACTCAATCTCTCTCACACACTCACTCAATCTCTCACACAAACAAACACACATATAGTTACTCAATCTCTCACACACACTCAATCACTCACACACATTAACACACACAATTACGCAATCTCTCACACACACTCACTCAATCTCTAACACACACTAACACACACACTCCCTCAATCTCTCACACACACTCACTCAATCTCTCAAACACACTCACTCAATCTCTCACACGCATTCGCTCGACCTCTCACACTCACTCAATTTGTGCCACACACGCACTGACTCAATCTCTGCCGCACACACACACTAACACTCACACTCGCGCAATCTCTCACACACTCTCACTCAATCTCTCACACAATCCCGCTCAATCTCTCACACACACTCACTCAACCTCTCACACACACTCGCTCAATCTCTCACACACACTAACGCACACACTCACTCAATCTCTCACACACACTCTCTCAATCTCTCACACACACTCGCTCGACCGCTCACACTCACTCAATCTGTGCCACACATGTACTGACTCAATCTCTGCCACACACACACTAACACACACACACTCACACACTCTCTCACACGCTCTCTCATTCTCTCTCACACATTCACTCAATCTCTCACATACACTCGCTCAATCTCTCATACACACTCACTCAATCTCTCACACGCACTCGCTCAATCTCTCATACACACTCACTCAATCTCTCACACACACTCACACAATATCTCACACGCACTTGCTCAAATTCTCAACTCACTCAATCTCTGCCACACACACACTCACTCAATCTCTCACACACACTCGCTCAATCTCTCATACACACTCACTCAATCTCTCACACACTCTCACACAATCTCTCACACACACTTGCTCAAATTCTCACACTCACTCAATCTCTGCCACACACACTCACTCAATCTCTCACATACACTCACTCAATCTCTCACACACACTCACTCAACCTCTCACACTCATTTGTTCAAACTCTCACACACGCACTCACTCAATCTCTCTCACACACTAACACACACACTCGCTCAATCTCTCACACACTCACTCAATCTCTCACACACTCACTCAATCTCTCACACACACTCGCTCAATCTCTCACACACTCACTCAATCTCTCACACACTCACTCAATCTCTCACACACACTCACTCAATCTCTCACACACACTAACACACACACTCACTCAATCTCTCACATACTCACTCAATCTCTCACACACACTAACACACACACTCGCTCAATCCCTCACACGCACTCAGTCAATCTCTCACCCACACTCACTCAATCTCTCACACACACTAACACACACTCTCGCTCAATCTCTCACATACACTCACTCAATCTCTCTCACACACTCACTCAATCTCTCACACAAACAAACACACATATAGTTACTCAATCTCTCACACACACTCAATCACTCACACACATTAACACACACAATTACGCAATCTCTCACACACACTCACTCAATCTCTAACACACACTAACACACACACTCCCTCAATCTCTCACACACACTCACTCAATCTCTCATACTCACTCAATCTCTCGCACACACACACTCGCTCAAATTCTCACACTCACTCAATCTCTCACACACACTAACACACACACTCACTCAATCTCTCACACACACTCACTCAATATCTCACACACACTAACACACACTCGCTCAATCTCTCACACACACTCACTCAATCTCTCACACACACTCGCTCAAATTCTCACACTCACTCAATCTCTGACCACACACGCACTCATTCAATCTCTAACACACACTAACACACAGTCGCTCAGTCTTTCAAACACACTCAATCGATCTCTCAAACACACTCACTCAATCTCTGCCACACAAACACTCACGCAATCTCTCACACACAATCACGCAATCTCTCACACACTAACACACACACTCACTCATTCTCTCACACACTAACATACACACTCACTCAATCTCTCACACAAACACACACACTCGCTCAATCTCTCACATACTCTCACTCAAACTCTCTCACACACACACTCAATCTCTCACACACACTCACTCAAATTCTCATACTCACTCAATCCCTGCCACACACACACTCGCTCAATCTCTCATACACACTCACTCAATCTCTCAAAAACACTCACTCGATCTCTCACACACACCCACTCAAATTCTCACAATCATTCAATCCCTGCCACACACACACTTGCTCAATCTCTCACACACACTCATTCAATCTCTCAAACACACTCACTGGATCTCTCACACACACTCACTCAAATTCTCACACTCACCCAATCTCTGCCACACAAACACTCACGCAATCTCTCACACACTAACACACACACTCACTCAATCTCTCACACACTCACTCAATCTCTCCCAGACACTAACACATACACTCACTCAATCTCTCACACAAACTCACACACTCACTCAATCTCTCACACACTCTCACTCAATCTCTCTCATACACACACACTCGATCTCTCGCACACGCTCTCTCAATCTCTCACACACACTCACTCAAGCTCTTACACACACTCACTCATTCTCTCAAACGCACTAACACACACTCGCTCAATCTCTTACACACACTTATTCAATCTCTCACACACATTCACTCAATCTTTCACACACACTCGCTCAAATTCTCACACTCACTCAATCTGTGCCACACACGCACTCACTCAATCTCTGACACACACACACTCACTCAATATCTCACACACACTCACTAAATCTCCCACACACACTAACACACACACCCACTCAATCTCTCACAAACTCATTCAATCTCTCACACACACTCACTCAATCTCTCACACATGCTCTCTCAATCTCTCACACACATTCACTCAATCTCTCACACACACACTCAATCTCTCACACATGCTCACTTAATCTCTCACACACACACACTCAATCTCTCACACACACTCACTCCATCTCTCACACACACTCGCTCAGTCTCTCACACACACTCATTCAATCTCGCACACACACTCACACAAAGTCTCACACACGCTTGCTCAAATTCTCACACTCACTCAATCTCTTTCACCCACACACTCACTCAATCTCTCACACAAACCCGCTCAATCTCTCACACACACTCACTCAACCTCACACACACTCGCTCAATCTCTCACACACACTCGCTCGACCGCTCACACTCACTCAATCTGTGCCACACATGTACTGACTCAATCTCTGCCACACACACACTAACACACACACACTCACACAATCTCTCACACACGCTCTCTCATTCTCTCTCACACATTCACTCAATCTCTCACACACACTCGCTCAATCTCTCATACACACTCACTCAATCTCTCACACACTCTCACACAATCTCTCACACACACTTGCTCAAATTCTCACACTCACTCAATCTCTGCCACACACACACTCACTCAATCTCTCACACACACTCACTCAATCTCTCACACACACTCACTCAACCTCTCACACACATTCGTTCAAACTCTCACACACGCACTCACTCAATCTCTCTCACACACTAACACACACACTCGCTCAATCTCTCACACACTCACTCAATCTCTCACTCACACTAACACACACACTCACTCAATCTCTCACACAAACACACACACTCGCTCAATCTCTCATACATACTCACTCAATCTCTCACACACTCTCACACAATCTCTCACACACACTTGCTCAAAATCTCACACTCACTCAATCTCTGCCACACACACACTCACTCAATCTCTCACACACACTCACTCAATCTCTCACACACACTAACACATACACTCGCTCAATCCCTCACACGCACTCAGTCCATCTCTCACACACACTCACTCAATCTCTCACACACACTAACACACACACTCACTCAATCTCTCACACAAACACACACACTCGCTCAATCTCTCACATACTCTCACTCAAACTCTCTCACACACACACACTCAATCTCTCACACACACTCACTCAAATTATCACACTTATTCAATCCCTGCCACACACACACTTGCTCAATCTCTCACACACACTCATTCAATCTCTCAAACACACTCACTGGATCTCTCACACACACTCACTCAAATTCTCACACTCACCCAATCTCGGCCACACAAACACTCACGCAATCTCTCACACACAATCACTCAATCTCTCACACACTAACACACACACTCACTCAATCTCTCACACACTCACTCAATCTCTCCCACACACTAACACATACACTCACTCAATCTCTCACACAAACTCACACACTCACTCAAACTCTCACACACTCTCACTCAGTCTCTCTCATACACACACACTCGATCTCTCGCACACGCTCTCTCAATCTCTCACACACACTCACTCAAGCTCTTACACACACTCGCTCAATCTCTCACACACACTCAATCTCTGCCACACACACGCTCACTCAATCTCTCACACACACTCACTCAATCTCTCACACACACTCACTCAACCTCTCACACACACTAACACAACACTCACTCAAACCCACTCACTCAATCTCTCACACACACACTCACTCAATCTCTCACACACACACTCACTCAAACTCTCACACACTCTCACTCAGTCTCTCTCATACGCACACACTCGATCTCTCGCACACGCTCTCTCAATCTCTCACACACACTCACTCAAGCTCTTACACACACTCGCTCAATCTCTCACACACACTCAATCTCTGCCACACACACGCTCACTCAATCTCTCACACACACTCACTCAATCTCTCACACACACTCACTCCACCTCTCACACACACTAACACAACACTCACTCAAACTCACTCACTCAATCTCACACACACACACTCACTCAATCTCTCTCACACACTAACACACACACTCACTCAATCTCTCACACACACTCTCTCAATCTCTCACACACACTCGCTCGACCGCTCACACTCACTCAATCTGTGCCACACATGTACTGACTCAATCTCTGCCACACACACACTAACACACACACACTCACACACTCTCTCACACACGCTCTCTCATTCTCTCTCACACATTCACTCAATCTCTCACATACACTCGCTCAATCTCTCATACACACTCACTCAATCTCTCACACGCACTCGCTCAATCTCTCATACACACTCACTCAATCTCTCACACACACTCACACAATCTCTCACACACACTTGCTCAAATTCTCAACTCACTCAATCTCTGCCACACACACACTCACTCAATCTCTCACACCCACTCGCTCAATCTCTCATACACACTCACTCAATCTCTCACACACTCTCACACAATCTCTCACACACACTTGCTCAAATTCTCACACTCACTCAATCTCTGCCACACACACTCACTCAATCTCTCACATACACTCACTCAATCTCTCACACACACTCACTCAACCTCTCACACTCATTTGTTCAAACTCTCACACACGCACTCACTCAATCTCTCTCACACACTAACACACACACTCGCTCAATCTCTCACACACTCACTCAATCTCTCACACACTCACTCAATCTCTCACACACACTCGCTCAATCTCTCACACACTCACTCAATCTCTCACACACTCACTCAATCTCTCACACACACTCACTCAATCTCTCACACACACTAACACACACACTCACTCAATCTCTCACATACTCACTCAATCTCTCACACACACTAACACACACACTCGCTCAATCCCTCACACGCACTCAGTCAATCTCTCACACACACTCACTCAATCTCTCACACACAATAACACACACTCTCGCTCAATCTCTCACATACACTCACTCAATCTCTCTCACACACTCACTCAATCTCTCACACAAACAAACACACATATAGTTACTCAATCTCTCACACACACTCAATCACTCACACACATTAACACACACAATTACGCAATCTCTCACACACACTCACTCAATCTCTAACACACACTAACACACACACTCCCTCAATCTCTCACACACACTCACTCAATCTCTCATACTCACTCAATCTCTCGCACACACACACTCGCTCAAATGCTCACACTCACTCAATCTCTCACACACACTAACACACACACTCACTCAATCTCTCACACACACTCACTCAATCTCTCACACACACTAACACACACTCGCTCAATCTCTCACACACACTCACTCAATCTCTCACACACACTCGCTCAAATTCTCACACTCACTCAATCTCTGACCACACACGCACTCATTCAATCTCTAACACACACTAACACACAGTCGCTCAGTCTTTCAAACACACTCAATCGATCTCTCAAACACACTCACTCAAATTCTCACACTCACTCAATCTCTGCCACACAAACACTCACACAATCTCTCACACACAATCACGCAATCTCTCACACACTAACACACACACTCACTCATTCTCTCACACACTAACATACACACTCACTCAATCTCTCACACAAACACACACACTCGCTCAATCTCTCACATACTCTCACTCAAACTCTCTCACACACACACTCAATCTCTCACACACACTCACTCAAATTCTCATACTCACTCAATCCCTGCCACACACACACTCGCTCAATCTCTCATACACACTCACTCAATCTCTCAAAAACACTCACTCGATCTCTCACACACACCCACTCAAATTCTCACAATCATTCAATCCCTGCCACACACACACTTGCTCAATCTCTCACACACACTCATTCAATCTCTCAAACACACTCACTGGATCTCTCACACACACTCACTCAAATTCTCACACTCACCCAATCTCTGCCACACAAACACTCACGCAATCTCTCACACACTAACACACACACTCACTCAATCTCTCACACACTCACTCAATCTCTCCCAGACACTAACACATACACTCACTCAATCTCTCACACAAACTCACACACTCACTCAATCTCTCACACACTCTCACTCAATCTCTCTCATACACACACACTCGATCTCTCGCACACGCTCTCTCAATCTCTCACACACACTCACTCAAGCTCTTACACACACTCACTCATTCTCTCAAACGCACTAACACACACTCGCTCAATCTCTTACACACACTTATTCAATCTCTCACACACATTCACTCAATCTTTCACACACACTCGCTCAAATTCTCACACTCACTCAATCTGTGCCACACACGCACTCACTCAATCTCTGACACACACACACTCACTCAATATCTCACACACACTCACTAAATCTCCCACACACACTAACACACACACTCACTCAATCTCTCACAAACTCATTCAATCTCTCACACACACTCACTCAATCTCTCACACACACTCGCCCAATCTCTCACACACTCACTCAATCTCTCACACCAACACACACACTCGCTCATTCTCTCACACACTCTCACTCAATCTCTCACACACACACTCACTCAATCTCTCACACATGCTCTCTCAATCTCTCACACACATTCACTCAATCTCTCACACACACACTCAATCTCTCACACATGCTCACTTAATCTCTCACACACACACACTCAATCTCTCACACGCACTCACTCCATCTCTCACACACACTCGCTCAGTCTCTCACACACACTCACTCAATCTCGCACACACACTCACACAAAGTCTCACACACGCTTGCTCAAATTCTCACACTCACTCAATCTCTTTCACCCACACACTCACTCAATCTCTCACACACACTCGCTCAATCTCTCACACACACTCGCTCGACCGCTCACACTCACTCAATCTGTGCCACACATGTACTGACTCAATCTCTGCCACACACACACTAACACACACACACTCACACAATCTCTCACACACGCTCTCTCATTCTCTCTCACACATTCACTCAATCTCTCACACACACTCGCTCAATCTCTCATACACACTCACTCAATCTCTCACACACTCTCACACAATCTCTCACACACACTTGCTCAAATTCTCACACTCACTCAATCTCTGCCACACACACACTCACTCAATCTCTCACACACACTCACTCAATCTCTCACACACACTCACTCAACCTCTCACACACATTCGTTCAAACTCTCACACACGCACTCACTCAATCTCTCTCACACACTAACACACACACTCGCTCAATCTCTCACACACTCACTCAATCTCTCACTCACACTAACACACACACTCACTCAATCTCTCACACAAACACACACACTCGCTCAATCTCTCATACATACTCACTCAATCTCTCACACACTCTCACACAATCTCTCACACACACTTGCTCAAAATCTCACACTCACTCAATCTCTGCCACACACACACTCACTCAATCTCTCACACACACTCACTCAATCTCTCACACACACTAACACATACACTCGCTCAATCCCTCACACGCACTCAGTCAATCTCTCACACACACTCACTCAATCTCTCACACACACTAACACACACACTCACTCAATCTCTCACACAAACACACACACTCGCTCAATCTCTCACATACTCTCACTCAAACTCTCTCACACACACACACTCAATCTCTCACACACACTCACTCAAATTATCACACTTATTCAATCCCTGCCACACACACACTTGCTCAATCTCTCACACACACTCATTCAATCTCTCAAACACACTCACTGGATCTCTCACACACACTCACTCAAATTCTCACACTCACCCAATCTCGGCCACACAAACACTCACGCAATCTCTCACACACAATCACTCAATCTCTCACACACTAACACACACACTCACTCAATCTCTCACACACTCACTCAATCTCTCCCACACACTAACACATACACTCACTCAATCTCTCACACAAACTCAAACACTCACTCAAACTCTCACACACTCTCACTCAGTCTCTCTCATACACACACACTCGATCACTCGCACACGCTCTCTCAATCTCTCACACACAATCACTCAATCTCTCACACACTAACACACACACTCACTCAATCTCTCACACACTCACTCAATCTCTCCCACACACTAACACATACACTCACTCAATCTCTCACACAAACTCACACACTCACTCAAACTCTCACACACTCTCACTCAGTCTCTCTCATACACACACACTCGATCTCTCGCACACGCTCTCTCAATCTCTCACACACACTCACTCAAGCTCTTACACACACTCGCTCAATCTCTCACACACACTCAATCTCTGCCACATACACGCTCACTCAATCTCTCACACACACTCACTCAATCTCTCACACACACTCACTCAACCTCTCACACACACTAACACAACACTCACTCAAACCCACTCACTCAATCTCTCACACACACACTCACTCAATCTCTCTCACACACTAACACACACACTCACTCAATCTCTCACACACACTCACTCAATCTCTCACATACACTCGCTCGACCTCTCGCACTCCGTCAATCTGTACCACACATGCACTGACCTACTCTCTGCCACACACACACTAACACACACACTCGCTCAATCTCTTACACACACTCACTCATTCTCTCACACGCACTAACACACTCTCGCTCAATCTCTTACACACACTTATTCAATCTCTCACACACATTCACTCAATCTTTCACACACACTCGCTCAAATTCTCACACTCACTCAATCTGTGCCACACACGCACTCACTCAATCTCTGACGCACACACACTCACTCAATATCTCACACACACTCACTAAATCTCCCACACACACTAACACACACACTCACTCAATCTCTCACAAACTCATTCAATCTCTCACACACACTCACTCAATCTCTCGCACACACTCGCCCAATCTCTCACACACTCACTCAATCTCTCACACCAACACACACACTCACTCAATCTCTCACACATGCTCTCTCAATCTCTCACACACATTCACTCAATCCCTCACACACACACTCAATCTCTCATGCTCACTTAATCTCTCACACACACACACTCAATCTCTCACACACACTCACTCAATCTCTCACACACACTCGCTCAGTCTCTCACACACACTCACTCAATCTCTCACACACACTCACACAAAGTCTCTCACACACTTGCTCAAATTCTCACACTCACTCAATCTCTGCCACACACACACTCACTCAATCTCTGACACACACTCACTCAACCTCTCACACACACTCACTCAAACTCGCACTCACGCACTCACTCAATCTCTCTCACACACTAACACACACACTCACTCAATCTCTCACGCACACTCACTCAATCTCTCACACGCATTCGCTCGACCTCTCACACTCACTCAATTTGTGCCACACACGCGCTGACTCAATCTCTGCCCCACACACACACTAACACTCACACTCGCGCAATCTCTCACACACTCTCACTCAATCTCTCACACAAACCCGCTCAAAATCTCACACACACTCACTCAACCTCTCACACACACTCGCTCAATCTCTCACACACACTCGCTCGACCGCTCACACTCACTCAATCTGTGCCACACACGCACTCACTCAATCTCTGACGCACACACACTCACTCAATATCTCACACACACTCACTAAATCTCCCACACACACTAACACACACACTCACTCAATCTCTCACAAACTCATTCAATCTCTCACACACACTCACTCAATCTCTCGCACACACTCGCCCAATCTCTCACACACTCACTCAATCTCTCACACCAACACACACACTCACTCAATCTCTCACACATGCTCTCTCAATCTCTCACACACATTCACTCAATCCCTCACACACACACTCAATCTCTCATGCTCACTTAATCTCTCACACACACACACTCAATCTCTCACACACACTCACTCAATCTCTCACACACACTCGCTCAGTCTCTCACACACACTCACTCAATCTCTCACACACACTCACACAAAGTCTCTCACACACTTGCTCAAATTCTCACACTCACTCAATCTCTGCCACACACACACTCACTCAATCTCTGACACACACTCACTCAACCTCTCACACACACTCACTCAAACTCGCACTCACGCACTCACTCAATCTCTCTCACACACTAACACACACACTCACTCAATCTCTCACACACACTCACTCAATCTCTCACACGCATTCGCTCGACCTCTCACACTCACTCAATTTGTGCCACACACGCGCTGACTCAATCTCTGCCCCACACACACACTAACACTCACACTCGCGCAATCTCTCACACACTCTCACTCAATCTCTCACACAAACCCGCTCAAAATCTCACACACACTCACTCAACCTCTCACACACACTCGCTCAATCTCTCACACACACTCGCTCGACCGCTCACACTCACTCAATCTGTGCCACACATGTACTGACTCAATCTCTGCCACACACACACTAACACACACACACTCACACAATCTCTCACACACGCTCTCTCATTCTCTCTCACACATTCACTCAATCTATTACACACACTCGCTCAATCTCTCATACACACTCACTCAATCTCTCACACACACTCACACAATCTCTCACACACACTGGCTCAAATTCTCACACTCACTCAATCTCTGCCACACACACACTCACTCAATCTCTCACACACACTCGCTCAATCTCTCACACACTCTCACACAATCTCTCACACACACTTGCTCAAATTCTCACACTCACTCAATCTCTGCCACACACACACTCACTCAATCTCTCACACACACTCAATCTCTCACACACACTCACTCAACCTCTCACACACATTCATTCAAACTCTCACACACGCACTCACTCAATCTCTCTCACACACTAACACACACACTCGCTCAATCTCTCACACACACTCACTCAATCTCTCACACACACAAACACACACACTCACTCAATCTCTCACACACTCACTCAATCTCTCACACACACTAACACACACACTCGCTCAATCCCTCACACGCACTCAGTCAATCTCTCACACACTCTCACACAATCTCTCACACACACTTGCTCAAAATCTCACACTCACTCAATCTCTGCCACACACACGCTCACTCAATCTCTCACACACACTCACTCAATCTCTCACACACACTCACTCAACCTCTCACACACATTCGTTCAAACTCTCACACACGCACTCTCTCAATCTCTCTCACAAACTAACACACACACACGCTCAATCTCTCACACACTCACTCAATCTCTCACTCACACTAACACACACACTCACTCAATCTCTCACACAAACACACACTCGCTCAATCTCTCACACACTCTCACACAATCTCTCACACACACTTGCTCAAAATCTCACACTCACTCAATCTCTGCCACACACACACTTGCTCAATCTCTCACACACACTCATTCAATCTCTCAAACACACTCACTGGATCTCTCACACACACTCACTCAAATTCTCACACTCACCCAATCTCGGCCACACAAACACTCACGCAATCTCTCACACACAATCACTCAATCTCTCACACACTAACACATACACTCACTCAATCTCTCACACAAACTCACACACTCACTCAAACTCTCACACACTCTCACTCAGTCTCTCTCATACACACACACTCGATCTCTCGCACACGCTCTCTCAATCTCTCACACACACTCACTCAAGCTCTTACACACACTCGCTCAATCTCTCACACACACTCAATCTCTGCCACACACACGCTCACTCAATCTCTCACACACACTCACTCAATCTCTCACACACACTCACTCAACCTCTCACACACACTAACACAACATTCACTCAAACCCACTCACTCAATCTCTCACACACACACTCACTCAATCTCTCTCACACACTAACACACACACTCACTCAATTTCTCACACACACTCACTCAATCTCTCACATACACTCGCTCGACCTCTCGCACTCACTCAATCTGTACCACACATGCACTGACCTAATCTCTGCCACACACACACTAACACACACACTCGCTCAATCTCTTACACACACTCACTCATTCTCTCACACGCACTAACACACACTCGCTCAATCTCTTACACACACTTATTCAATCTCTCACACACATTCACTCAATCTTTCACACACACTCGCTCAAATTCTCACACTCACTCAATCTGTGCCACACACGCACTCACTCAATCTCTGACGCACACACACTCACTCAATATCTCACACACACTCACTAAATCTCCCACACACACTAACACACACACTCACTCAATCTCTCACAAACTCATTCAATCTCTCACACACACTCACTCAATCTCTCGCACACACTCGCCCAATCTCTCACACACTCACTCAATCTCTCACACCAACACACACTCGCTCATTCTCTCACACACTCTCACTCAATCTCTCACACACACACTCACCAATTTCTCACACATGCTCTCTCAATCTCTCACACAGATTCACTCAATCTCTCACACACACACTCAATCTCTCACACATGCTCTCTCAATCTCTCACACACATTCAATCAATCCCTCACACACACACTCAATCTCTCATGCTCACTTAATCTCTCACACACACACACTCAATCTCTCACACACACTCACTCAATCTCTCACACACACTCGCTCAGTCTCTCACACACACTCACTCAATCTCTCACACACACTCACACAAAGTCTCTCACACACTTGCTCAAATTCTCACACTCACTCAATCTCTGCCACACACACACTCACTCAATCTCTGACACACACTCACTCAACCTCTCACACACACTCACTCAAACTCTCACTCACGCACTCACTCAATCTCTCTCACACACTAACACACACACTCACTCAATCTCTCACACACACTCACTCAATCTCTCACACGCATTCGCTCGACCTCTCACACTCACTCAATTTGTGCCACACACGCGCTGACTCAATCTCTGCCACACACACACTAACACTCACACTCGCGCAATCTCTCACACACTCTCACTCAATCTCTCACACAAACCCGCTCAATCTCTCACACACACTCACTCAACCTCTCACACACACTCGCTCAATCTCTCACACACACTCGCTCGACCGCTCACACTCACTCAATCTGTGCCACACATGTACTGACTCAATCTCTGCCACACACACACTAACACACACACACTCACACAATCTCTCACACACGCTCTCTCATTCTCTCTCACACATTCACTCAATCTATTACACACACTCGCTCAATCTCTCATACACGCTCACTCAATCTCTCACACACTCTCACACAATCTCTCACACACACTTGCTCAAATTCTCACACTCACTCAATCTCTGCCACACACACACTCACTCAATCTCTCACACACACTCAATCTCTCACACACACTCACTCAACCTCTCACACACATTCATTCAAACTCTCACACACGCACTCACTCAATCTCTCTCACACACTAACACACACACTCGCTCAATCTCTCACACACACTCACTCAATCTCTCACACACACACACTCACTCAATCTCTCACACACTCACTCAATCTCTCACACACACTAACACACACACTCGCTCAATCCCTCACACGCACTCAGTCAATCTCTCACACACTCTCACACAATCTCTCACACACACTTGCTCAAAATCTCACACTCACTCAATCTCTGCCACACACACGCTCACTCAATCTCTCACACACACTCACTCAATCTCTCACACACACTCACTCAACCTCTCACACACATTCGTTCAAACTCTCACACACGCACTCTCTCAATCTCTCTCACAAACTAACACACACACACGCTCAATCTCTCACACACTCACTCAATCTCTCACTCACACTAACACACACACTCACTCAATCTCTCACACAAACACACACTCGCTCAATCTCTCACACACTCTCACACAATCTCTCACACACACTTGCTCAAAATCTCACACTCACTCAATCTCTGCCACACACACACTTGCTCAATCTCTCACACACACTCATTCAATCTCTCAAACACACTCACTGGATCTCTCACACACACTCACTCAAATTCTCACACTCACCCAATCTCGGCCACACAAACACTCACGCAATCTCTCACACACAATCACTCAATCTCTCACACACTAACACATACACTCACTCAATCTCTCACACAAACTCACACACTCACTCAAACTCTCACACACTCTCACTCAGTCTCTCTCATACACACACACTCGATCTCTCGCACACGCTCTCTCAATCTCTCACACACACTCACTCAAGCTCTTACACACACTCGCTCAATCTCTCACACACACGCAATCTCTGCCACACACACGCTCACTCAATCTCTCACACACACTCACTCAATCTCTCACACACACTCACTCAACCTCTCACACACACTAACACAACATTCACTCAAACCCACTCACTCAATCTCTCACACACACACTCACTCAATCTCTCTCACACACTAACACACACACTCACTCAATCTCTCACACACACTCACTCAATCTCTCACATACACTCGCTCGACCTCTCGCACTCACTCAATCTGTACCACACATGCACTGACCTAATCTCTGCCACACACACACTAACACACACACTCGCTCAATCTCTTACACACACTCACTCATTCTCTCACACGCACTAACACACACTCGCTCAATCTCTTACACACACTTATTCAATCTCTCACACACATTCACTCAATCTTTCACACACACTCGCTCAAATTCTCACACTCACTCAATCTGTGCCACACACGCACTCACTCAATCTCTGACGCACACACACTCACTCAATATCTCACACACACTCACTAAATCTCCCACACACACTAACACACACACTCACTCAATCTCTCACAAACTCATTCAATCTCTCACACACACTCACTCAATCTCTCGCACACACTCGCCCAATCTCTCACACACTCACTCAATCTCTCACACCAACACACACTCGCTCATTCTCTCACACACTCTCACTCAATCTCTCACACACACACTCACCAATTTCTCACACATGCTCTCTCAATCTCTCACACAGATTCACTCAATCTCTCACACACACACTCAATCTCTCACACATGCTCTCTCAATCTCTCACACACATTCACTCAATCCCTCACACACACACTCAATCTCTCATGCTCACTTAATCTCTCACACACACACACTCAATCTCTCACACACACTCACTCAATCTCTCACACACACTCGCTCAGTCTCTCACACACACTCACTCAATCTCTCACACACACTCACACAAAGTCTCTCACACACTTGCTCAAATTCTCACACTCACTCAATCTCTGCCACACACACACTCACTCAATCTCTGACACACACTCACTCAACCTCTCACACACACTCACTCAAACTCTCACTCACGCACTCACTCAATCTCTCTCACACACTCACTCAATCTCTCACACGCATTCGCTCGACCTCTCACACTCACTCAATTTGTGCCACACACGCGCTGACTCAATCTCTGCCACACACACACTAACACTCACACTCGCGCAATCTCTCACACACTCTCACTCAATCTCTCACACAAACCCGCTCAATCTCTCACACACACTCACTCAACCTCTCACACACACTCGCTCAATCTCTCACACACACTCGCTCGACCGCTCACACTCACTCAATCTGTGCCACACATGTACTGACTCAATCTCTGCCACACACACACTAACACACACACACTCACACAATCTCTCACACACGCTCTCTCATTCTCTCTCACACATTCACTCAATCTATTACACACACTCGCTCAATCTCTCATACACGCTCACTCAATCTCTCACACACACTCACACAATCTCTCACACACACTGGCTCAAATTCTCACACTCACTCAATCTCTGCCACACACACACTCACTCAATCTCTCACACACGCTCGCTCAATCTCTCACACACTCTCACACAATCTCTCACACACACTTGCTCAAATTCTCACACTCACTCAATCTCTGCCACACACACACTCACTCAATCTCTCACACACAATCACTCAAACTCTCACACACTCACTCAACCTCTCACACACATTCGTTCAAACTCTCACACACGCACTCACTCAATCTCTCTCACACACTAACACACACACTCGCTCAATCTCTCACACACTCACTCAATCTCTCACTCACACTAACACACACACTCACTCAATCTCTCACACAAACACACACACTCGCTCAATCTCTCATACATACTCACTCAATCTCTCACACACTCTCACACAATCTCTCACTCACACTTGCTCAAATTCTCACACTCACTCAATCTCTGCCACACACACACTCACTCAATCTCTCACACACACTCACTCAATCTCTCACACACACTCACTCAACCTCTCACACACATTCATTCAAACTCTCACACACGCACTCACTCAATCTCTCTCACACACTAACACACACACTCGCTCAATCTCTCACACACTCACTCAATCTCTCACACTCTCACTCAATCTCTCACACACACTAACACACACACTCACTCAATCTCTCACACACTCACTCAATCTCTCACACACACTAACACACACACTCGCTCAATCCCTCACACGCACTCAGTCAATCTCTCACACACTCTCACACAATCTCTCACACACACTTGCTCAAAATCTCACACTCACTCAATCTCTGCCACACACACGCTCACTCAATCTCTCACACACACTCACTCAATCTCTCACACACACTCACTCAACCTCTCACACACATTCGTTCAAACTCTCACACACGCACTCTCTCAATCTCTCTCACAAACTAACACACACAAACGCTCAATCTCTCACACACTCACTCAATCTCTCACTCACACTATCACACACACTCACCCAACCTCTCACACAAACACACACTCGCTCAATCTCTCACACACTCTCACACAATCTCTCACACACACTTGCTCAAAATCTCACACTCACTCAATCTCTGCCACACACACACTCACTCAATCTCTCACACACACTCACTCAATCTCTCACACACACTAACACACACACTCGCTCAATCCCTCACACGCACTCAGTCAATCTCTCACACACACTCACTCAATCTCTCACACACACTAACACACACACTCACTCAATCTCTCACACAAACACACACACTCGCTCAATCTCTCACATACTCTCACCCAAACTCTCTCACACACACACACTCAATCTCTCACACACACTCACTCAATCTCTCTCACACACTAACACACACACTCAATCTCTCACACACACTCACACAAAGTCTCTCACACACTTGCTCAAATTCTCACTCACTCAATCTCTGCCACACACACACTCACTCAATCTCTGACACACACTCACTCAACCTCTCACACACACTCACTCAAACTCTCACTCACGCACTCACTCAATCTCTCTCACACACTAACACACACTCTCACTCAATCTCTCACACACACTCACTCAATCTCTCACACGCATTCGCTCGACCTCTCACACTCACTCAATTTGTGCCACACACGCGCTGACTCAATCTCTGCCACACACACACTAACACTCACACTCGCGCAATCTCTCACACACACTCACTCAACCTCTCACACTCACTAACACAACATTCACTCAAACCCACTCACTCAATCTCTCACACACACACTCACTCAATCTCTCTCACACACTAACACACACACTCACTCAATCTCTCACACACACTCACTCAATCTCTCACATACACTCGCTCGACCTCTCGCACTCACTCAATCTGTACCACACATGCACTGACCTAATCTCTGCCACACACACACTAACACACACACTCGCTCAATCTCTTACACACACTCACTCATTCTCTCACACGCACTAACACACACTCGCTCAATCTCTTACACACACTTATTCAATCTCTCACACACATTCACTCAATCTTTCACACACACTCGCTCAAATTCTAACACTCACTCAATCTGTGCCACACACGCACTCACTCAATCTCTGACGCACACACACTCACTCAATATCTCACACACACTCACTAAATCTCCCACACACACTAACACACACACTCACTCAATCTCTCACAAACTCATTCAATCTCTCACACACACTCACTCAATCTCTCGCACACACTCGCCCAATCTCTCACACACTCACTCAATCTCTCACACCAACACACACTCGCTCATTCTCTCACACACTCTCACTCAATCTCTCACACACACACTCACCAATTTCTCACACATGCTCTCTCAATCTCTCACACAGATTCACTCAATCTCTCACACACACACTCAATCTCTCACACATGCTCTCTCAATCTCTCACACACATTCACTCAATCCCTCACACACACACTCAATCTCTCATGCTCACTTAATCTCTCACACACACACACTCAATCTCTCACACACACTCACTCAATCTCTCACACACACTCGCTCAGTCTCTCACACACACTCACTCAATCTCTCACACACACTCACACAAAGTCTCTCACACACTTGCTCAAATTCTCACACTCACTCAATCTCTGCCACACACACACTCACTCAATCTCTGACACACACTCACTCAACCTCTCACACACACTCACTCAAACTCTCACTCACGCACTCACTCAATCTCTCTCACACACTAACACACACACTCACTCAATCTCTCACACACACTCACTCAATCTCTCACACGCATTCGCTCGACCTCTCACACTCACTCAATTTGTGCCACACACGCGCTGACTCAATCTCTGCCACACACACACTAACACTCACACTCGCGCAATCTCTCACACACTCTCACTCAATCTCTCACACAAACCCGCTCAATCTCTCACACACACTCACTCAACCTCTCACACACACTCGCTCAATCTCTCACAAACACTCGCTCGACCGCTCACACTCACTCAATCTGTGCCACACATGTACTGACTCAATCTCTGCCACACACACACTAACACACACACACTCACACAATCTCTCACACACGCTCTCTCATTCTCTCTCACACATTCACTCAATCTATTACACACACTCGCTCAATCTCTCATACACGCTCACTCAATCTCTCACACACACTCACACAATCTCTCACACACACTGGCTCAAATTCTCACACTCACTCAATCTCTGCCACACACACACTCACTCAATCTCTCACACACGCTCGCTCAATCTCTCACACACTCTCACACAATCTCTCACACACACTTGCTCAAATTCTCACACTCACTCAATCTCTGCCACACACACACTCACTCAATCTCTCACACACAATCACTCAAACTCTCACACACTCACTCAACCTCTCACACACATTCGTTCAAACTCTCACACACGCACTCACTCAATCTCTCTCACACACTAACACACACACTCGCTCAATCTCTCACACACTCACTCAATCTCTCACTCACACTAACACACACACTCACTCAATCTCTCACACAAACACACACACTCGCTCAATCTCTCATACATACTCACTCAATCTCTCACACACTCTCACACAATCTCTCACTCACACTTGCTCAAATTCTCACACTCACTCAATCTCTGCCACACACACACTCACTCAATCTCTCACACACACTCACTCAATCTCTCACACACACTCACTCAACCTCTCACACACATTCATTCAAACTCTCACACACGCACTCACTCAATCTCTCTCACACACTAACACACACACTCGCTCAATCTCTCACACACTCACTCAATCTCTCACACTCTCACTCAATCTCTCACACACACTAACACACACACTCACTCAATCTCTCACACACTCACTCAATCTCTCACACACACTAACACACACACTCGCTCAATCCCTCACACGCACTCAGTCAATCTCTCACACACTCTCACACAATCTCTCACACACACTTGCTCAAAATCTCACACTCACTCAATCTCTGCCACACACACGCTCACTCAATCTCTCACACACACTCACTCAATCTCTCACACACACTCACTCAACCTCTCACACACATTCGTTCAAACTCTCACACACGCACTCTCTCAATCTCTCTCACAAACTAACACACACAAACGCTCAATCTCTCACACACTCACTCAATCTCTCACTCACACTATCACACACACTCACCCAATCTCACACACAAACACACACTCGCTCAATCTCTCACACACTCTCACACAATCTCTCACACACACTTGCTCAAAATCTCACACTCACTCAATCTCTGCCACACACACACTCACTCAATCTCTCACACACACTCACTCAATCTCTCACACACACTAACACACACACTCGCTCAATCCCTCACACGCACTCAGTCAATCTCTCACACACACTCACTCAATCTCTCACACACACTAACACACACACTCACTCAATCTCTCACACAAACACACACACTCGCTCAATCTCTCACATACTCTCACCCAAACTCTCTCACACACACACACTCAATCTCTCACACACACTCACTCAATCTCTCACACACACTAACACACACACTCAATCTCTCACACACACTCACACAAAGTCTCTCACACACTTGCTCAAATTCTCACACTCACTCAATCTCTGACACACACTCACTCAACCTCTCACACACACTCACTCAAACTCTCACTCACGCACTCACTCAATCTCTCTCACACACTAACACACACACTCACTCAATCTCTCACACACACTCACTCAATCTCTCACACGCATTCGCTCGACCTCTCACACTCACTCAATTTGTGCCACACACGCGCTGACTCAATCTCTGCCACACACACACTAACACTCACACTCGCGCAATCTCTCACACACTCTCACTCAATCTCTCACACAAACCCGCTCAATCTCTCACACACACTCACTCAACCTCTCACACACACTCGCTCAATCTGTGCCACACATGTACTGACTCAATCTCTGCCACACACACACTAACACACACACACTCACACAATCTCTCACACACGCTCTCTCATTCTCTCTCACACATTCACTCAATCTATTACACACACTCGCTCAATCTCTCATACACGCTCACTCAATCTCTCACACACACTCACACAATCTCTCACACACACTGGCTCAAATTCTCACACTCACTCAATCTCTGCCACACACACACTCACTCAATCTCTCACACACACTCGCTCAATCTCTCACACACTCTCACACAATCTCTCACACACACTTGCTCAAATTCTCACACTCACTCAATCTCTGCCACACACACACTCACTCAATCTCTCACACACAATCACTCAATCTCTCACACACTCACTCAACCTCTCACACACATTCGTTCAAACTCTCACACACGCACTCACTCAATCTCTCTCACACACTAACACACACACTCGCTCAATCTCTCACACACTCACTCAATCTCTCACTCACACTAACACACACACTCACTCAATCTCTCACACAAACACACACACTCGCTCAATCTCTCATACATACTCACTCAATCTCTCACACACTCTCACACAATCTCTCACACACACTTGCTCAAATTCTCACACTCACTCAATCTCTGCCACACACACACTCACTCAATCTCTCACACACACTCACTCAATCTCTCACAAACACTCACTCAACCTCTCACATACATTCATTCAAACTCTCACACACGCACTCACTCAATCTCTCTCACACACTAACACACACACTCGCTCAATCTCTCACACACTCACTCAATCTCTCACACTCTCACTCAATCTCTCACACACACTAACACACACACTCACTCAATCTCTCACACACTCACTCAATCTCTCACACACACTAACACACACACTCGCTCAATCCCTCACACGCACTCAGTCAATCTCTCACACACTCTCACACAATCTCTCACACACACTTGCTCAAAATCTCACACTCACTCAATCTCTGCCACACACACGCTCACTCAATCTCTCACACACACTCACTCAATCTCTCACACACACTCACTCAACCTCTCACACTCATTCGTTCAAACGCTCACACACGCACTCTCTCAATCTCTCTCACAAACTAACACACACACACGCTCAATCTCTCACACACTCACTCAATCTCTCACTCACACTAACACACACACTCACCCAATCTCTCACACAAACACACACTCGCTCATCTCTCACACACTCTCACACAATCTCTCACACACACTTGCTCAAAATCTCACACTCACTCAATCTCTGCCACACACACACTCACTCAATCTCTCACACACACTCACTCAATCTCTCACACACACTAACACACACACTCGCTCAATCCCTCACACGCACTCAGTCAATCTCTCACACACACTTACTCAATCTCTCACACACACTAACATACACACTCACTCAATCTCTCACACAAACACACACACTCGCTCAATCTCTCACATACTCTCACTCAAACTCTCTCACACACACACACTCAATCTCTCACACACACTCACTCAAATTATCACACTCATTCAATCCCTGCCACACACACACTTGCTCAATCTCTCACACACACTCATTCAATCTCTCAAACACACTCACTGGATCTCTCACACACACTCACTCAAATTCTCACACTCACCCATTCTCTGCCACACAAACACTCACGCAATCTCTAACACACAATCACTCAATCTCTCACACACTAACACACACACTCATTCAATCTCTCACACACTCACTCAATCTCTCCCACACACTAACACATACACTCACTCAATCTCTCACACAAACTCACACACTCACTCAATCTCTCACACACTCTCACTCAATCTCTCTCACACACACTCACTCGATCTCTCGCACACGCTCTCTCAATCTCTCACACACTCTCACTCAGTCTCTCTCATACACACACACTCGATCTCTCGCACACGCTCTCTCAATCTCTCACACACACTCACTCAAGCTCTTACACACACTAGCTCAATCTCTCACACACACTCAATCTCTGCCACACACACACTCACTCAATCTCTCACACACAATCACTCAATCTCTCACACACACTCACTCAACCTCTCACACACACTAACACAACACTCACTCAAACCCACTCACTCAATCTCTCACACACACACTCACTCAATCTCTCTCACACACTAACACACACACTCACTCAATCTCTCACACACACTCCCTCAATCTCTCACATACACTCGCTCGACCTCTCGCACTCACTCAATCTGTACCACACATGCACTGACCTAATCTCTGCCACACACACACTAACAGACACACACGCTCAATCTCTTACACACACTCACTCATTCTCTCACACGCACTAACACACACTCGCTCAATCTCTTACACACACTTATTCAATCTCTCACACACATTCACTCAATCTTTCACACACACTCGCTCAAATTCTCACACTCACTCAATCTGTGCCACACACGCACTCACTCAATCTCTGACACACACACACTCACTCAATATGTCACACACACTCACTAAATCTCCCACACACACTAACACACACACTCACTCAATCTCTCACAAACTCATTCAATCTCTCACACACACTCACTCAATCTCTCGCACACACTCGCCCAATCTCTCACACACTCACTCAATCTCTCACACCAACACACACACTCACTCATTCTCTCACACACTCTCACTCAATCTCTCACACACACACTCACCAATTTCTCACACATGCTCTCTCAATCTCTCACACACATTCACTCAATCTCTCACACACACACACTCAATCTCTCACACATGCTCTCTCAATCTCTCACACACATTCACTCAATCCCTCACACACACACTCAATCTCTCATGCTCACTTAATCTCTCACACACACACACTCAATCTCTCACACACACTCACTCAATGCCTCACACACACTCGCTCAGTCTCTCACACACACTCACTCAATCTCTCACACACACTCACACAAAGTCTCACACACACTTGCTCAAATTCTCACACTCACTCAATCTCTGCCACACACACACTCACTCAATCTCTGACACACACTCACTCAACCTCTCACACACACTCACTCAAACTCTCACTCACGCACTCACTCAATCTCTCTCACACACTAACACACACACTCACTCAATCTCTCACACACACTCACTCAATCTCTCACACGCATTCGCTCGACCTCTCACACTCACTCAATTTGTGCCACACACGCACTGACTCAATCTCTGCCACACACACACTAACACTCACACTCGCGCAATCTCTCACACACTCTCACTCAATCTCTCACACAAACCCGCTCAATCTCTCACACACACTCACTCAACCTCTCACACACACTCGCTCAATCTCTCACACACACTCGCTCGACCGCTCACACTCACTCAATCTGTGCCACACATGCACTGACTGAATCTCTGCCACACACACACTAACACACACACACTCACACAATCTCTCACACACACTCACTCAATCTCTCACACACACTCACACAAAGTCTCACACACACTTGCTCAAATTCTCACACTCACTCAATCTCTGCCACACACACACTCACTCAATCTCTGACACACACTCACTCAACCTCTCACACACACTCACTCAAACTCTCACTCACGCACTCACTCAATCTCTCTCACACACTAACACACACACTCACTCAATCTCTCACACACACTCACTCAATCTCTCACACGCATTCGCTCGACCTCTCACACTCACTCAATTTGTGCCACACACGCACTGACTCAATCTCTGCCACACACACACTAACACTCACAATCGCGCAATCTCTCACACACATTCACTCAATCTCTCACACACACTCGCTCAATCTCTCATACACACTCACTCAATCTCTCACACACACTCACACAATCTCTCACACACACTTGCTCAAATTCTCACACTCACTCAATCTCTGCCACACACACACTCACTCAATCTCTCACACACACACTCGCTCAATCTCTCATACACACTCACTCAATCTCTCACACACTCTCACACAATCTCTCACACACACTTGCTCAAATTCTCACACTCACTCAATCTCTGCCACACACACACTCACTCAATCTCTCACACACAATCACTCAATCTCTCACACACTCACTCAACCTCTCACACACATTCGTTCAAACTCTCACACACGCACTCACTCAATCTCTCTCACACACTAACACACACACTCGCTCAATCTCTCACACACTCACTCAATCTCCTACTCACACTAACACACACACTCACTCAATCTCTCACACAAACACACACACTCGCTCAATCTCTCATACATACTCACTCAATCTCTCACACACTCTCACACAATCTCTCACACACACTTGCTCAAATTCTCACACTCACTCAATCTCTGCCACACACACACTCACTCAATCTCTCACACACACTCACTCAATCTCTCACACACACTCACTCAACCTCTCACACACATTCATTCAAACTCTCACACACGCACTCACTCAATCTCTCTCACACACTAACACACACACTCGCTCAATCTCTCACACACTCACTCAATCTCTCACACACTCACTCAATCTCTCGCACACACTCACTCAATCTCTCACACACACTAACACACACACTCACTCAATCTCTCACACACTCACTCAATCTCTCACACACACTAACACACACACTCGCTCAATCCCTCACACGCACTCAGTCAATCTCTCACACACACTCACTCAATCTCTCACACACACTAACACACACTCTCGCTCAATCTCTCACATACACTCACTCAATCTCTCTCACACACTCACTCAATCTCTCACACAAACAAACACACATATAGTTACTCAATCACTCACACACATTAACACACACAATTACGTAATCTCTCACACACACTCACTCAATCTCTAACACACACTAACACCCACACTCCCTCAATCTCTCACACACACTCACTCAATCTCTCATACTCACTCAATTTCTCGCACACACACACTCGCTCAAATTCTCACACTCACTCAATCTCTCACACACACTAACACACACACTCACTCAATCTCTCACACACACTCACTCAATCTCTCACACACACTAACACACACTCGCTCAATCTCTCACACACACTCACTCAATCTCTCACACACACTCGCTCAAATTCTCATACTCACTCAATCTCTGACCACACACGCACTCATTCAATCTCTAACACACACTAACACACAGTCGCTCAGTCTCTCAAACACACTCACTCGATCTCTCAAACACACTCACTCAAATTCTCACACTCACTCAATCTCTGCCACACAAACACTCACGCAATCTCTCACACACAATCACTCAATCTCTCACACACTAACACACACACTCACTCATTCTCTCACACACACTAACACACACACTCACTCAATCTCTCACACAAACACACACACTCGCTCAATCTTTCACATACTCTCACTCAAACTCTCTCACACACACACTCAATGTCTCACACACACTCACTCAAATTCTCATACTCACTCAATCCCTGCCACACACACACTCGCTCAATCTCTCATACACACTCACTCAATCTCTCAAAAACACTCACTCGATCTCTCACACACACCCACTAAAATTCTCACACTCGTTCAATCCCTGCCACACACACACTTGCTCAATCTCTCACACACACTCATTCAATCTCTCAAACACACTCACTGGATCTCTCATACACACTCACTCAACTTCTCACACTCACCCAATCTCTGCCACACCAACACTCACGCAATCTCTCACACACAATCACTCAATCTCTTACACACTGACACACACACTCACTCAATCTCTCACACACTCACTCAATCTCTCCCACACACTAACACATACACTCACTCAATCTCTCACACAAACTCACACACTCACTCAATCTCTCACACACTCTCACTCAATCTCTCTCACACACACTCACTCGATCTCTTCCACACACACTCGATCTCTCGCACACGCTCTCTCAATCTCTCACACACACTCACTCAAGCTCTTACACACACTCGCTCAATCTCTCACACTCACTCAATCTCTGCCACACACACGCTCACTCAATCTCTCACACACACTCACTCAATCTCTCACACACACTCACTCAACCTCTCACACACACTAACACAACACTCACTCAAACCCACTCACTCAATCTCTCACACACACACTCACTCAATCTCTCTCACACACTAACACACACACTCACTCAATCTCTCACACACACTCACTCAATCTCTCACATACACTCGCTCGACCTCTCACACTCACTCAATCTGTGCCACACATGCACTGACCTAATCTCTGCCACACACACACTAACACACACACTCGCTCAATCTCTTACACACACTCACTCATTCTCTCACACGCACTAACACACACTCGCTCAATCTCTTACGCACACTTATTCAATCTCTCACACACATTCACTCAATCTTTCGCACACACTCGCTCAAATTCTCACACTCACTCAATCTGTGCCACACACGCACTCACTCAATCTCTGACACACACACACTCACTCAATATCTCACACACACTCACTAAATCTCCCACACACACTAACACACACACTCACTCAATCTCTCACAAACTCATTCAATCTCTCACACACACTCACTCAATCTCTCACACACACTCACTCAATCTCTCACACGAACACACACACTCGCTCATTCTCTCACACACTCTCACTCAATCTCTCACACACACACTCACTCAATCTCTCACACATGCTCTCTCAATCTCTCACACACATTCACTCAATCTCTCACACACACACTCAATCTCTCATGCTCACTTAATCTCTCACACACATACACTCAATTTCTCACACACACTCACTCAATCTCTCACACACACTCGCTCAGTCTCTCACACACACTCACTCAATCTCTCACACACACTCACACAAAGTCTCACACACACTTGCTCAAATTCTCACACTCACTCAATCTCTGCCACACACACACTCACTCAATCTCTCACACACACTCACTCAGCCTCTCTCACACACTCACTCAAACTCTCACACACGCACTCACTCAATCTCTCTCTCACACTAACACACACACTCACTCAATCTCTCACACGCATTTGCTCGACCTCTCACACTCACTCAATTTGTGCCACACACGCACTGACTCAATCTCTGCCACACACACACTAACACTCACACTCGCGCAATCTCTCACACACTCTCACTCAATCTCTCACACACTCTCACAAAATCTCTCGCACACACTTGCTCAAATTCTCACACTCACTCAATCTCTGCCACACACACACTCACTCAATCTCTCACACACACTCACTCAATCTCTCACACACACTCACTCAACCTCTCACACACATTCGTTCAAACTCTCACACACGCACTCACTCAATCTCTCTCACACACTAACACACACACTCACTCAATCTCTCACACACACTCACTCAATCTCTCACACACACTAACACACACTCGCTCAATCTCTCACACACACTCACTCAATCTCTCACACACACTCGCTCAAATTCTCACACTCACTCAATCTCTGACCACACACGCACTCATTCAATCTCTAACACACACTAACATACAGTCGCTCAGTCTCTCAAACACACTCACTCGATCTCTCAAACACACTCACTCAATTTCTCACACTCACTCAATCTCTGCCACACAAACACTCACGCAATCTCTCACACACAATCACTCAATCTCTCACACACTAACACACACACTCACTCATTCTCTCACACACACTAACACACACACTCACTCAATCTCTCACACAAACACACACACTCGTTCAATCTCTCACATACTCTCACTCAAACTCTCTCACACACACACTCAATCTCTCACACACACTCACTCAAATTCTCATACTCACTCAATCCCTGCCACACACACACTCGCTCAATCTCTCATACACACTCACTCAATCTCTCAAAAACACTCACTCGATCTCTCACACACACCCACTCAAATTCTCACACTCATTCAATCCCTGCCACACACACACGTGCTCAATCTCTCACACACACTCATTCAATCTCTCAAACACACTCACTGGATCTCTCATACACACTCACTCAAATTCTCACACTCACCCAATCTCTGCCACACCAACACTCACGCAATCTCTCACACACAATCACTCAATCTCTCACACACTAAAACACACACTCACTCAATCTCTCACACACTCACTCAATCTCTCCCACACACTAACACATACACTCACTCAATCTCTCACACAAACTCACACACTCACTCAATCTCTCACACACTCTCACTCAATCTCTCTCACACACACTCACTCGATCTCTCGCACACACACTTGATCTCTCACACACACTCACTCAATCTCTCACACACACTCACTCAACCTCTCACACACACTAACACAACACTCACTCAACCCACTCACTCAATCTCTCACACACACACTCACTCAATCTCTCTCACACGCTAACACACACACTCACTCAATCTCTCACACACACTCACTCAATCTCTCACATACACTCGCTCGACCTCTCACACTCACTCAATCTGTGCCACACATGCACTGACCTAATCTCTGCCACACACACACTAACACACACACTCGTTCAATCTCTTACACACACTCACTCATTCTCTCACACGCACTAACACACACTCGCTCAATCTCTTACACACACTTATTCAATCTCTCACACACATTCACTCAATCTTTCACACACACTCGCTCAAATTCTCACACTCACTCAATCTCTGACACACACACACTCACTCTATATCTCACACACACTCACTAAATCTCCCACACACACTAACACACACACTCACTCAATCTCTCACAAACTCATTCAATCTCTCACACACACTCACTCAATCTCTCACACACATTCACTCAATCTCTCACACCGACACACACACTCGCTCATTCTTTCACACACTCTCACTCAATCTCTCACACACACACTCACTCAATCTCTCACACATGCTCTCTCAATCTCTCACACACATTCACTCAATCTCTCACACACACACTCAATCTCTCATGCTCACTTAATCTCTCACACACACACACTCAATCTCTCACACACACTCACTCAATCTCTCACACACACTCGCTCAGTCTCTCACACACACTCACTCAATCTCTCACACACACTCACACAAAGTCTCACACACACTTGCTCAAATTCTCACACTCACTCAATCTCTGCCACACACACACTAACTCAATCTCTCACACACACTCACTCAACCTCTCACACACACTCACTCATTCTCTCACACGCACTAACACACACTCGCTCAATCTCTTACACACACTTATTCAATCTCTCACACGCATTTGCTCGACCTCTCACACTCACTCAATTTGTGCCACACACGCACTGACTCAATCTCTGCCACACACACACTAACACTCACACTCGCGCAATCTCTCACACACTCTCACTCAATCTCTCACACAAACCCGCTCAATCTCTCACACACACTCGCTCAACCTCTCACACACACTCGCTCAATCTCTCACACACACTCGCTCGACCGCTCACACTCACTCAATCTGTGCCACACATGTACTGACTCAATCTCTGCCACACACACACTAACACACACACACTCACACAATCTCTCACACACGCTCTCTCATTCTCTCTCACACATTCACTCAATCTCTCACACACACTCGCTCAATCTCTCATACACACTCACTCAATCTCTCACACACACTCACACAATCTCTCACACACACTGGCTCAAATTCTCACACTCACTCAATCTCTGCCACACACACACTCACTCAATCTCTCACACACACTCACTCAATCTCTCACACAAACACGCACAGTCGCTCAATCTCTCACACACTCTCACTCAATCTCTCTCACACACACACACACTAAATCTCTCACAGACACTCGCTCAAATTCTCACATTCACTCAATCTTTGCCACACACATACTCACTCAATCTTTCACACACGCTCTCAATCTCTCACACACATTCACTCAATCTCTCACACACACTCACGCAATCTGTGCCACACACGCACTGACTCAATCACTGCCACACACACACTAACACACACACTCGCTCAATCTCTTACACACACTCACTCATTCTCTCACACGCACTAACACACACTCGCTCAATCTCTTACACACACTTATTCAATCTCTCACACACATTCACTCAATCTTTCACACACACTCGCTCAAATTCTCACACTCACTCAATCTGTGCCACACACGCACTCACTCAATCTCTGACACACACACACTCACTCAATCTCTCACAAACTCATTCAATCTCTCACACACACTCACTCAATCTCTCACACACACTCGCCCAATCTCTCACACACTCACTCAATCTCTCACACCAACACACACACTCGCTCATTCTCTCACACACTCTCACTCAATCTCTCACACACACACTCACTCAATCTCTCACACATGCTCTCTCAATCTCTCACACACATTCACTCAATCTCTCACACACTCTCACACAATCTCTCACACACACTTGCTCAAATTCTCACACTCACTCAATCTCTGCCACACACACACTCACTCAATCTCTCACACACACTCACTCAATCTCTCACACACACTCACTCAACCTCTCACACACATTCGTTCAAACTCTCACACACGCACTCACTCAATCTCTCTCACACACTAACACACACACTCGCTCAATCTTTCACACACTCACTCAATCTCTCACTCACACTAACACACACACTCACTCAATCTCTCACACAAACACACACACTCGCTTAATCACTCATACATACACACTCAATCTCTCACACACTCTCACACAATCTCTCACACACACTTGCTCAAATTCTCACACTCACTCAATCTCTGCCACACACACACTCACTCAATCTCTCACACACACTCACTCAATCTCTCACACACTCTCACTCAACCTCTCACACACATTCGTTCAAACTCTCACACACGCACTCACTCAATCTCTCTCACACACTAACACACACACTCGCTCAATCTCTCACACACTCACTCAATCTCTCACTCACACTAACACACACACTCACTCAATCTCTCACACAAACACACACAGTCGCTCAATCTCTCACACACTCTCACTCAATCTCTCTCACACACACACACACTAAATCTCTCACAGACACTCGCTCCAATTCTCACATTCACTCAATCTTTGCCCCACAAATACTCACTCAATCTTTCACACACGCTCTCAATCTCTCACACACATTCACTCAATCTCTCACACACACTCACGCAATCTGTGCCACACACGCACTGACTCAATCACTGCCACACACACACTAACACACACACTCACTCAATCTCTCTCACACACTCACTCATTCTCTCACACGCACTAACACACACTCGCTCAATATCTTATACACACTTATTCAATCTCTCACACACATTCACTCAATCTCTCACACACACTTGCTCAAATTCTCACACTCACTCAATCTGTGCCACACACGCACTTACTTAATCTCTCACACACACTCACTAAATCTCCCACACACACTAACACACACACTCACTCCATCTCTCACACACTCACTCAAACACTCACACACACTCACTCAATCTCTCACACACACTAACACACACACTCGCTCAATCCCTCACACACACTCACTCAATCTCTCACACACACTAACACACACACTCGCTCAATCTCTCACCCACTCACTCAATCTCTCACTCACACTAACACACACACTCACTCAATCTCTCACACAAACACACACACTCGCTCAATCTCTCACACACTCTCACTCAATCTCACAGACACACACTCTCACTAAATCTCTCACACTCGCTCAAATTCTCACATTCACTCAATCTTTGCCACACACATACTCACTCAATCTCTCACACACGCTCTCAATCTCTCACACACTCTCCCTCAATCTGTCTCACACACACACACTAAATCTCTCACAGACTCTCGCTCAAATTCTCACATTCACTCAATCTTTGCCACACACACACTCACTCAATCTTTCACTCACGCTCTCAATCTCTCACACACATTCACTCAATCTCTCACACACACTCACTCAATCAGTGCCACACACGCACTCACTCAATCTCTCACACACACTCGCTCAAATTCTCACACTCACTCAATCTCTGACAACACACGCACTCATTCAATCTCTAACACACACTAACACACAGTCGCTCAGTCTCTCAAACACACTCACTCGCTCTCTCAAACACACTCACTCAAATTCACACACTCACTCAATCTCTGCCACACAAACACTCACGCAATCTCTCACACACAATCACTCAATCTCTCACACACTAACACACACACTCACTCAATCTCTCACACACTCACTCAATCTCTCACACACGCTAACAGACACACTCACTCAATCTCTCACACAAACACACACACTCATTCAATCTCTCACACACTCTCATTCAAACTGTCTCACACACACACACTCAATCTCTCACACACACTCACTCAAAGTTTCACACTCATTCAATCCCTGCCACACACACACTTGCTCAATCTCTCATACACACTCACTCGATCTCTCACACACACTCACTCAAATTCTCATACTCACTCAATCACTGCCACACAAACACTCACGCAATCTCTCACACACAATCACTCAATCTCTCACACACTAACACACACACTCACTCAATCTCTCACACACTCACTCAATCTCTCCCACACACTAACACATACACTCACTCAATCTCTCACACAAACTCACACACTCACTCAAACTCTCACACACTCTCACTCAGTCTCTCTCATACACACACACTCGATCTCGCGCACACGCTCTCTCAATCTCTCACACACACTCACTCAAGCTCTTACACACACTCGCTCAATCTCTCACACACTCTCACTCAATCTCTCTCACACACACTCACTCGATCTCGCGCACACGCTCTCTCAACCTCTCACACACACTAACACAACACTCACTCAAACCCACTCACTCAATCTCTCACACACACACTCACTCAATCTCTCTCACACACTAACACACTCACTCACTCAATCTCTCACACACACTCACTCAATCTTTCACATACATTCGCTCGACATCTCACACTCACTCAATCTGTGCCACACACACACTGACTCAATCTCTGCCACACACACGCTAACACACACACTTGCTCAATCTCTTACACACATTCACTCATTCTCTCACACGCACTAACACACACTCGCTCAATCTCTTACACACACTTATTCAAAGTCTCACACACATTCACTCAATCTCTCACACACACTCACACAATCTCTCACACACACTTGCTCAAATTCTCACACTCACTCAATCTCTGCCACACACACACTCACTCAATCTCTCACACACACTCGCTCAGTCTCTCACACACACTCACTCATTCTCTCACACACTCTCACTCAATCTCCCACACACACACTCACTCAATCTCTCACACACACTCTCTCAATCTCTCACACACATTCACTCAATCTCTCACACACACTCGCTCAGTCTCTCACACACACTCACTCAATCTCTCACACACACTCACTCAATCTCTCACACACTCACTCAATCTCTCACACACACTCACTCAACCTCTCACACACACTCACTCAATCTCTCACACATACTCACTTAATCTCTCACACAAACACTCAATCTCTCACGCTCACTCAATTTCTCACACACACACTCAATCTCTCACACACTCTCACTCAATCTATCAAACACACTAACACAGACTCACTCAAACACACTCACTCAATCTCTCACACACACTCACTCAATCTCTCTCACACACTATCACACACACTCACTCAATCTCTCACATCCACACTCACTCAATCTCTCTCACACACTTTCACACACACTCACTCAATCTCACACACACACTCACTCAATCTCTCACACACACTCGTTCGACCTCTCACACTCACTCAATCTGTCCGACACACGCACTGACTCAATCTCTGCCACACACACACTCGCTGAATCACTCACACACACTCACTCATTCTCTCACATGCACTAACACGCACACTCGCGTGTGTGAGTGTAAGGGAGTGTATAAGTATGAGAGTGTGTGTGTGAGTGTGAGTGAGTGTATGAGTATGAGAGTGTGTGTGAGTGTGAGGGGGTGTATGAGTATGAGAGTGTGTGTGTGAGTGTGAGGGAGTGTATGAGTATGAGAGTGTGTGTGTGAGTGTGAGGGAGTCTATGAGTATGAGAGTGTGTGTGTGAGTGTGAGGGAGTGTATGAGTATGAGAGTGTGTGTGAGTGTGAGAGGGTGAATGAGTATGAGAGTGTGTGTGTGAGTGTGAGGTGGTGTATGATTATGAGAGTGTGTGTGTGAGTGTGAGGGGGTGTATGAGTATGAGAGTGTGTGTGTGAGTGTGAGGGGGTGTATGATTATGAGAGTGTGTGTGTGAGTGTGAGGGGGTGTATGAGTATGAGAGTGTGTGTGTGAGTGTGAGGGGGTGTATGAGTATGGGAGTGTGTGTGTGAGTGTGAGGGGGTGTATGAGTATGAGAGTGTGTGTGTGAGTGTGAGGGGGTGTATGAGTATGAGAGTGTGTGTGTGTGAGTGTGAGGGGGTGTATGAGTATGAGAGTGTGAGTGTGAGGGAGTGTATGAGTATGAGAGTGTGTGTGTGAGTGTGAGGGGGTGTATGAGTATGAGAGTGTGTGTGTGAGTGTGAGGGGGTGTATGAGTATGAGAGTGTGTGTGTGTCAGTTAGAGGGAGTGTATGAGTATGAGAGTGTGTGTGTGAGTGTGAGGGGGTGTATGAGTATGAGAGTGTGTGTGTGAGTGTGAGGGGGTGTATGAGTATGAGAGTGTGTGTGTGAGTGTGAGGGAGTGTATGAGTATGAGAGTGTGTGTGTGAGTGTGAGGGAGTGTATGAGTATGAGAGTGTGTGTGTGAGTGTGAGGGAGTGTATGAGTATGAGAGTGTGTGTGTGTCAGTTAGAGGGAGTGTATGAGTATGAGAGTGTGTGTGTGAGTGTGAGGGGGTGTATGATTATGAGAGTGTGTGTGAGTGTGAGGGGGTGTATGAGTATGAGAGTGTGTGTGAGTGTGAGGGGGTGTATGAGTATGAGAGTGTGTGTGTGAGTGTGAGTGGGTGTATGAGTATGAGAGTGTGTGTGTGAGTGTGAGGGGGTGTATGAGTATGAGAGTGTGTGTGTGAGTGTGAGGGGGTGTATGAGTATGAGAGTGTGTGTGTGAGTGTGAGGGAGTGTATGAGTATGAGAGTGTGTGTGTGAGTGTGAGGGAGTGTATGAGTATGAGTGTGTGTGTGAGTGTGAGGGGGTGTATGAGTATGTGACTGAGTGTGTGAGTGTGAGGGGGTGTATGAGTATGAGAGTGTGTGTGTGTGAGTGTGAGGGGGTGTATGAGTATGAGAGTGTGTGTGTGAGTGTGAGGGGGTGTATGAGTATGAGAGTGTGTGTGTGAGTGTGAGGGGGTGTATGAGTATGAAAGTGTGTGTGTGAGTGTGACGGAGTGTATGAGTATGAGAGTGTGTGTGTGAGTGTGAGGGGGTGTATGAGTATGAGAGTGTGTGTGAGTGTGAGGGAGTGTATGAGTATGAGAGTGTGTGTGAGTGTGAGGGGGTGTATGAGTATGAGAGTGTGTGTGTGAGTGTGAGGGGGTGTATGAGTATGAGAGTGTGTGTGTGAGTGTGAGGGAGTGTATGAGCATGAGAGAGTGTGTGTGAGTGTGAGGGGGTGTATGAGTATGAGAGTGTGTGTGTGAGTGTGAGGGGGTGTATGAGTATGAGAGTGTGTGTGTGAGTGTGAGGGGGTGTATGAGTGTGAGGGAGTGTATGAGCATGAGAGAGTGTGTGTCAGTGTGAGGGGGTGTATGAGTATGAGAGTGTGTGTGTGAGTGTGAGGGGGTGTATGAGTCTGAGAGTGTGTGTGTGAGTGTGAGGGAGTGTATGAGTATGAGAGTGTGTGTGTGAGTGTGAGGGGGTGTATGAGTATGAGAGTGTGTGTGTGAGTATGAGGGGGTGTATGGGTATGAGAGTGTGTGTGTGTGTGTGAGGGTGTGTATGAGTATGAGAGTGTGTGTGTGAGTGTGAGGGGGTGTATGAGGATGAGAGTGTGTGTGTGAGTGTGAGGGAGTGTATGAGCATGAGAGAGTGTGTGTCAGTGTGAGGGGGTGTATGAGTATGAGAGTGTGTGTGTGAGTGTGAGGGGGTGTATGAGTATGAGAGTGTGTGTGTGAGTGTGAGGGAGTGTATGAGTATGAGAGTGTGTGTGAGTGTGAGGGGGTGTATGAGTATGAGAGTGTGTGTGTGAGTGTGAGGGGGTGTATGAGTATGAGAGTGTGTGTGAGTGTGAGTGAGTGTATGAGAATTAGAGTGTGTGTGTGAGTGTGAGGGAGTGTATGAGTATTAGAGTGTGTGTGTGAGTGTGAGGGACTGTATGAGTATTAGAGTGTGTGTGTGAGTGTGAGGGGGTGTATGAGTATGAGAGTGTGTGTGAGTGTGACGGAGTGTATGAGTATGAGAGTGTGTGTGTGAGTGTGAGGGTGTGTATGAGTATGAGTGTGTGTGTGAGTGTGAGGGAGTGTATGAGTATGAGAGTGTGTGTGTGAGTGTGAGGGAGTGTATGAGTATGAGAGTGTGTGTGTGAGTGTGAGGGACTGTATGAGTATTAGAGTGTGTGTGTGAGTGTGAGGGAGTGTATGAGTATGAGTGTGTGTGTGAGTGTGAGGGGGTGTATGAGTATGTGAGAGAGTGTGAGAGTGTGAGGCGGTGTATGAGTATGAGAGTGTGTGTGTGTGAGTGTGAGGGGGTGTATGAGTATGAGAGTGTGTGTGTGAGTGTGAGGGGGTGTATGAGTATGAGATTGTGTGTGAGTGTGAGGGAGTGTATGCATATGAGAGGGTGTGTGTGAGTGTGAGGGAGTGTATGAGTATGAGAGTGTGTGTGAGTGTAAGGGGGTGTATGAGTATGAGAGTGTGTGTGTGAGTGTGAGGGAGTGTATGCATATGAGAGGGTGTGTGTGAGTGTGAGGGAGTGTATGAGTATGAGTGTGTGTGTGAGTGTGAGGGGGTGTATGAGTATGAGAGTGTGTGTGAGTGTGAGGGGGTGTATGAGTATGAGAGTGTGTGTGTGAGTGTGAGGGGGTGTATGAGTATGAGAGTGTGTGTGTGAGTGTGAGTGAGTGTATGAGTATGAGAGTGTGTGTGAGTGTGAGGGAGTGTATGAGTATGAGAGTGTGTGTGTGAGTGTGAAGGGGCATATGAGTATGAGAGTGTGTGTGTGAGTGTGAGGGAGTGTATGAGTATGAGAGTGTGTGTGAGTGTAAGGGGGTGTATGAGTATGAGAGTGTGTGTGTGAGTGTGAGGGGGTGTATGAGTATGAGAGTGTGTGTGTGAGTGTGAGGGGGTGTATGAGTGTGAGGGAGTGTATGAGCATGAGAGAGTGTGTGTCAGTGTGAGGGGGTGTATGAGTATGAGAGTGTGTGTGTGAGTGTGAGGGGGTGTATGAGTATGAGAGTGTGTGTGTGAGTGTGAGGGAGTGTATGAGTATGAGAGTGTGTGTGTGAGTGTGAGGGAGTGTATGAGTATGAGAGTGTGTGTGTGAGTGTGAGGGACTGTATGAGTATTAGAGTGTGTGTGTGAGTGTGAGGGAGTGTATGAGTATGAGAGTGTGTGTGTGAGTGTGAGGGGGTGTATGAGGATGAGAGTGTGTGTGTGAGTGTGAGGGAGTGTATGAGCATGAGAGAGTGTGTGTCAGTGTGAGTGGGTGTATGAGTATGAGAGTGTGTGTGTGAGTGTGAGGGGGTGTATGAGTATGAGAGTGTGTGTGTGAGTGTGAGGGAGTGTATGAGTATGAGAGTGTGTGTGAGTGTGAGGGGGTGTATGAGTATGAGAGTGTGTGTGTGAGTGTGAGGGGGTGTATGAGTATGAGAGTGTGTGTGTGAGTGTGAGGGAGTGTATGAGTATGAGAGTGTGTGTGAGTGTGAGGGAGTGTATGAGAATTAGAGTGTGTGTGTGAGTGTGAGGGAGTGTATGAGTATGAGAGTGTGTGTGTGAGTGTGAGGGGGTGTATGATTATGAGAGTGTGTGTGAGTGTGAGGGGGTGTATGAGTATGAGAGTGTGTGTGAGTGTGAGGGGGTGTATGAGTATGAGAGTGTGTGTGTGAGTGTGAGGGGGTGTATGAGTATGAGAGTGTGTGTGTGAGTGTGAGGGAGTGTATGAGTATGAGAGTGTGTGTGTGAGTGTGAGGGGGTGTATGAGTATGAGAGTGTGTGTGTGAGTGTGAGGGGGTGTATGAGTATGAGAGTGTGTGTGTGAGTATGAGGGAGTGTATGAGTATGAGAGTGTGTGTGTGAGTGTGAGGGGGTGTATGAGTATGAGAGTGTGTGTGTGAGTGTGAGGGGGTGTATGAGTATGAGAGTGTGTGTGTGAGTGTGAGGGGGTGTATGAGTATGAGAGCGTGTGTGTGAGTGTGAGGGAGTGTATGAGTATGAGAGTGTGTGTGTGAGTGTGACGGAGTGTATGAGTATGAGAGTGTGTGTGTGAGTGTGAGGGTGTGTATGAGTATGAGTGTGTGTGTGTGAGTGTGAGGGTGTGTATGAGTATGAGTGTGTGTGTGAGTGTGAGGGAGTGTATGAGTATGAGAGTGTGTGTGTGAGTGTGAGGGAGTGTATGAGTATGAGAGTGTGTGTGTGAGTGTGAGGGGGTGTATGAGTATGAGAGTGTGTGTGTGAGTGTGAGGGAGTGTATGAGTATGAGAGTGTGTGTGAGTGTGAGGGAGTGTATGTGTATGAGAGTGTGTGTGTGAGTGAGGGAGTGTATGAGTATGAGAGTGTGTGTGTGAGTGTGAGGGTGTGTATGAGTATGAGTGTGTGTGTGTGAGTGTGAGGGTGTGTATGAGTATGAGTGTGTGTGTGAGTGTGAGGGAGTGTATGAGTATGAGAGTGTGTGTGTGAGTGTGAGGGAGTGTATGAGTATGAGAGTGTGTGTGTGAGTGTGAGGGACTGTATGAGTATTAGAGTGTGTGTGTGAGTGTGAGGGAGTGTATGAGTATGAGTGTGTGTGTGTGAGTGTGAGGGAGTGTATGAGTATGAGAGTGTGTGTGTGAGTGTGAGGGAGTGTATGAGTATGAGAGTGTGTGTGTGAGTGTGAGGGACTGTATGAGTATTAGAGTGTGTGTGCGAGTGTGAGGGAGTGTATGAGTATGAGTGTGTGTGTGTGAGTGTGAGGGGGTGTATGAGGATGAGAGTGTGTGTGTGAGTGTGAGGGAGTGTATGAGCATGAGAGAGTGTGTGTCAGTGTGAGGGGGTGTATGAGTATGAGAGTGTGTGTGTGAGTGTGAGGGAGTGTATGAGTATGAGAGTGTGTGTGTGAGTGTGAGTGAGTGTATGAGTATGAGAGTGTGTGTGAGTGTGAGGGGGTGTATGAGTATGAGAGTGTGTGTGTGAGTGTGACGGAGTGTATGAGTATGAGAGTGTGTGTGTGAGTGTGACGGAGTGTATGAGTATGAGAGTGTGTGTGTGAGTGTGAGGGGATGTATGAGTATGAGAGTGTGTGTGAGTGTGAGGGGGTGTATGAGTATGAGAGTGTGTGTGTGAGTGTGACGGAGTGTATGAGTATGAGAGTGTGTGTGTGAGTGTGAGGGGGTGTATGAGTATGAGAGTGTGTGTGTGAGTGTGAGGGAGTGTATGAGTATGAGAGTGTGTGTGTGAGTGTGAGGGAGTGTATGAGTATGAGAGTGTGTGTGTGAGTGTGAGTGGGTGTATGAGTATGAGAGTGTGTGTGTGAGTGTGAGGGGGTGTATGAGTATGAGAGTGTGTGTGTGAGTGTGAGGGAGTGTATGAGTATGAGAGCGTGTGTGTGAGTGTGACGGAGTGTATGAGTATGAGAGTGTGTGTGTGAGTGTGAGGGGGTGTATGAGTATGAGAGTGTGTGTGTGAGTGTGAGGGGGTGTATGAGTATGAGAGTGTGTGTGTGAGTGTGAGGGGGTGTATGAGTATGAGAGTGTGTGTGTGAGTGTGAGGGGGTGTATGAGTATGAGAGTGTGTGTGAGTGTGAGGGAGTGTATGAGTATGAGAGTGTGTGTGTGAGTGTGAGGGGGTGTATGAGTATGAGAGTGTGTGTGTGAGTGTGAGGGGGTGTATGAGTATGAGAGTGTGTGTGTGAGTGTGAGGGAGTGTATGAGTATGAGAGTGTGTGTGTGTGAGTGTGAGGGAGTGTATGAGTATGAGAGTGTGTGTGTGAGTGTGAGTGAGTGTATGAGTATGAGAGTGTGTGTGAGTGTGAGGGGGTGTATGAGTATGAGAGTGTGTGTGTGAGTGTGACGGAGTGTATGAGTATGAGAGTGTGTGTGTGAGTGTGACGGAGTGTATGAGTATGAGAGTGTGTGTGTGAGTGTGAGGGGATGTATGAGTATGAGAGTGTGTGTGAGTGTGAGGGGGTGTATGAGTATGAGAGTGTGTGTGTGAGTGTGACGGAGTGTATGAGTATGAGAGTGTGTGTGTGAGTGTGAGGGGGTGTATGAGTATGAGAGTGTGTGTGTGAGTGTGAGGGGATGTATGAGTATGAGAGTGTGTGTGAGTGTGAGGGGGTGTATGAGTAAGAGAGTGTGTGTGTGTGAGTGTGAGGGAGTGTATGAGTATGAGAGTGTGTGTGTGAGTGTGAGGGAGTGTATGAGTATGAGAGTGTGTGTGTGAGTGTGAGTGGGTGTATGAGTATGAGAGTGTGTGTGTGAGTGTGAGGGGGTGTATGAGTATGAGAGTGTGTGTGTGAGTGTGAGGGAGTGTATGAGTATGAGAGTGTGTGTGTGAGTGTGAGGGAGTGTATGAGTATGAGAGTGTGTGTGTGAGTGTGAGGGAGTGTATGAGTATGAGAGTGTGTGTGTGAGTGTGAGGGAGTGTATGAGTATGAGAGTGTGTGTGTGAGTGTGAGGGAGTGTATGAGTATGAGAGTTTGTGTGTGAGTGTGAGGGGGTGTATGAGTATGAGAGCGTGTGTGTGTGAGTGTGAGGGAGTGTATGAGTATGAGAGTGTGTGTGTGAGTGTGAGTGAGTGTATGAGTATGAGAGTGTGTGTGTGAGTGTGAGGGGGTGTATGAGTATGAGAGTGTGTGTGTGAGTGTGACGGAGTGTATGAGTATGAGAGTGTGTGTGTGAGTGTGACGGAGTGTATGAGTATGAGAGTGTGTGTGTGAGTGTGAGGGGATGTATGAGTATGAGAGTGTGTGTGAGTGTGAGGGGGTGTATGAGTATGAGAGTGTGTGTGTGAGTGTGACGGAGTGTATGAGTATGAGAGTGTGTGTGTGAGTGTGAGGGGGTGTATGAGTATGAGAGTGTGTGTGTGAGTGTGAGGGGATGTATGAGTATGAGAGTGTGTGTGAGTGTGAGGGGGTGTATGAGTATGAGAGTGTGTGTGTGAGTGTGAGGGAGTGTATGAGTATGAGAGTGTGTGTGTGAGTGTGAGGGAGTGTATGAGTATGAGAGTGTGTGTGTGAGTGTGAGTGGGTGTATGAGTATGAGAGTGTGTGTGTGAGTGTGAGGGGGTGTATGAGTATGAGAGTGTGTGTGTGAGTGTGAGGGAGTGTATGAGTATGAGAGTGTGTGTGTGAGTGTGAGGGAGTGTATGAGTATGAGAGTGTGTGTGTGAGTGTGAGGGAGTGTATGAGTATGAGAGTGTGTGTGTGAGTGTGAGGGAGTGTATGAGTATGAGAGTGTGTGTGTGAGTGTGAGGGAGTGTATGAGTATGAGAGTTTGTGTGTGAGTGTGAGGGGGTGTATGAATATGAGAGTGTGTGTGAGTGTGATGGAGTGTATGAGTATGAGAGTGTGTGTGTGTGTGTGAGGGGGTGTATGAGTATGAGAGTGTGTGTGTGAGTGTGAGGGGGTGTATGAGTATGAGAGTGTGTGTGTGAGCGTGTGTGGTTGTGTATGAGTTTGAGAGTGTGTGTCTGAGTGTGAGGGGGTGTATGAGTATGAGAGTGTGTGTGTGAGTGTGAGGGAGTGTATGAGTATGAGAGTGTGTGTGTGTGAGTGTGAGGGGGTGTATGAGTATGAGATTGTGTGTGAGTGTGAGGGGGTGTATGAGTTTGAGAGTGTGTGTGTGAGTGCGAGGGAGTGTATGAGTATGAGAGTGTGTGTGTGTGTGAGTGTGAGGGGGTGTATGAGCATGAGAGTGTGTGTGTGAGTGTGACGGAGTGTATGAGTATGAGAGTGTGTGTGTGAGTGTGACGGAGTGTATGAGTATGAGAGTGTGTGTGTGAGTGTGAGGGGGTGTATGAGTATGAGAGTGTGTGTGTGAGTGTGAAGGAGTGTATGAGTATATGAGAGTGTGTGAGTGTGAGGGGATGTATGAGTATGAGAGTGTGTGTGTGAGTGTGAGGGGGTGTATGAGCATGAGAGTGTGTGTGTGAGTGTGAGGGGGTGTATGAGTATGAGAGTGTGTGTGTGAGTGTGACGGAGTGTATGAGTATGAGAGTGTGTGTGTGAGTGTGACGGAGTGTATGAGTATGAGAGTGTGTGTGTGAGTGTGAAGGGGTGTATGAGTATGAGAGTGTGTGTGTGAGTGTGAGGGAGTGTATGAGTATGAGAGTGTGTGCGTGAGTGTGAGGGAGTGTATGAGTATGAGAGTGTGTGTGTGAGTGTGAGTGGGTGTATGAGTATGAGAGTGTGTGTGTGAGTGTGAGGGGGTGTATGAGTATGAGAGTGTGTGTGTGAGTGTGAGTGAGTGTATGAGTATGAGAGTGTGTGTGAGTGTGAGGGGGTGTATGAGTATGAGAGTGTGTGTGTGAGTGTGAGGGAGTGTATGAGTATGAGAGTGTGTGTGTGAGTGTGAGGGAGTGTATGAGTATGAGAGTGTGTGTGTGAGTGTGAGGGAGTGTATGAGTATGAGAGTGTGTGTGAGTGTGAGGGGGTGTATGAGTATGAGAGTGTGTGTGTGAGTGTGAGGGGGTGTATGAGTATGAGAGTGTGTGTGAGTGTGATGGAGTGTATGAGTATGAGAGAGTGTGTGTGTGAGTGTGAGGGGGTGTATGAGTATGAGAGTGTGTGTGAGTGTGAGGGGGTGTATGAGTATGAGAGTGTGTGTGTGAGTGTGAGGGGGTGTATGAGTATGAGAGTGTGTGTGAGTGTGACGGAGTGTATGAGTATGAGAGTGTGTGTGTGAGTGTGAGGCGGTGTATGAGTATGAGAGTGTGTGTGAGTGTGAGGGGGTGTATGAGTATGAGAGTGTGTGTGTGAGTGTGAGGGGGTGTATGAGTATGAGAGTGTGTGTGAGTGTGAGGGGGTGTATGAGTATGAGAGTGTGTGTGTGAGTGTGAGGGAGTGTATGAGTATGAGAGTGTGTGTGTGAGTGTGAGGGAGTGTATGAGTATGAGAGTGTGTGTGTGAGTGTGAGGGAGTGTATGAGTATGAGCGTGTGTGTGAGTGTGAGGGGGTGTATGAGTATGAGAGTGTGTGTGTGAGTGTGAGGGGGTGTATGAGGATGAGAGTGTGTGTGAGTGTGATGGAGTGTATGAGTATGAGAGAGTGTGTGTGTGAGTGTGAGGGGGTGTATGAGTATGAGAGTGTGTGTGAGTGTGAGGGGGTGTATGAGTATGAGAGTGTGTGTGTGAGTGTGAGGGGGTGTATGAGTATGAGAGTGTGTGTGAGTGTGACGGAGTGTATGAGTATGAGAGTGTGTGTGTGAGTGTGAGGGGGTGTATGAGTATGAGAGTGTGTGTGAGTGTGAGGGGGTGTATGAGTATGAGAGTGTGTGTGTGAGTGTGAGGGGGTGTATGAGTATGAGAGTGTGTGTGTGAGTGTGAGGGGGTGTATGAGTATGAGAGTGTGTGTGTGAGTGTGAGGGGGTGTATGAGTATGAGAGTGTGTGTGTGAGTGTGAGGGGGTGTATGAGTATGAGAGTGTGTGTGTGAGTGTGACGGAGTGTATGAGTATGAGAGTGTGTGTGTGAGTGTGAGGGGGTGTATGAGTATGAGAGTGTGTGTGTGAGTGTGACGGAGTGTATGAGTATGAGAGTGTGTGTGTGAGTGTGAGGGGGTGTATGAGTATGAGAGTGTGTGTGTGAGTGTGAGGGAGTGTATGAGTATGAGAGTGTGTGTGTGAGTGTGACGGAGTGTATGAGTATGAGAGTGTGTGTGTAAGTGTGAGGGGGTGTATGAGTATGAGAGTGTGTGTGTGAGTGTGACGGAGTGTATGAGTATGAGAGTGTGTGTGTGAGTGTGAGGGGGTGTATGAGTCTGAGAGTGTGTGTGTGAGTGTGAGGGGGTGTATGAGTATGAGAGTGTGTGTGTGAGTGTGAGGGGGTGTATGAGTATGAGAGTGTGTGTGTGAGTGTGAGGGGGTGTATGAGTATGAGAGTGTGTGTGTGAGTGTAAGGGGGTGTATGAGTATGAGAGTGTGTGTGAGTGTGAATGAGTGTATGAGTATGAGAGTGTGTGTGTGAGTGTGAGGGGGTGTATGAGTATGAGAGTGTGTGTGTGAGTGTGAGGGGGTGTATGAATATGAGAGTGTGTGTGTGAGTGTGAGGGAGTGTATGAGTATGAGAGTGTGTGTGTGTGAGTGTGAGGGAGTGTATGAGTATGAGAGTGTGTGTGTGTGAGTGTGAGTGAGTGTATGAGTATGAGAGTGTGTGTGAGTGTGAGGGGGTGTATGAGTATGAGAGTGTGTGTGTGAGTGTGACGGAGTGTATGAGTATGAGAGTGTGTGTGTGAGTGTGACGGAGTGTATGAGTATGAGAGTGTGTGTGTGAGTGTGAGGGGATGTATGAGTATGAGAGTGTGTGTGAGTGTGAGGGGGTGTATGAGTATGAGAGTGTGTGTGTGAGTGTGACGGAGTGTATGAGTATGAGAGTGTGTGTGTGAGTGTGAGGGGGTGTATGAGTATGAGAGTGTGTGTGTGAGTGTGAGGGAGTGTATGAGTATGAGAGTGTGTGTGTGAGTGTGAGGGAGTGTATGAGTATGAGAGTGTGTGTGTGAGTGTGAGTGGGTGTATGAGTATGAGAGTGTGTGTGTGAGTGTGAGGGGGTGTATGAGTATGAGAGTGTGTGTGTGAGTGTGAGGGAGTGTATGAGTATGAGAGTGTGTGTGTGAGTGTGAGGGAGTGTATGAGTATGAGAGTGTGTGTGTGAGTGTGAGGGAGTGTATGAGTATGAGAGTGTGTGTGTGAGTGTGAGGGAGTGTATGAGTATGAGAGTGTGTGTGTGAGTGTGAGGGAGTGTATGAGTATGAGAGTGTGTGTGTGAGTGTGAGGGAGTGTATGAGTATGAGAGTTTGTGTGTGAGTGTGAGGGGGTGTATGAATATGAGAGTGTGTGTGAGTGTGATGGAGTGTATGAGTATGAGAGTGTGTGTGTGTGTGTGAGGGGGTGTATGAGTATGAGAGTGTGTGTGTGAGTGTGAGGGGGTGTATGAGTATGAGAGTGTGTGTGTGAGCGTTTGTGGGGGTGTATGAGTTTGAGAGTGTGTGTCTGAGTGTGAGGGGGTGTATGAGTATGAGAGTGTGTGTGTGAGTGTGAGGGAGTGTATGAGTATGAGAGTGTGTGTGTGTGAGTGTGAGGGGGTGTATGAGTATGAGATTGTGTGTGAGTGTGAGGGGGTGTATGAGTTTGAGAGTGTGTGTGTGAGTGCGAGGGAGTGTATGAGTATGAGAGTGTGTGTGTGTGAGTGTGAGGGGGTGTATGAGCATGAGAGTGTGTGTGTGAGTGTGACGGAGTGTATGAGTATGAGAGTGTGTGTGTGAGTGTGACGGAGTGTATGAGTATGAGAGTGTGTGTGTGAGTGTGAGGGGATGTATGAGTATGAGATGTGTGTGTGAGTATGAGGGGGTGTATGTGTATGAGAGTGTGTGTGAGTGTGAGGGGGTGTATGAGTATGAGAGTGTGTGTGTGAGTGTGAGGGGGTGTATGAGCATGAGAGTGTGTGTGTGAGTGTGAGGGAGTGTATGAGTATGAGAGTGTGTGTGTGAGTGTGACGGAGTGTATGAGTATGAGAGTGTGTGTGTGAGTGTGACGGAGTGTATGAGTATGAGAGTTTGTGTGTGAGTGTGATGGAGTGTATGAGTATGAGAGTGTGTGTGTGAGTGTGAGGGGATGTACGAGTATGAGAGTGTGTGTGTGAGTGTGAGGGGGTGTATGAGTATGAGAGTGTGTGTGTGAGTGTGACGGAGTGTATGAGTATGAGAGTGTGTGTGTGAGTGTGACGGAGTGTATGAGTATGAGAGTGTGTGTGTGAGTGTGAGGGGGTGTATGAGTATGAGAGTGTGTGTGTGAGTGTGAGGGAGTGTATGAGTATGAGAGTGTGTGTGTGAGTGTGAGGGAGTGTATGAGTATGAGAGTGTGTGTGTGAGTGTGAGTGGGTGTATGAGTATGAGAGTGTGTGTGTGAGTGTGACGGAGTGTATGAGTATGAGAGTGTGTGTGTGAGTGTGACGGAGTGTATGAGTATGAGAGTGTGTGTGTGAGTGTGAGGGGATGTATGAGTATGAGAGTGTGTGTGAGTGTGAGGGGGTGTATGAGTAGGAGAGTGTGTGTGTGAGTGTGAGGGGATGTACGAGTATGAGAGTGTGTGTGTGAGTGTGAGGGGGTGTATGAGTATGAGAGTGTGTGTGTGAGTGTGACGGAGTGTATGAGTATGAGAGTGTGTGTGTGTCAGTTAGAGGGAGTGTATGAGTATGAGAGTGTCTGTGTGAGTGTGAGGGAGTGTATGAGTATGAGAGTGTGTGTGTGAGTGTGACGGAGTGTATGAGTATGAGAGTGTGTGTGTGAGTGTGAGGGGGTGTATGAGTATGAGAGTGTGTGTGTGAGTGTGAGGGAGTGTATGAGTATGAGAGTGTGTGTGTGAGTGTGAGGGAGTGTATGAGTATGAGAGTGTGTGTGTGAGTGTGAGTGGGTGTATGAGTATGAGAGTGTGTGTGTGAGTGTGAGGGGGTGTATGAGTATGAGAGTGTGTGTGTGAGTGTGAGGGAGTGTATGAGTATGAGAGTGTGTGTGTGAGTGTGAGGGAGTGTATGAGTATGAGAGTGTGTGTGTGAGTGTGAGGGAGTGTATGAGTATGAGAGTGTGTGTGTGAGTGTGAGGGAGTGTATGAGTATGAGAGTGTGTGTGTGAGTGTGAGGGAGTGTATAAGTATGAGAGTGTGTGTGTGAGTGTGAGGGAGTGTATGAGTATGAGAGTTTGTGTGTGAGTGTGAGGGGGTGTATGAATATGAGAGTGTGTGTGAGTGTGATGGAGTGTATGAGTATGAGAGTGTGTGTGTGTGTGTGAGGGGGTGTATGAGTATGAGAGTGTGTGTGTGAGTGTGAGGGGGTGTATGAGTATGAGAGTGTGTGTGTGAGCGTTTGTGGGGGTGTATGAGTTTGAGAGTGTGTGTCTGAGTGTGAGGGGGTGTATGAGTATGAGAGTGTGTGTGTGAGTGTGAGGGAGTGTATGAGTATGAGAGTGTGTGTGTGTGAGTGTGAGGGGGTGTATGAGTATGAGATTGTGTGTGAGTGTGAGGGGGTGTATGAGTTTGAGAGTGTGTGTGTGAGTGCGAGGGAGTGTATGAGTATGAGAGTGTGTGTGTGTGAGTGTGAGGGGGTGTATGAGCATGAGAGTGTGTGTGTGAGTGTGACGGAGTGTATGAGTATGAGAGTGTGTGTGTGAGTGTGACGGAGTGTATGAGTATGAGAGTGTGTGTGTGAGTGTGAGGGGATGTATGAGTATGAGATGTGTGTGTGAGTATGAGGGGGTGTATGTGTATGAGAGTGTGTGTGAGTGTGAGGGGGTGTATGAGTATGAGAGTGTGTGTGTGAGTGTGAGGGGGTGTATGAGCATGAGAGTGTGTGTGTGAGTGTGAGGGAGTGTATGAGTATGAGAGTGTGTGTGTGAGTGTGACGGAGTGTATGAGTATGAGAGTGTGTGTGTGAGTGTGACGGAGTGTATGAGTATGAGAGTGTGTGTGTGAGTGTGATGGAGTGTATGAGTATGAGAGTGTGTGTGTGAGTGTGAGGGGATGTACGAGTATGAGAGTGTGTGTGTGAGTGTGAGGGGGTGTATGAGTATGAGAGTGTGTGTGTGAGTGTGAGGGGGTGTATGAGTATGAGAGTGTGTGTGTGAGTGTGAGGGGGTGTATGAGTATGAGAGTGTGTGTGTGAGTGTGAGGGGGTGTATGAGTATGAGAGTGTGTGTGTGAGTGTAAGGGGGTGTATGAGTATGAGAGTGTGTGTGAGTGTGAATGAGTGTATGAGTATGAGAGTGTGTGTGTGAGTGTGAGGGGGTGTATGAGTATGAGAGTGTGTGTGTGAGTGTGAGGGGGTGTATGAGTATGAGAGTGTGTGTGTGAGTGTGAGGGAGTGTATGAGTATGAGAGTGTGTGTGTGTGAGTGTGAGGGAGTGTATGAGTATGAGAGTGTGTGTGTGAGTGTGAGTGAGTGTATGAGTATGAGAGTGTGTGTGAGTGTGAGGGGGTGTATGAGTATGAGAGTGTGTGTGTGAGTGTGACGGAGTGTATGAGTATGAGAGTGTGTGTGTGAGTGTGACGGAGTGTATGAGTATGAGAGTGTGTGTGTGAGTGTGAGGGGGTGTATGAGTATGAGAGTGTGTGTGTGAGTGTGAGGGGGTGTATGAGTATGAGAGTGTGTGTGTGAGTGTGAGGGGGTGTATGAGTATGAGAGTGTGTGTGTGAGTGTGAGGGGGTGTATGAGTATGAGAGTGTGTGTGTGAGTGTGAGGGGGTGTATGAGTATGAGAGTGTGTGTGTGAGTGTGAGGGGGTGTATGAGTATGAGAGTGTGTGTGTGAGTGTAAGGGGGTGTATGAGTATGAGAGTGTGTGTGAGTGTGAATGAGTGTATGAGTATGAGAGTGTGTGTGTGAGTGTGAGGGGGTGTATGAGTATGAGAGTGTGTGTGTGAGTGTGAGGGGGTGTATGAGTATGAGAGTGTGTGTGTGAGTGTGAGGGAGTGTATGAGTATGAGAGTGTGTGTGTGTGAGTGTGAGGGAGTGTATGAGTATGAGAGTGTGTGTGTGTGAGTGTGAGTGAGTGTATGAGTATGAGAGTGTGTGTGAGTGTGAGGGGGTGTATGAGTATGAGAGTGTGTGTGTGAGTGTGACGGAGTGTATGAGTATGAGAGTGTGTGTGTGAGTGTGACGGAGTGTATGAGTATGAGAGTGTGTGTGTGAGTGTGAGGGGATGTATGAGTATGAGAGTGTGTGTGAGTGTGAGGGGGTGTATGAGTATGAGAGTGTGTGTGTGAGTGTGACGGAGTGTATGAGTATGAGAGTGTGTGTGTGAGTGTGAGGGGGTGTATGAGTATGAGAGTGTGTGTGTGAGTGTGAGGGAGTGTATGAGTATGAGAGTGTGTGTGTGAGTGTGAGGGAGTGTATGAGTATGAGAGTGTGTGTGTGAGTGTGAGTGGGTGTATGAGTATGAGAGTGTGTGTGTGAGTGTGAGGGGGTGTATGAGTATGAGAGTGTGTGTGTGAGTGTGAGTGAGTGTATGAGTATGAGAGTGTGTGTGTGAGTGTGAGGGAGTGTATGAGTATGAGAGTGTGTGTGTGAGTGTGAGGGAGTGTATGAGTATGAGAGTGTGTGTGTGAGTGTGAGGGAGTGTATGAGTATGAGAGTGTGTGTGTGAGTGTGAGGGAGTGTATGAGTATGAGAGTGTGTGTGTGAGTGTGAGGGAGTGTATGAGTATGAGAGTTTGTGTGTGAGTGTGAGGGGGTGTATGAATATGAGAGTGTGTGTGAGTGTGATGGAGTGTATGAGTATGAGAGTGTGTGTGTGTGTGTGAGGGGGTGTATGAGTATGAGAGTGTGTGTGTGAGTGTGAGGGGGTGTATGAGTATGAGAGTGTGTGTGTGAGCGTTTGTGGGGGTGTATGAGTTTGAGAGTGTGTGTCTGAGTGTGAGGGGGTGTATGAGTATGAGAGTGTGTGTGTGAGTGTGAGGGAGTGTATGAGTATGAGAGTGTGTGTGTGTGAGTGTGAGGGGGTGTATGAGTATGAGATTGTGTGTGAGTGTGAGGGGGTGTATGAGTTTGAGAGTGTGTGTGTGAGTGCGAGGGAGTGTATGAGTATGAGAGTGTGTGTGTGTGAGTGTGAGGGGGTGTATGAGCATGAGAGTGTGTGTGTGAGTGTGACGGAGTGTATGAGTATGAGAGTGTGTGTGTGAGTGTGACGGAGTGTATGAGTATGAGAGTGTGTGTGTGAGTGTGAGGGGATGTATGAGTATGAGATGTGTGTGTGAGTATGAGGGGGTGTATGTGTATGAGAGTGTGTGTGAGTGTGAGGGGGTGTATGAGTATGAGAGTGTGTGTGTGAGTGTGAGGGGGTGTATGAGCATGAGAGTGTGTGTGTGAGTGTGAGGGAGTGTATGAGTATGAGAGTGTGTGTGTGAGTGTGACGGAGTGTATGAGTATGAGAGTGTGTGTGTGAGTGTGACGGAGTGTATGAGTATGAGAGTGTGTGTGTGAGTGTGATGGAGTGTATGAGTATGAGAGTGTGTGTGTGAGTGTGAGGGGATGTACGAGTATGAGAGTGTGTGTGTGAGTGTGAGGGGGTGTATGAGTATGAGAGTGTGTGTGTGAGTGTGACGGAGTGTATGAGTATGAGAGTGTGTGTGTGAGTGTGACGGAGTGTATGAGTATGAGAGTGTGTGTGTGAGTGTGAGGGGGTGTATGAGTATGAGAGTGTGTGTGTGAGTGTGAGGGAGTGTATGAGTATGAGAGTGTGTGTGTGAGTGTGAGGGAGTGTATGAGTATGAGAGTGTGTGTGTGAGTGTGAGTGGGTGTATGAGTATGAGAGTGTGTGTGTGAGTGTGACGGAGTGTATGAGTATGAGAGTGTGTGTGTGAGTGTGACGGAGTGTATGAGTATGAGAGTGTGTGTGTGAGTGTGAGGGGATGTATGAGTATGAGAGTGTGTGTGAGTGTGAGGGGGTGTATGAGTAGGAGAGTGTGTGTGTGAGTGTGAGGGGATGTACGAGTATGAGAGTGTGTGTGTGAGTGTGAGGGGGTGTATGAGTATGAGAGTGTGTGTGTGAGTGTGACGGAGTGTATGAGTATGAGAGTGTGTGTGTGTCAGTTAGAGGGAGTGTATGAGTATGAGAGTGTCTGTGTGAGTGTGAGGGAGTGTATGAGTATGAGAGTGTGTGTGTGAGTGTGACGGAGTGTATGAGTATGAGAGTGTGTGTGTGAGTGTGAGGGGGTGTATGAGTATGAGAGTGTGTGTGTGAGTGTGAGGGAGTGTATGAGTATGAGAGTGTGTGTGTGAGTGTGAGGGAGTGTATGAGTATGAGAGTGTGTGTGTGAGTGTGAGTGGGTGTATGAGTATGAGAGTGTGTGTGTGAGTGTGAGGGGGTGTATGAGTATGAGAGTGTGTGTGTGAGTGTGAGGGAGTGTATGAGTATGAGAGTGTGTGTGTGAGTGTGAGGGAGTGTATGAGTATGAGAGTGTGTGTGTGAGTGTGAGGGAGTGTATGAGTATGAGAGTGTGTGTGTGAGTGTGAGGGAGTGTATGAGTATGAGAGTGTGTGTGTGAGTGTGAGGGAGTGTATAAGTATGAGAGTGTGTGTGTGAGTGTGAGGGAGTGTCTGAGTATGAGAGTTTGTGTTTGAGTGTGAGGGGGTGTATGAATATGAGAGTGTGTGTGAGTGTGATGGAGTGTATGAGTATGAGAGTGTGTGTGTGTGTGTGAGGGGGTGTATGAGTATGAGAGTGTGTGTGTGAGTGTGAGGGGGTGTATGAGTATGAGAGTGTGTGTGTGAGCGTTTGTGGGGGTGTATGAGTTTGAGAGTGTGTGTCTGAGTGTGAGGGGGTGTATGAGTATGAGAGTGTGTGTGTGAGTGTGAGGGAGTGTATGAGTATGAGAGTGTGTGTGTGTGAGTGTGAGGGGGTGTATGAGTATGAGATTGTGTGTGAGTGTGAGGGGGTGTATGAGTTTGAGAGTGTGTGTGTGAGTGCGAGGGAGTGTATGAGTATGAGAGTGTGTGTGTGTGAGTGTGAGGGGGTGTATGAGCATGAGAGTGTGTGTGTGAGTGTGACGGAGTGTATGAGTATGAGAGTGTGTGTGTGAGTGTGACGGAGTGTATGAGTATGAGAGTGTGTGTGTGAGTGTGAGGGGATGTATGAGTATGAGATGTGTGTGTGAGTATGAGGGGGTGTATGTGTATGAGAGTGTGTGTGAGTGTGAGGGGGTGTATGAGTATGAGAGTGTGTGTGTGAGTGTGAGGGGGTGTATGAGCATGAGAGTGTGTGTGTGAGTGTGAGGGAGTGTATGAGTATGAGAGTGTGTGTGTGAGTGTGACGGAGTGTATGAGTATGAGAGTGTGTGTGTGAGTGTGACGGAGTGTATGAGTATGAGAGTGTGTGTGTGAGTGTGATGGAGTGTATGAGTATGAGAGTGTGTGTGTGAGTGTGAGGGGATGTACGAGTATGAGAGTGTGTGTGTGAGTGTGAGGGGGTGTATGAGTATGAGAGTGTGTGTGTGAGTGTGAGGGGGTGTATGAGTATGAGAGTGTGTGTGAGTGTGACGGAGTGTATGGTTATGAGAGTGTGTGTGTGAGTGTGAGGCGGTGTATGAGTATGAGAGTGTGTGTGAGTGTGAGGGGGTGTATGAGTATGAGAGTGTGTGTGTGAGTGTGAGGGGGTGTATGAGTATGAGAGTGTGTGTGAGTGTGAGGGGGTGTATGAGTATGAGAGTGTGTGTGTGAGTGTGAGGGAGTGTATGAGTATGAGAGTGTGTGTGTGAGTGTGAGGGAGTGTATGAGTATGAGAGTGTGTGTGTGAGTGTGAGGGAGTGTATGAGTATGAGAGTGTGTGTGAGTGTGAGGGGGTGTATGAGTATGAGAGTGTGTGTGTGAGTGTGAGGGGGTGTATGAGGATGAGAGTGTGTGTGAGTGTGATGGAGTGTATGAGTATGAGAGAGTGTGTGTGTGAGTGTGAGGGGGTGTATGAGTATGAGAGTGTGTGTGAGTGTGAGGGGGTGTATGAGTATGAGAGTGTGTGTGTGAGTGTGAGGGGGTGTATGAGTATGAGAGTGTGTGTGAGTGTGACGGAGTGTATGAGTATGAGAGTGTGTGTGTGAGTGTGAGGGGGTGTATGAGTATGAGAGTGTGTGTGAGTGTGAGGGGGTGTATGAGTATGAGAGTGTGTGTGTGAGTGTGAGGGGGTGTATGAGTATGAGAGTGTGTGTGTGAGTGTGAGGGGGTGTATGAGTATGAGAGTGTGTGTGTGAGTGTGAGGGGGTGTATGAGTATGAGAGTGTGTGTGTGAGTGTGAGGGGGTGTATGAGTATGAGAGTGTGTGTGTGAGTGTGACGGAGTGTATGAGTATGAGAGTGTGTGTGTGAGTGTGAGGGGGTGTATGAGTATGAGAGTGTGTGTGTGAGTGTGACGGAGTGTATGAGTATGAGAGTGTGTGTGTGAGTGTGAGGGGGTGTATGAGTATGAGAGTGTGTGTGTGAGTGTGAGGGAGTGTATGAGTATGAGAGTGTGTGTGTGAGTGTGACGGAGTGTATGAGTATGAGAGTGTGTGTGTAAGTGTGAGGGGGTGTATGAGTATGAGAGTGTGTGTGTGAGTGTGACGGAGTGTATGAGTATGAGAGTGTGTGTGTGAGTGTGAGGGGGTGTATGAGTATGAGAGTGTGTGTGTGAGTGTGAGGGGGTGTATGAGTATGAGAGTGTGTGTGTGAGTGTGAGGGGGTGTATGAGTATGAGAGTGTGTGTGTGAGTGTGAGGGGGTGTATGAGTATGAGAGTGTGTGTGTGAGTGTAAGGGGGTGTATGAGTATGAGAGTGTGTGTGAGTGTGAATGAGTGTATGAGTATGAGAGTGTGTGTGTGAGTGTGAGGGGGTGTATGAGTATGAGAGTGTGTGTGTGAGTGTGAGGGGGTGTATGAGTATGAGAGTGTGTGTGTGAGTGTGACGGAGTGTATGAGTATGAGAGTGTGTGTGTGAGTGTGACGGAGTGTATGAGTATGAGAGTGTGTGTGTGAGTGTGAGGGGATGTATGAGTATGAGAGTGTGTGTGAGTGTGAGGGGGTGTATGAGTATGAGAGTGTGTGTGTGAGTGTGACGGAGTGTATGAGTATGAGAGTGTGTGTGTGAGTGTGAGGGGGTGTATGTGTATGAGAGTGTGTGTGTGAGTGTGAGGGAGTGTATGAGTATGAGAGTGTGTGTGTGAGTGTGAGGGAGTGTATGAGTATGAGAGTGTGTGTGTGAGTGTGAGTGGGTGTATGAGTATGAGAGTGTGTGTGTGAGTGTGAGGGGGTGTATGAGTATGAGAGTGTGTGTGTGTGAGTGTGAGGGAGTGTATGAGTATGAGAGTGTGTGTGTGAGTGTGAGTGAGTGTATGAGTATGAGAGTGTGTGTGTGTGAGTGTGAGGGAGTGTATGAGTATGAGAGTGTGTGTGTGAGTGTGAGTGAGTGTATGAGTATGAGAGTGTGTGTGAGTGTGAGGGGGTGTATGAGTATGAGAGTGTGTGTGTGAGTGTGACGGAGTGTATGAGTATGAGAGTGTGTGTGTGAGTGTGACGGAGTGTATGAGTATGAGAGTGTGTGTGTGAGTGTGAGGGGATGTATGAGTATGAGAGTGTGTGTGAGTGTGAGGGGGTGTATGAGTATGAGAGTGTGTGTGTGAGTGTGACGGAGTGTATGAGTATGAGAGTGTGTGTGTGAGTGTGAGGGGGTGTATGTGTATGAGAGTGTGTGTGTGAGTGTGAGGGAGTGTATGAGTATGAGAGTGTGTGTGTGAGTGTGAGGGAGTGTATGAGTATGAGAGTGTGTGTGTGAGTGTGAGTGGGTGTATGAGTATGAGAGTGTGTGTGTGAGTGTGAGGGGGTGTATGAGTATGAGAGTGTGTGTGTGAGTGTGAGGGAGTGTATGAGTATGAGAGTGTGTGTGTGAGTGTGAGGGAGTGTATGAGTATGAGAGTGTGTGTGTGAGTGTGAGGGAGTGTATGAGTATGAGAGTGTGTGTGTGAGTGTGAGGGAGTGTATGAGTATGAGAGTGTGTGTGTGAGTGTGAGGGAGTGTATGAGTATGAGAGTGTGTGTGTGAGTGTGAGGGAGTGTATGAGTATGAGAGTTTGTGTGTGAGTGTGAGGGGATGTATGAATATGAGAGTGTGTGTGAGTGTGATGGAGTGTATGAGTATGAGAGTGTGTGTGTGTGTGTGAGGGGGTGTATGAGTATGAGAGTGTGTGTGTGAGTGTGAGGGGGTGTATGAGTATGAGAGTGTGTGTGTGAGCGTTTGTGGGGGTGTATGAGTTTGAGAGTGTGTGTCTGAGTGTGAGGGGGTGTATGAGTATGAGAGTGTGTGTGTGAGTGTGAGGGAGTGTATGAGTATGAGAGTGTGTGTGTGTGAGTGTGAGGGGGTGTATGAGTATGAGATTGTGTGTGAGTGTGAGGGGGTGTATGAGTTTGAGAGTGTGTGTGTGAGTGCGAGGGAGTGTATGAGTATAAGAGTGTGTGTGTGTGAGTGTGAGGGGGTGTATGAGCATGAGAGTGTGTGTGTGAGTGTGACGGAGTGTATGAGTATGAGAGTGTGTGTGTGAGTGTGACGGAGTGTATGAGTATGAGAGTGTGTGTGTGAGTGTGAGGGGATGTATGAGTATGAGATGTGTGTGTGAGTATGAGGGGGTGTATGTGTATGAGAGTGTGTGTGAGTGTGAGGGGGTGTATGAGTATGAGAGTGTGTGTGTGAGTGTGAGGGGGTGTATGAGCATGAGAGTGTGTGTGTGAGTGTGAGGGAGTGTATGAGTATGAGAGTGTGTGTGTGAGTGTGACGGAGTGTATGAGTATGAGAGTGTGTGTGTGAGTGTGACGGAGTGTATGAGTATGAGAGTGTGTGTGTGAGTGTGATGGAGTGTATGAGTATGAGAGTGTGTGTGTGAGTGTGAGGGGATGTACGAGTATGAGAGTGTGTGTGTGAGTGTGAGGGGGTGTATGAGTATGAGAGTGTGTGTGTGAGTGTGAGGGGGTGTATGAGTATGAGAGTGTGTGTGTGAGTGTGAGGGAGTGTATGAGTATGAGAGTGTGTGTGTGAGTGTGAGGGAGTGTATGAGTATGAGAGTGTGTGTGTGAGTGTGAGTGGGTGTATGAGTATGAGAGTGTGTGTGTGAGTGTGAGGGGGTGTATGAGTATGAGAGTGTGTGTGTGAGTGTGAGGGAGTGTATGAGTATGAGAGTGTGTGTGTGAGTGTGAGTGAGTGTATGAGTATGAGAGTGTGTGTGAGTGTGAGGGGGTGTATGAGTATGAGAGTGTGTGTGTGAGTGTGAGGGAGTGTATGAGTATGAGAGTGTGTGTGTGAGTGTGAGGGAGTGTATGAGTATGAGAGTGTGTGTGTGAGTGTGAGGGAGTGTATGAGTATGAGAGTGTGTGTGAGTGTGAGAGGGTGAATGAGTATGAGAGTGTGTGTGTGAGTGTGAGGTGGTGTATGATTATGAGAGTGTGTGTGCGAGTGTGAGGGGGTGTATGAGTATGAGAGTGTGTGTGTGAGTGTGAGGGGGTGTATGATTATGAGAGTGTGTGTGTGAGTGTGAGGGGGTGTATGAGTATGAGAGTGTGTGTGTGAGTGTGAGGGGGTGTATGAGTTTGAGAGTGTGTGAGTGTGAGGGGGTGTATGAGTATGAGAGTGTGTGTGTGAGTGTGAGGGGGTGTATGAGTATGAGAGTGTGTGTGTGAGTGTGAGGGGGTGTATGAGTATGAGAGTGTGTGTGTGTGAGTGTGAGGGGATGTATGAGTATGAGAGTGTGTGTGTGAGTGTGAGGGAGTGTATCAGTATGAGAGTGTGTGTGTGAGTGTGAGGGGGTGTATGAGTATGAGAGTGTGTGTGTGAGTGTGAGGGGGTGTATGAGTATGAGAGTGTGTGTGTGTCAGTTAGAGGGAGTGTATGAGTATGAGAGTGTGTGTGTGAGTGTGAGGGGGTGTATGAGTATGAGAGTGTGTGTGAGTGTGAGGGGGTGTATGAGTATGAGAGTGTGTGTGAGTGTGAGGGGGTGTATGAGTATGAGAGTGTGTGTGTGAGTGTGAGGGGGTGTATGAGTATGAGAGTGTGTGTGTGAGTGTGAGGGAGTGTATGAGTATGAGAGTGTGTGTGAGTGTGAGGGAGTGTATGAGAATTAGAGTGTGTGTGTGAGTGTGAGGGAGTGTATGAGTATGAGAGTGTGTGTGTGAGTGTGAGGGGGTGTATGAGTATGAGAGTGTGTGTGAGTGTGACGGAGTGTATGAGTATGAGAGTGTGTGTGTGAGTGTGAGGGTGTGTATGAGTATGAGTGTGTGTGTGAGTGTGAGGGAGTGTATGAGTATGAGAGTGTGTGTGTGAGTGTGAGGGAGTGTATGAGTATGAGAGTGTGTGTGTGAGTGTGAGGGACTGTATGAGTATTAGAGTGTGTGTGTGAGTGTGAGGGAGTGTATGAGTATGAGTGTGTGTGTGAGTGTGATGGGGTGTATGAGTATGTGAGAGAGTGTGTGAGTGTGAGGTGGTGTTTGAGTATGAGAGTGTGTGTGTGAGTGTGAGGGGATGTATGAGTATGAGAGTGTGTGTGTGAGTGTGAGGGGGTGTATGAGTATGAGAGTGTGTGTGAGTGTGAGGGAGTGTATGCATATGAGAGGGTGTGTGTGAGTGTGAGGGAGTATATGAGTATGAGAGTGTGTGTGTGAGTGTGAGGGGATGTATGAGTATGAGAGTGTGTGTGTGAGTGTGAGGGGGTGTATGAGTATGAGAGTGTGTGTGTGAGTGTGAGGGGATGTATGAGTATGAGAGTGTGTGTGTGAGTGTGAGGGGGTGTATGAGTATGAGAGTGTGTGTGTGAGTGTGAGGGGGTGTATGAGTATGAGAGTGTGTGTGAGTGTGAGGGAGTGTATGCATATGAGAGGGTGTGTGTGAGTGTGAGGGAGTATATGAGTATGAGAGTGTGTGTGTGAGTGTGAGTGAGTGTATGAGTATGAGAGTGTGTGTGTGAGTGTGAGGGAGTGTATGAGTATGAGAGTGTGTGTGAGTGTGAGGGAGTGTATGAGTATGAGAGTGTGTGTGAGTGTGAGGGGGTGTATGAGTATGAGAGTGTGTGTGTGAGTGTGAGGGAGTGTATGAGTATGAGAGTGTGTGTGTGTGAGTGTGAGGGGGTGTATGAGTATGAGAGTGTGTGTGTGTGAGTGTGACGGAGTGTATGAGTATGAGAGTGTGTGTGTGAGTGTGAGGGGGTGTATGAGTACGAGAGTGTGTGTGTGAGTGTGAGGGGGTGTATGAGTATGAGAGTGTGTGTGTGAGTGTGAGGGAGTGTATGAGTATGAGAGTGTGTGTGTGTGAGTGTGAGGGGGTGTATGAGTATGAGAGTGTGTGTGTGTGAGTGTGAGGGGGTGTATGAGTATGAGTGTGTGTGTGAGTGTGAGGGAGTGTATGAGTATGAGAGTGTGTGTGTGAGTGTGAGGGAGTGTATGAGTATGAGAGTGTGTGTGTCAGTGTGAGGGGTGTATGAGTATGAGAGTGTGTGTGTGAGTGTGAGGGGGTGTATGAGTATGAGAGTGTGTGTGTGAGTGTGAGGGAGTGTATGAGTATGAGAGTGTGAGTGTGAGGTGGTGTATGTGTATGAGAGTGTGTGTGTGAGTGTGAGGGGGTGTATGAGTATGAGAGTGTGTGTGTGAGTGTGAGGGGGTGTATGAGTATGAGAGTGTGTGTGTGAGTGTGAGGGGGTGTATGAGTATGAGAGTGTGTGTGTGAGTGTGAGGGAGTGTATGAGTATCAGAGTGTGTGTGAGTGTGAGGGAGTGTATGAGTATGAGAGTGTGTGTGTGAGTGAGGGAGTGTATGAGTATGAGAGTGTGTGTGTGAGTGTAAGGGAGTGTATGAGTATGAGTGTGTGTGTGAGTGTGAGGGGGTGTATGAGTATGAGAGAGTGTGTGTGAGTGTGAGGGGGTGTATGAGTATGAGAGTGTGTGTGAGTGTGATGGAGTGTATGAGTATGAGAGAGTGTGTGTGTGAGTGTGAGGGGGTGTATGAGTATGAGAGTGTGTGTGAGTGTGAGGGGGTGCATGAGTATGAGAGTGTGTGTGTGAGTGTGAGGGGGTGTATGAGTATGAGAGTGTGTGTGAGTGTGACGGAGTGTATGAGTATGAGAGTGTGTGTGTGAGTGTGAGGGGGTGGATGAGTATGAGAGTGTGTGTGTGAGTGTGAGGGGGTGTATGAGTATGAGAGTGTGTGTGTGAGTGTGACGGAGTGTATGAGTATGAGAGTGTGTGTGTGAGTGTGAGGGGGTGTATGAGTATGAGAGTGTGTGTGTGAGTGTGACGGAGTGTATGAGTATGAGAGTGTGTGTGTGAGTGTGAGGGGGTGTATGAGTATGAGAGCGTGTGTGTGAGTGTGAGGGAGTGTATGAGTATGAGAGTGTGTGTGTGAGTGTGAGGGGGTGTATGAGTATGAGAGTGTGTGTGTGAGTGTGACGGAGTGTATGAGTATGAGAGTGTGTGTGTGAGTGTGAGGGGGTGTATGAGTATGAGAGCGTGTGTGTGAGTGTGAGGGAGTGTATGAGTATGAGAGTGTGTGTGTGAGTGTGACGGAGTGTATGAGTATGAGAGTGTGTGTGTGAGTGTGAGGGAGTGTATGAGTATGAGAGTGTGTGTGTGAGTGTGACGGAGTGTATGAGTATGAGAGTGTGTGTGTGAGTGTGAGGGGGTGTATGAGAGTGTGTGTGTGAGTGTGAGGGGGTGTATGAGTATGAGAGTGTGTGTGTGAGTGTGAGGGGGTGTATGAGTATGAGAGTGTGTGTGTGAGTGTGAGGGGGTGTATGAGTATGAGAGTGTGTGTGTGAGTGTGAGGGGGTGTATGAGTATGAGAGTGTGTGTGAGTGTGAGGGAGTGTATGAGTATGAGAGTGTGTGTGTGAGTGTGAGGGGGTGTATGAGTATGAGAGTGTGTGTGTGAGTGTGAGGGGGTGTATGAGTATGAGAGTGTGTGTGAGAGTGTGAGGGAGTGTATGAGTATGAGAGTGTGTGTGTGTGAGTGTGAGGGAGTGTATGAGTATGAGAGTGTGTGTGTGAGTGTGAGTGAGTGTATGAGTATGAGAGTGTGTGTGAGTGTGAGGGGGTGTATGAGTATGAGAGTGTATGTGTGAGTGTGACGGAGTGTATGAGTATGAGAGTGTGTGTGTGAGTGTGACGGAGTGTATGAGTATGAGAGTGTGTGTGTGAGTGTGAGGGGATGTATGAGTATGAGAGTGTGTGTGAGTGTGAGGGGGTGTATGAGTATGAGAGTGTGTGTGTGAGTGTGACGGAGTGTATGAGTATGAGAGTGTGTGTGTGAGTGTGAGGGGGTGTATGAGTATGAGAGTGTGTGTGTGAGTGTGAGGGAGTGTATGAGTATGAGAGTGTGTGTGTGAGTGTGAGGGAGTGTATGAGTATGAGAGTGTGTGTGTGAGTGTGAGTGGGTGTATGAGTATGAGAGTGTGTGTGTGAGTGTGAGGGGGTGTATGAGTATGAGAGTGTGTGTGTGAGTGTGAGGGAGTGTATGAGTATGAGAGTGTGTGTGTCAGTGTGAGGGAGTGTATGAGTATGAGAGTGTGTGTGTGAGTGTGAGGGAGTGTATGAGTATGAGAGTGTGTGTGTGAGTGTGAGGGAGTGTATGAGTATGAGAGTGTGTGTGTGAGTGTGAGGGAGTGTATGAGTATGAGAGTTTGTGTGTGAGTGTGAGGGGGTGTATGAATATGAGAGTGTGTGTGAGTGTGATGGAGTGTATGAGTATGAGAGTGTGTGTGTGTGTGTGAGGGGGTGTATGAGTATGAGAGTGTGTGTGTGAGTGTGAGGGGGTGTATGAGTATGAGAGTGTGTGTGTGAGCGTGTGTGGTTGTGTATGAGTTTGAGAGTGTGTGTCTGAGTGTGAGGGGGTGTATGAGTATGAGAGTGTGTGTGTGAGTGTGAGGGAGTGTATGAGTATGAGAGTGTGTGTGTGTGAGTGTGAGGGGGTGTATGAGTATGAGATTGTGTGTGAGTGTGAGGGGGTGTATGAGTTTGAGAGTGTGTGTGTGAGTGCGAGGGAGTGTATGAGTATGAGAGTGTGTGTGTGTGAGTGTGAGGGGGTGTATGAGTATGAGAGTGTGTGTGTGAGTGTGACGGAGTGTATGAGTATGAGAGTGTGTGTGTGAGTGTGACGGAGTGTATGAGTATGAGAGTGTGTGTGTGAGTGTGAGGGGGTGTATGAGTATGAGAGTGTGTGTGTGAGTGTGACGGAGTGTATGAGTATGAGAGTGTGTGTGAGTGTGAGGGGATGTATGAGTATGAGAGTGTGTGTGTGAGTGTGAGGGGGTGTATGAGCATGAGAGTGTGTGTGTGAGTGTGAGGGGGTGTATGAGTATGAGAGTGTGTGTTAGTGTGACGGAGTGTATGAGTATGAGAGTGTGTGTGTGAGTGTGACGGAGTGTATAAGTATGAGAGTGTGTGTGTGAGTGTGAGGGGGTGTATGAGTATGAGAGTGTGTGTGTGAGTGTGAGGGAGTGTATGAGTATGAGAGTGTGTTTGTCAGTGTGAGGGAGTGTATGAGTATGAGAGTGTGTGTGTGAGTGTGAGTGGGTGTATGAGTATGAGAGTGTGTGTGTGAGTGTGAGGGGGTGTATGAGTATGAGAGTGTGTGTGTGAGTGTGAGGGAGTGTATGAGTATGAGAGTGTGTGTGTGAGTGTGAGTGAGTGTATGAGTATGAGAGTGTGTGTGAGTGTGAGGGGGTGTATGAGTATGAGTGTGTGTGTGTGAGTGTGAGGGAGTGTATGAGTATGAGAGTGTGTGTGTGAGTGTGAGGGAGTGTATGAGTATGAGAGTGTGTGTGTGAGTGTGAGGGAGTGTATGAGTATGAGAGTGTGTGTGAGTGTGAGGGGGTGTATGAGTATGAGAGTGTGTGTGTGAGTGTGAGGGGGTGTATGAGTATGAGAGTGTGTGTGAGTGTGATGGAGTGTATGAGCATGAGAGAGTGTGTGTGTGAGTGTGAGGGGGTGTATGAGTATGAGAGTGTGTGTGAGTGTGAGGGGGTGTATGAGTATGAGAGTGTGTGTGTGAGTGTGAGGGGGTGTATGAGTATGAGAGTGTGTGTGAGTGTGACGGAGTGTATGAGTATGAGAGTGTGTGTGTGAGTGTGAGGGGGTGTATGAGTATGAGAGTGTGTGTGAGTGTGAGGGGGTGTATGAGTATGAGAGTGTGTGTGTGAGTGTGAGGGGGTGTATGAGTATGAGAGTGTGTGTGAGTGTGAGGGGGTGTATGAGTATGAGAGTGTGTGTGTGAGTGTGAGGGAGTGTATGAGTATGAGAGTGTGTGTGTGAGTGTGAGGGAGTGTATGAGTATGAGAGTGTGTGTGTGAGTGTGAGGGAGTGTATGAGTATGAGAGTGTGTGTGAGTGTGAGGGGGTGTATGAGTATGAGAGTGTGTGTGTGAGTGTGAGGGTGTGTATGAGGATGAGAGTGTGTGTGAGTGTGATGGAGTGTATGAGTATAAGAGAGTGTGTGTGTGAGTGTGAGGGGGTGTATGAGTATGAGAGTGTGTGTGAGTGTGAGGGGGTGTATGAGTATGAGAGTGTGTGTGTGAGTGTGAGGGGGTGTATGAGTATGAGAGTGTGTGTGAGTGTGACGGAGTGTATGAGTATGAGAGTGTGTGTGTGAGTGTGAGGGGGTGTATGAGTATGAGAGTGTGTGTGAGTGTGAGGGGGTGTATGAGTATGAGAGTGTGTGTGTGAGTGTGAGGGGGTGTATGAGTATGAGAGTGTGTGTGTGAGTGTGAGGGGGTGTATGAGTATGAGAGTGTGTGTGTGAGTGTGACGGAGTGTATGAGTATGAGAGTGTGTGTGTGAGTGTGAGGGGGTGTATGAGTATGAGAGTGTGTGTGTGAGTGTGAGGGAGTGTATGAGTATGAGAGTGTGTGTGTGAGTGTGACGGAGTGTATGAGTATGAGAGTGTGTGTGTAAGTGTGAGGGGGTGTATGAGTATGAGAGTGTGTGTGTGAGTGTGACGGAGTGTATGAGTATGAGAGTGTGTGTGTGAGTGTGAGGGGGTGTATGAGTATGAGAGTGTGTGTGTGAGTGTGAGGGGGTGTATGAGTATGAGAGTGTGTGTGTGAGTGTGAGGGGGTGTATGAGTATGAGAGTGTGTGTGTGAGTGTGAGGGGGTGTATGAGTATGAGAGTGTGTGTGTGAGTGTAAGGGGGTGTATGAGTATGAGAGTGTGTGTGAGTGTGAGGGAGTGTATGAGTATGAGAGTGTGTGTGTGAGTGTGAGGGGGTGTATGAGTATGAGAGTGTGTGTGTGAGTGTGAGGGGGTGTATGAGTATGAGAGTGTGTGTGTGAGTGTGAGGGAGTGTATGAGTATGAGAGTGTGTGTGTGTGAGTGTGAGGGAGTGTATGAGTATGAGAGTGTGTGTGTGAGTGTGAGTGAGTGTATGAGTATGAGAGTGTGTGTGAGTGTGAGGGGGTGTATGAGTATGAGAGTGTGTGTGTGAGTGTGAGGGGGTGTATGAGTATGAGAGTGTGTGTGTGAGTGTGACGGAGTGTATGAGTATGAGAGTGTGTGTGTGAGTGTGAGGGGATGTATGAGTATGAGAGTGTGTGTGAGTGTGAGGGGGTGTATGAGTATGAGAGTGTGTGTGTGAGTGTGACGGAGTGTATGAGTATGAGAGTGTGTGTGTGAGTGTGAGGGGGTGTATGAGTATGAGAGTGTGTGTGTGAGTGTGAGGGAGTGTATGAGTATGAGAGTGTGTGTGTGAGTGTGAGGGAGTGTATGAGTATGAGAGTGTGTGTGTGAGTGTGAGTGGGTGTATGAGTATGAGAGTGTGTGTGTGAGTGTGAGGGGGTGTATGAGTATGAGAGTGTGTGTGTGAGTGTGAGGGAGTGTATGAGTATGAGAGTGTGTGTGTGAGTGTGAGGGAGTGTATGAGTATGAGAGTGTGTGTGTGAGTGTGAGGGAGTGTATGAGTATGAGAGTGTGTGTGTGAGTGTGAGGGAGTGTTTGAGTATGAGAGTGTGTGTGTGAGTGTGAGGGAGTGTATGAGTATGAGAGTTTGTGTGTGAGTGTGAGGGGGTGTATGAATATGAGAGTGTGTGTGAGTGTGATGGAGTGTATGAGTATGAGAGTGTGTGTGAGTGTGAGGGAGTGTATGAGTATGAGAGTGTGTGTGTGAGTGTGAGGGAGTGTATGAGTATGAGAGTGTGTGTGTGTGTGTGAGGGGGTGTATGAGTATGAGAGTGTGTGTGGGAGTGTGAGGGGGTGTATGAGTATGAGAGTGTGTGTGTGTGTGTGAGGGGGTGTATGAGTATGAGAGTGTGTGTGTGAGTGTGAGGGAGTGTATGAGTATGAGAGTGTGTGTGTGTGTGTGAGGGGGTGTATGAGTATGAGAGTGTGTGTGTGAGTGTGAGGGGGTGTATGAGTATGAGAGTGTGTGTGTGAGCGTTTGTGGGGGTGTATGAGTTTGAGAGTGTGTGTCTGAGTGTGAGGGGGTGTATGAGTATGAGAGTGTGTGTGTGAGTGTGAGGGAGTGTATGAGTATGAGAGTGTGTGTGTGTGAGTGTGAGGGGGTGTATGAGTATGAGATTGTGTGTGAGTGTGAGGGGGTGTATGAGTTTAAGAGTGTGTGTGTGAGTGCGAGGGAGTGTATGAGTATGAGAGTGTGTGTGTGTGAGTGTGAGGGGGTGTATGAGCATGAGAGTGTGTGTGTGAGTGTGACGGAGTGTATGAGTATGAGAGTGTGTGTGTGAGTGTGAGGGGATGTACGAGTATGAGAGTGTGTGTGTGAGTGTGACGGAGTGTATGAGTATGAGAGTGTGTGTGTGAGTGTGAGGGGATGTACGAGTATGAGAGTGTGTGTGTGAGTGTGAGGGGGTGTATGAGTATGAGAGTGTGTGTGTGAGTGTGACGGAGTGTATGAGTATGAGAGTGTGTGTGTGAGTGTGACGGAGTGTATGAGTATGAGAGTGTGTGTGTGAGTGTGAGGGGGTGTATGAGTATGAGAGTGTGTGTGTGAGTGTGAGGGAGTGTATGAGTATGAGAGTGTGTGTGTGAGTGTGAGGGAGTGTATGAGTATGAGAGTGTGTGTGTGAGTGTGAGTGGGTGTATGAGTATGAGAGTGTGTGTGTGAGTGTGAGGGGGTGTATGAGTATGAGAGTGTGTGTGTGAGTGTGAGGGAGTGTATGAGTATGAGAGTGTGTGTGTGAGTGTGAGTGAGTGTATGAGTATGAGAGTGTGTGTGAGTGTGAGGGGGTGTATGAGTATGAGAGTGTGTGTGTGAGTGTGAGGGAGTGTATGAGTATGAGAGTGTGTGTGTGAGTGTGAGGGAGTGTATGAGTATGAGAGTGTGTGTGTGAGTGTGAGGGAGTGTATGAGTATGAGAGTGTGTGTGAGTGTGAGAGGGTGAATGAGTATGAGAGTGTGTGTGTGAGTGTGAGGTGGTGTATGATTATGAGAGTGTGTGTGTGAGTGTGAGGGGGTGTATGAGTGTGAGAGTGTGTGTGTGAGTGTGAGGGGGTGTATGATTATGAGAGTGTGTGTGTGAGTGTGAGGGGGTGTATGAGTATGAGAGTGTGTGTGTGAGTGTGAGGGGGTGTATGAGTTTGAGAGTGTGTGAGTGTGAGGGGGTGTATGAGTATGAGAGTGTGTGTGTGAGTGTGAGGGGGTGTATGAGTATGAGAGTGTGTGTGTGAGTGTGAGGGGGTGTATGAGTATGAGAGTGTGTGTGTGTGAGTGTGAGGGGGTGTATGAGTATGAGAGTGTGTGTGTGAGTGTGAGGGAGTGTATCAGTATGAGAGTGTGTGTGTGAGTGTGAGGGGGTGTATGAGTATGAGAGTGTGTGTGTGAGTGTGAGGGGGTGTATGAGTATGAGAGTGTGTGTGTGTCAGTTAGAGGGAGTGTATGAGTATGAGAGTGTGTGTGTGAGTGTGAGGGGGTGTATGAGTATGAGAGTGTGTGTGTGAGTGTGAGGGGGTGTATGAGTATGAGAGTGTGTGTGTGAGTGTGAGGGAGTGTATGAGTATGAGAGTGTGTGTGTGAGTGTGAGGGAGTGTATGAGTATGAGAGTGTGTGTGTGAGTGTGAGGGAGTGTATGAGTATGAGAGTGTGTGTGAGTGTGAGGGGGTGTATGAGTATGAGAGTGTGTGTGTGAGTGTGAGGGGGTGTATGAGGATGAGAGTGTGTGTGAGTGTGATGGAGTGTATGAGTATGAGAGTGTGTGTGTGAGTGTGACGGAGTGTATGAGTATGAGAGAGTGTGTGTTTGAGTGTGAGGGGGTGTATGAGTATGAGAGTGTGTGTGAGTGTGAGGGGGTGTATGAGTATGAGAGTGTGTGTGTGAGTGTGAGGGGGTGTATGAGTATGAGAGTGTGTGTGAGTCTGACGGAGTGTATGAGTATGAGAGTGTGTGTGTGAGTGTGAGGGGGTGTATGAGTATGAGAGTGTGTGTGAGTGTGAGGGGGTGTATGAGTATGAGAGTGTGTGTGTGAGTGTGAGGGGGTGTATGAGTATGAGAGTGTGTGTGTGAGTGTGAGGGGGTGTATGAGTATGAGAGTGTGTGTGTGAGTGTGAGGGGGTGTATGAGTATGAGAGTGTGTGTGAGTGTGAGGGGGTGTATGAGTATGAGAGTGTGTGTGTGAGTGTGACGGAGTGTATGAGTATGAGAGTGTGTGTGTGAGTGTGAGGGGGTGTATGAGTATGAGAGTGTGTGTGTGAGTGTGACGGAGTGTATGAGTATGAGAGTGTGTGTGTGAGTGTGAGGGGGTGTATGAGTATGAGAGTGTGTGTGTGAGTGTGAGGGAGTGTATGAGTATGAGAGTGTGTGTGTGAGTGTGACGGAGTGTATGAGTATGAGAGTGTGTGTGTAAGTGTGAGGGGGTGTATGAGTATGAGAGTGTGTGTGTGAGTGTGACGGAGTGTATGAGTATGAGAGTGTGTGTGTGAGTGTGAGGGGGTGTATGAGTATGAGAGTGTGTGTGTGAGTGTGAGGGGGTGTATGAGTATGAGAGTGTGTGTGTGAGTGTGAGGGGGTGTATGAGTATGAGAGTGTGTGTGTGAGTGTGAGGGGGTGTATGAGTATGAGAGTGTGTGTGTGAGTGTAAGGGGGTGTATGAGTATGAGAGTGTGTGTGAGTGTGAGGGAGTGTATGAGTATGAGAGTGTGTGAGTGAGTGTGAGGGGGTGTATGAGTATGAGAGTGTGTGTGTGAGTGTGAGGGGGTGTATGAGTATGAGAGTGTGTGTGTGAGTGTGAGGGAGTGTATGAGTATGAGAGTGTGTGTGTGTGAGTGTGAGGGAGTGTATGAGTATGAGAGTGTGTGTGTGAGTGTGAGTGAGTGTATGAGTATGAGAGTGTGTGTGAGTGTGAGGGGGTGTATGAGTATGAGAGTGTGTGTGTGAGTGTGACGGAGTGTATGAGTATGAGAGTGTGTGTGTGAGTGTGACGGAGTGTATGAGTATGAGAGTGTGTGTGTGAGTGTGAGGGGATGTATGAGTATGAGAGTGTGTGTGAGTGTGAGGGGGTGTATGAGTATGAGAGTGTGTGTGTGAGTGTGACGGAGTGTATGAGTATGAGAGTGTGTGTGTGAGTGTGAGGGGGTGTATGAGTATGAGAGTGTGTGTGTGAGTGTGAGGGAGTGTATGAGTATGAGAGTGTGTGTGTGAGTGTGAGGGAGTGTATGAGTATGAGAGTGTGTGTGTGAGTGTGAGTGGGTGTATGAGTATGAGAGTGTGTGTGTGAGTGTGAGGGGGTGTATGAGTATGAGAGTGTGTGTGTGAGTGTGAGGGAGTGTATGAGTATGAGAGTGTGTGTGTGAGTGTGAGGGAGTGTATGAGTATGAGAGTGTGTGTGTGAGTGTGAGGGAGTGTATGAGTATGAGAGTGTGTGTGTGAGTGTGAGGGAGTGTATGAGTATGAGAGTGTGTGTGTGAGTGTGAGGGAGTGTATGAGTATGAGAGTGTGTGTGTGAGTGTGAGGGAGTGTATGAGTATGAGAGTTTGTGTGTGAGTGTGAGGGGGTGTATGAATATGAGAGTGTGTGTGAGTGTGATGGAGTGTATGAGTATGAGAGTGTGTGTGAGTGTGAGGGAGTGTATGAGTATGAGAGTGTGTGTGTGAGTGTGAGGGAGTGTATGAGTATGAGAGTGTGTGTGTGTGTGTGTGAGGGGGTGTATGAGTATGAGAGTGTGTGTGTGAGTGTGAGGGGGTGTATGAGTATGAGAGTGTGTGTGTCTGTGTGAGGGGGTGTATGAGTATGAGAGTGTGTGTGTGAGTGTGAGGGAGTGTATGAGTATGAGAGTGTGTGTGTGTGTGTGAGGGGGTGTATGAGTATGACAGTGTGTGTGTGAGTGTGAGGGGGTGTATGAGTATGAGAGTGTGTGTGTGAGCGTTTGTGGGGGTGTATGAGTTTGAGAGTGTGTGTCTGAGTGTGAGGGGGTGTATGAGTATGAGAGTGTGTGTGTGAGTGTGAGGGAGTGTATGAGTATGAGAGTGTGTGTGTGTGAGTGTGAGGGGGTGTATGAGTATGAGATTGTGTGTGAGTGTGAGGGGGTGTATGAGTTTGAGAGTGTGTGTGTGAGTGCGAGGGAGTGTATGAGTATGAGAGTGTGTGTGTGTGAGTGTGAGGGGGTGTATGAGCATGAGAGTGTGTGTGTGAGTGTGACGGAGTGTATGAGTATGAGAGTGTGTGTGTGAGTGTGACGGAGTGTATGAGTATGAGAGTGTGTGTGTGAGTGTGAGGGGATGTATGAGTATGAGATGTGTGTGTGAGTATGAGGGGGTGTATGTGTATGAGAGTGTGTGTGAGTGTGAGGGGGTGTATGAGTATGAGAGTGTGTGTGTGAGTGTGACGGAGTGTATGAGTATGAGAGTGTGTGTGTGAGTGTGAGGGGATGTATGAGTATGAGAGTGTGTGTGAGTGTGAGGGGGTGTATGAGTATGAGAGTGTGTGTGTGAGTGTGACGGAGTGTATGAGTATGAGAGTGTGTGTGTGAGTGTGAGGGGGTGTATGAGTGTGAGGGAGTGTATGAGTATGAGAGTGTGTGTGTGAGTGTGAGGGAGTGTATGAGTATGAGAGTGTGTGTGTGAGTGTGAGTGGGTGTATGAGTATGAGAGTGTGTGTGTGAGTGTGAGGGGGTGTATGAGTATGAGAGTGTGTGTGTGAGTGTGAGGGAGTGTATGAGTATGAGAGTGTGTGTGTGAGTGTGAGGGAGTGTATGAGTATGAGAGTGTGTGTGTGAGTGTGAGGGAGTGTATGAGTATGAGAGTGTGTGTGTGAGTGTGAGGGAGTGTATGAGTATGAGAGTGTGTGTGTGAGTGTGAGGGAGTGTATGAGTATGAGAGTGTGTGTGTGAGTGTGAGGGAGTGTATGAGTATGAGAGTTTGTGTGTGAGTGTGAGGGGGTGTATGAATATGAGAGTGTGTGTGAGTGTGATGGAGTGTATGAGTATGAGAGTGTGTGTGAGTGTGAGGGAGTGTATGAGTATGAGAGTGTGTGTGTGAGTGTGAGGGAGTGTATGAGTATGAGAGTGTGTGTGTGTGTGTGAGGGGGTGTATGAGTATGAGAGTGTGTGTGTGAGTGTGAGGGGGTGTATGAGTATGAGAGTGTGTGTGTGTGTGTGAGGGGGTGTATGAGTATGAGAGTGTGTGTGTGAGTGTGAGGGAGTGTATGAGTATGAGAGTGTGTGTGTGTGTGTGAGGGGGTGTATGAGTATGAGAGTGTGTGTGTGAGTGTGAGGGGGTGTATGAGTATGAGAGTGTGTGTGTGAGCGTTTGTGGGGGTGTATGAGTTTGAGAGTGTGTGTCTGAGTGTGAGGGGGTGTATGAGTATGAGAGTGTGTGTGTGAGTGTGAGGGAGTGTATGAGTATGAGAGTGTGTGTGTGTGAGTGTGAGGGGGTGTATGAGTATGAGATTGTGTGTGAGTGTGAGGGGGTGTATGAGTTTAAGAGTGTGTGTGTGAGTGCGAGGGAGTGTATGAGTATGAGAGTGTGTGTGTGTGAGTGTGAGGGGGTGTATGAGCATGAGAGTGTGTGTGTGAGTGTGACGGAGTGTATGAGTATGAGAGTGTGTGTGTGAGTGTGACGGAGTGTATGAGTATGAGAGTGTGTGTGTGAGTGTGAGGGGATGTATGAGTATGAGATATGTGTGTGAGTATGAGGGGGTGTATGTGTATGAGAGTGTGTGTGAGTGTGAGGGGGTGTATGAGTATGAGAGTGTGTGTGTGAGTGTGAGGGGGTGTATGAGCATGAGAGTGTGTGTGTGAGTGTGAGGGAGTGTATGAGTATGAGAGTGTGTGTGTGAGTGTGACGGAGTGTATGAGTATGAGAGTGTGTGTGTGAGTGTGACGGAGTGTATGAGTATGAGAGTGTGTGTGTGAGTGTGATGGAGTGTATGAGTATGAGAGTGTGTGTGTGAGTGTGAGGGGATGTACGAGTATGAGAGTGTGTGTGTGAGTGTGAGGGGGTGTATGAGTATGAGAGTGTGTGTGTGAGTGTGACGGAGTGTATGAGTATGAGAGTGTGTGTGTGAGTGTGACGGAGTGTATGAGTATGAGAGTGTGTGTGTGAGTGTGAGGGGGTGTATGAGTATGAGAGTGTGTGTGTGAGTGTGAGGGAGTGTATGAGTATGAGAGTGTGTGTGTGAGTGTGAGGGAGTGTATGAGTATGAGAGTGTGTGTGTGAGTGTGAGTGGGTGTATGAGTATGAGAGTGTGTGTGTGAGTGTGAGGGGGTGTATGAGTATGAGAGTGTGTGTGTGAGTGTGAGGGAGTGTATGAGTATGAGAGTGTGTGTGTGAGTGTGAGTGAGTGTATGAGTATGAGAGTGTGTGTGAGTGTGAGGGGGTGTATGAGTATGAGAGTGTGTGTGTGAGTGTGAGGGAGTGTATGAGTATGAGAGTGTGTGTGTGAGTGTGAGGGAGTGTATGAGTATGAGAGTGTGTGTGTGAGTGTGAGGGAGTGTATGAGTATGAGAGTGTGTGTGAGTGTGAGAGGGTGAATGAGTATGAGAGTGTGTGTGTGAGTGTGAGGTGGTGTATGATTATGAGAGTGTGTGTGTGAGTGTGAGGGGGTGTATGAGTGTGAGAGTGTGTGTGTGAGTGTGAGGGGGTGTATGATTATGAGAGTGTGTGTGTGAGTGTGAGGGGGTGTATGAGTATGAGAGTGTGTGTGTGAGTGTGAGGGGGTGTATGAGTTTGAGAGTGTGTGAGTGTGAGGGGGTGTATGAGTATGAGAGTGTGTGTGTGAGTGTGAGGGGGTGTATGAGTATGAGAGTGTGTGTGTGAGTGTGAGGGGGTGTATGAGTATGAGAGTGTGTGTGTGTGAGTGTGAGGGGGTGTATGAGTATGAGAGTGTGTGTGTGAGTGTGAGGGAGTGTATCAGTATGAGAGTGTGTGTGTGAGTGTGAGGGGGTGTATGAGTATGAGAGTGTGTGTGTGAGTGTGAGGGGGTGTATGAGTATGAGAGTGTGTGTGTGTCAGTTAGAGGGAGTGTATGAGTATGAGAGTGTGTGTGTGAGTGTGAGGGGGTGTATGAGTATGAGAGTGTGTGTGTGAGTGTGAGGGGGTGTATGAGTATGAGAGTGTGTGTGTGAGTGTGAGGGAGTGTATGAGTATGAGAGTGTGTGTGTGAGTGTGAGGGAGTGTATGAGTATGAGAGTGTGTGTGTGAGTGTGAGGGAGTGTATGAGTATGAGAGTGTGTGTGAGTGTGAGGGGGTGTATGAGTATGAGAGTGTGTGTGTGAGTGTGAGGGGGTGTATGAGGATGAGAGTGTGTGTGAGTGTGATGGAGTGTATGAGTATGAGAGTGTGTGTGTGAGTGTGACGGAGTGTATGAGTATGAGAGAGTGTGTGTGTGAGTGTGAGGGGGTGTATGAGTATGAGAGTGTGTGTGAGTGTGTGGGGGTGTATGAGTATGAGAGTGTGTGTGTGAGTGTGAGGGGGTGTATGAGTATGAGAGTGTGTGTGAGTGTGACGGAGTGTATGAGTATGAGAGTGTGTGTGTGAGTGTGAGGGGGTGTATGAGTATGAGAGTGTGTGTGAGTGTGAGGGGGTGTATGAGTATGAGAGTGTGTGTGTGAGTGTGAGGGGGTGTATGAGTATGAGAGTGTGTGTGTGAGTGTGAGGGGGTGTATGAGTATGAGAGTGTGTGTGTGAGTGTGAGGGGGTGTATGAGTATGAGAGTGTGTGTGTGAGTGTGAGGGGGTGTATGAGTATGAGAGTGTGTGTGTGAGTGTGACGGAGTGTATGAGTATGAGAGTGTGTGTGTGAGTGTGAGGGGGTGTATGAGTATGAGAGTGTGTGTGTGAGTGTGACGGAGTGTATGAGTATGAGAGTGTGTGTGTGAGTGTGAGGGGGTGTATGAGTATGAGAGTGTGTGTGTGAGTGTGAGGGAGTGTATGAGTATGAGAGTGTGTGTGTGAGTGTGACGGAGTGTATGAGTATGAGAGTGTGTGTGTAAGTGTGAGGGGGTGTATGAGTATGAGAGTGTGTGTGTGAGTGTGACGGAGTGTATGAGTATGAGAGTGTGTGTGTGAGTGTGAGGGGGTGTATGAGTATGAGAGTGTGTGTGTGAGTGTGAGGGGGTGTATGAGTATGAGAGTGTGTGTGTGAGTGTGAGGGGGTGTATGAGTATGAGAGTGTGTGTGTGAGTGTGAGGGGGTGTATGAGTATGAGAGTGTGTGTGTGAGTGTAAGGGGGTGTATGAGTATGAGAGTGTGTGTGAGTATGAGGGGGTGTATGTGTATGAGAGTGTGTGTGAGTGTGAGGGGGTGTATGAGTATGAGAGTGTGTGTGTGAGTGTGACGGAGTGTATGAGTATGAGAGTGTGTGTGTGAGTGTGAGGGGATGTATGAGTATGAGAGTGTGTGTGAGTGTGAGGGGGTGTATGAGTATGAGAGTGTGTGTGTGAGTGTGACGGAGTGTATGAGTATGAGAGTGTGTGTGTGAGTGTGAGGGGGTGTATGAGTGTGAGGGAGTGTATGAGTATGAGAGTGTGTGTGTGAGTGTGAGGGAGTGTATGAGTATGAGAGTGTGTGTGTGAGTGTGAGTGGGTGTATGAGTATGAGAGTGTGTGTGTGAGTGTGAGGGGGTGTATGAGTATGAGAGTGTGTGTGTGAGTGTGAGGGAGTGTATGAGTATGAGAGTGTGTGTGTGAGTGTGAGGGAGTGTATGAGTATGAGAGTGTGTGTGTGAGTGTGAGGGAGTGTATGAGTATGAGAGTGTGTGTGTGAGTGTGAGGGAGTGTATGAGTATGAGAGTGTGTGTGTGAGTGTGAGGGAGTGTATGAGTATGAGAGTGTGTGTGTGAGTGTGAGGGAGTGTATGAGTATGAGAGTTTGTGTGTGAGTGTGAGGGGGTGTATGAATATGAGAGTGTGTGTGAGTGTGATGGAGTGTATGAGTATGAGAGTGTGTGTGAGTGTGAGGGAGTGTATGAGTATGAGAGTGTGTGTGTGAGTGTGAGGGAGTGTATGAGTATGAGAGTGTGTGTGTGTGTGTGAGGGGGTGTATGAGTATGAGAGTGTGTGTGTGAGTGTGAGGGGGTGTATGAGTATGAGAGTGTGTGTGTGTGTGTGAGGGGGTGTATGAGTATGAGAGTGTGTGTGTGAGTGTGAGGGAGTGTATGAGTATGAGAGTGTGTGTGTGTGTGTGAGGGGGTGTATGAGTATGAGAGTGTGTGTGTGAGTGTGAGGGGGTGTATGAGTATGAGAGTGTGTGTGTGAGCGTTTGTGGGGGTGTATGAGTTTGAGAGTGTGTGTCTGAGTGTGAGGGGGTGTATGAGTATGAGAGTGTGTGTGTGAGTGTGAGGGAGTGTATGAGTATGAGAGTGTGTGTGTGTGAGTGTGAGGGGGTGTATGAGTATGAGATTGTGTGTGAGTGTGAGGGGGTGTATGAGTTTAAGAGTGTGTGTGTGAGTGCGAGGGAGTGTATGAGTATGAGAGTGTGTGTGTGTGAGTGTGAGGGGGTGTATGAGCATGAGAGTGTGTGTGTGAGTGTGACGGAGTGTATGAGTATGAGAGTGTGTGTGTGAGTGTGACGGAGTGTATGAGTATGAGAGTGTGTGTGTGAGTGTGAGGGGATGTATGAGTATGAGATATGTGTGTGAGTATGAGGGGGTGTATGTGTATGAGAGTGTGTGTGAGTGTGAGGGGGTGTATGAGTATGAGAGTGTGTGTGTGAGTGTGAGGGGGTGTATGAGCATGAGAGTGTGTGTGTGAGTGTGAGGGAGTGTATGAGTATGAGAGTGTGTGTGTGAGTGTGACGGAGTGTATGAGTATGAGAGTGTGTGTGTGAGTGTGACGGAGTGTATGAGTATGAGAGTGTGTGTGTGAGTGTGATGGAGTGTATGAGTATGAGAGTGTGTGTGTGAGTGTGAGGGGATGTACGAGTATGAGAGTGTGTGTGTGAGTGTGAGGGGGTGTATGAGTATGAGAGTGTGTGTGTGAGTGTGACGGAGTGTATGAGTATGAGAGTGTGTGTGTGAGTGTGACGGAGTGTATGAGTATGAGAGTGTGTGTGTGAGTGTGAGGGGGTGTATGAGTATGAGAGTGTGTGTGTGAGTGTGAGGGAGTGTATGAGTATGAGAGTGTGTGTGTGAGTGTGAGGGAGTGTATGAGTATGAGAGTGTGTGTGTGAGTGTGAGTGGGTGTATGAGTATGAGAGTGTGTGTGTGAGTGTGAGGGGGTGTATGAGTATGAGAGTGTGTGTGTGAGTGTGAGGGAGTGTATGAGTATGAGAGTGTGTGTGTGAGTGTGAGTGAGTGTATGAGTATGAGAGTGTGTGTGAGTGTGAGGGGGTGTATGAGTATGAGAGTGTGTGTGTGAGTGTGAGGGAGTGTATGAGTATGAGAGTGTGTGTGTGAGTGTGAGGGAGTGTATGAGTATGAGAGTGTGTGTGTGAGTGTGAGGGAGTGTATGAGTATGAGAGTGTGTGTGAGTGTGAGAGGGTGAATGAGTATGAGAGTGTGTGTGTGAGTGTGAGGTGGTGTATGATTATGAGAGTGTGTGTGTGAGTGTGAGGGGGTGTATGAGTGTGAGAGTGTGTGTGTGAGTGTGAGGGGGTGTATGATTATGAGAGTGTGTGTGTGAGTGTGAGGGGGTGTATGAGTATGAGAGTGTGTGTGTGAGTGTGAGGGGGTGTATGAGTTTGAGAGTGTGTGAGTGTGAGGGGGTGTATGAGTATGAGAGTGTGTGTGTGAGTGTGAGGGGGTGTATGAGTATGAGAGTGTGTGTGTGAGTGTGAGGGGGTGTATGAGTATGAGAGTGTGTGTGTGTGAGTGTGAGGGGGTGTATGAGTATGAGAGTGTGTGTGTGAGTGTGAGGGAGTGTATCAGTATGAGAGTGTGTGTGTGAGTGTGAGGGGGTGTATGAGTATGAGAGTGTGTGTGTGAGTGTGAGGGGGTGTATGAGTATGAGAGTGTGTGTGTGTCAGTTAGAGGGAGTGTATGAGTATGAGAGTGTGTGTGTGAGTGTGAGGGGGTGTATGAGTATGAGAGTGTGTGTGTGAGTGTGAGGGGGTGTATGAGTATGAGAGTGTGTGTGTGAGTGTGAGGGAGTGTATGAGTATGAGAGTGTGTGTGTGAGTGTGAGGGAGTGTATGAGTATGAGAGTGTGTGTGTGAGTGTGAGGGAGTGTATGAGTATGAGAGTGTGTGTGAGTGTGAGGGGGTGTATGAGTATGAGAGTGTGTGTGTGAGTGTGAGGGGGTGTATGAGGATGAGAGTGTGTGTGAGTGTGATGGAGTGTATGAGTATGAGAGTGTGTGTGTGAGTGTGACGGAGTGTATGAGTATGAGAGAGTGTGTGTGTGAGTGTGAGGGGGTGTATGAGTATGAGAGTGTGTGTGAGTGTGAGGGGGTGTATGAGTATGAGAGTGTGTGTGTGAGTGTGAGGGGGTGTATGAGTATGAGAGTGTGTGTGAGTGTGACGGAGTGTATGAGTATGAGAGTGTGTGTGTGAGTGTGAGGGGGTGTATGAGTATGAGAGTGTGTGTGAGTGTGAGGGGGTGTATGAGTATGAGAGTGTGTGTGTGAGTGTGAGGGGGTGTATGAGTATGAGAGTGTGTGTGTGAGTGTGAGGGGGTGTATGAGTATGAGAGTGTGTGTGTGAGTGTGAGGGGGTGTATGAGTATGAGAGTGTGTGTGTGAGTGTGAGGGGGTGTATGAGTATGAGAGTGTGTGTGTGAGTGTGACGGAGTGTATGAGTATGAGAGTGTGTGTGTGAGTGTGAGGGGGTGTATGAGTATGAGAGTGTGTGTGTGAGTGTGACGGAGTGTATGAGTATGAGAGTGTGTGTGTGAGTGTGAGGGGGTGTATGAGTATGAGAGTGTGTGTGTGAGTGTGAGGGAGTGTATGAGTATGAGAGTGTGTGTGTGAGTGTGACGGAGTGTATGAGTATGAGAGTGTGTGTGTAAGTGTGAGGGGGTGTATGAGTATGAGAGTGTGTGTGTGAGTGTGACGGAGTGTATGAGTATGAGAGTGTGTGTGTGAGTGTGAGGGGGTGTATGAGTATGAGAGTGTGTGTGTGAGTGTGAGGGGGTGTATGAGTATGAGAGTGTGTGTGTGAGTGTGAGGGGGTGTATGAGTATGAGAGTGTGTGTGTGAGTGTGAGGGGGTGTATGAGTATGAGAGTGTGTGTGTGAGTGTAAGGGGGTGTATGAGTATGAGAGTGTGTGTGAGTGTGAGGGAGTGTATGAGTATGAGAGTGTGTGAGTGAGTGTGAGGGGGTGTATGAGTATGAGAGTGTGTGTGTGAGTGTGAGGGGGTGTATGAGTATGAGAGTGTGTGTGTGAGTGTGAGGGAGTGTATGAGTATGAGAGTGTGTGTGTGTGAGTGTGAGGGAGTGTATGAGTATGAGAGTGTGTGTGTGAGTGTGAGTGAGTGTATGAGTATGAGAGTGTGTGTGAGTGTGAGGGGGTGTATGAGTATGAGAGTGTGTGTGTGAGTGTGACGGAGTGTATGAGTATGAGAGTGTGTGTGTGAGTGTGACGGAGTGTATGAGTATGAGAGTGTGTGTGTGAGTGTGAGGGGATGTATGAGTATGAGAGTGTGTGTGAGTGTGAGGGGGTGTATGAGTATGAGAGTGTGTGTGTGAGTGTGACGGAGTGTATGAGTATGAGAGTGTGTGTGTGAGTGTGAGGGGGTGTATGAGTATGAGAGTGTGTGTGTGAGTGTGAGGGAGTGTATGAGTATGAGAGTGTGTGTGTGAGTGTGAGGGAGTGTATGAGTATGAGAGTGTGTGTGTGAGTGTGAGTGGGTGTATGAGTATGAGAGTGTGTGTGTGAGTGTGAGGGGGTGTATGAGTATGAGAGTGTGTGTGTGAGTGTGAGGGAGTGTATGAGTATGAGAGTGTGTGTGTGAGTGTGAGGGAGTGTATGAGTATGAGAGTGTGTGTGTGAGTGTGAGGGAGTGTATGAGTATGAGAGTGTGTGTGTGAGTGTGAGGGAGTGTATGAGTATGAGAGTGTGTGTGTGAGTGTGAGGGAGTGTATGAGTATGAGAGTGTGTGTGTGAGTGTGAGGGAGTGTATGAGTATGAGAGTTTGTGTGTGAGTGTGAGGGGGTGTATGAATATGAGAGTGTGTGTGAGTGTGATGGAGTGTATGAGTATGAGAGTGTGTGTGAGTGTGAGGGAGTGTATGAGTATGAGAGTGTGTGTGTGAGTGTGAGGGAGTGTATGAGTATGAGAGTGTGTGTGTGTGTGTGTGAGGGGGTGTATGAGTATGAGAGTGTGTGTGTGAGTGTGAGGGGGTGTATGAGTATGAGAGTGTGTGTGTCTGTGTGAGGGGGTGTATGAGTATGAGAGTGTGTGTGTGAGTGTGAGGGAGTGTATGAGTATGAGAGTGTGTGTGTGTGTGTGAGGGGGTGTATGAGTATGAGAGTGTGTGTGTGAGTGTGAGGGGGTGTATGAGTATGAGAGTGTGTGTGTGAGCGTTTGTGGGGGTGTATGAGTTTGAGAGTGTGTGTCTGAGTGTGAGGGGGTGTATGAGTATGAGAGTGTGTGTGTGAGTGTGAGGGAGTGTATGAGTATGAGAGTGTGTGTGTGTGAGTGTGAGGGGGTGTATGAGTATGAGATTGTGTGTGAGTGTGAGGGGGTGTATGAGTTTGAGAGTGTGTGTGTGAGTGCGAGGGAGTGTATGAGTATGAGAGTGTGTGTGTGTGAGTGTGAGGGGGTGTATGAGCATGAGAGTGTGTGTGTGAGTGTGACGGAGTGTATGAGTATGAGAGTGTGTGTGTGAGTGTGACGGAGTGTATGAGTATGAGAGTGTGTGTGTGAGTGTGAGGGGATGTATGAGTATGAGATGTGTGTGTGAGTATGAGGGGGTGTATGTGTATGAGAGTGTGTGTGAGTGTGAGGGGGTGTATGAGTATGAGAGTGTGTGTGTGAGTGTGAGGGGGTGTATGAGCATGAGAGTGTGTGTGTGAGTGTGAGGGAGTGTATGAGTATGAGAGTGTGTGTGTGAGTGTGACGGAGTGTATGAGTATGAGAGTGTGTGTGTGAGTGTGACGGAGTGTATGAGTATGAGAGTGTGTGTGTGAGTGTGATGGAGTGTATGAGTATGAGAGTGTGTGTGTGAGTGTGAGGGGATGTTCGAGTATGTGAGTGTGTGTGTGAGTGTGAGGGGGTGTATGAGTATGAGAGTGTGTGTGTGAGTGTGACGGAGTGTATGAGTATGAGAGTGTGTGTGTGAGTGTGACGGAGTGTATGAGTATGAGAGTTTGTGTGTGAGTGTGAGGGGGTGTATGAGTATGAGAGTGTGTGTGTGAGTGTGAGGGAGTGTATGAGTATGAGAGTGTGTGTGTGAGTGTGAGGGAGTGTATGAGTATGAGAGTGTGTGTGTGAGTGTGAGTGGGTGTATGAGTATGAGAGTGTGTGTGTGAGTGTGAGGGGGTGTATGAGTATGAGAGTATGTGTGTGTGAGTGTGAGGGAGTGTATGAGTATGAGAGTGTGTGTGTGAGTGTGAGTGAGTGTATGAGTATGAGAGTGTGTGTGAGTGTGAGGGGGTGTATGAGTATGAGAGTGTGTGTGTGAGTGTGAGGGAGTGTATGAGTATGAGAGTGTGTGTGTGAGTGTGAGGGAGTGTAAGAGTATGAGAGTGTGTGTGTGAGTGTGAGGGAGTGTATGAGTATGAGAGTGTGTGTGAGTGTGAGAGGGTGAATGAGTATGAGAGTGTGTGTGTGAGTGTGAGGTGGTGTATGATTATGAGAGTGTGTGTGTGAGTGTGAGGGGGTGTATGAGTATGAGAGTGTGTGTGTGAGTGTGAGGGGGTGTATGATTATGAGAGTGTGTGTGTGAGTGTGAGGGGGTGTATGAGTATGAGAGTGTGTGTGTGAGTGTGAGGGGGTGTATGAGTTTGAGAGTGTGTGAGTGTGAGGGGGTGTATGAGTATGAGAGTGTGTGTGTGAGTGTGAGGGGGTGTATGAGTATGAGAGTGTGTGTGTGAGTGTGAGGGGGTGTATGAGTATGAGAGTATGTGTGTGTGAGTGTGAGGGGGTGTATGAGTATGAGAGTGTGTGTGTGAGTGTGAGGGAGTGTATCAGTATGAGAGTGTGTGTGTGAGTGTGAGGGGGTGTATGAGTATGAGAGTGTGTGTGTGAGTGTGAGGGGGTGTATGAGTATGAGAGTGTGTGTGTGTCAGTTAGAGGGAGTGTATGAGTATGAGAGTGTGTGTGTGAGTGTGAGGGGGTGTATGAGTATGAGAGTGTGTGTGTGAGTGTGAGGGGGTGTATGAGTATGAGAGTGTGTGTGTGAGTGTGAGGGAGTGTATGAGTATGAGAGTGTGTGTGTGAGTGTGAGGGAGTGTATGAGTATGAGAGTGTGTGTGTGAGTGTGAGGGAGTGTATGAGTATGAGAGTGTGTGTGTGTCAGTTAGAGGGAGTGTATGAGTATGAGAGTGTTTGTGTGAGTGTGAGGGGGTGTATGATTATGAGAGTGTGTGTGAGTGTGAGGGGGTGTATGAGTATGAGAGTGTGTGTGAGTGTGAGGAGGTGTACGAGTATGAGAGTGTGTGTGTGAGTGTGAGTGGTTGTATGAGTATGAGAGTGAGTGTGTGAGTGTGAGGGGGTGTATGAGTATGAGAGTGTGTGTGTGAGTGTGAGGGGGTGTATGAGTATAAGAGTGTGTGTGTGAGTGTGAGGGAGTGTATGAGAATTAGAGTGTGTGTGTGAGTGTGACGGAGTGTATGAGTATGAGAGTGTATGTGTGAGTGTGAGGGACTGTATGAGTATTTGAGTGTGTGTGTGAGTGTGAGGGGGTGTATGAGTATGAGAGTGTGTGTGTGAGTGTGAGGGGGTGTATGAGTATGAGAGTGTGTGTGAGTGTGAGGGAGTGTATGCATATAAGAGGGTGTATATGAGTGTGAGGGAGTATATGAGTATGAGAGTGTGTGTGTGAGTGTGAGTGAGTGTATGAGTATGAGAGTGTGTGTGAGTGTGAGGGAGTGTATGAGTATGAGAGTGTGTGTGTGAGTGTGAAGGGGTGTATGAGTATGAGAGTGTGTGTGTGAGTGTGAGGGAGTGTATGAGTATGAGTGTGTGTGTGAGTGTGAGGGGGTGTATGAGTATGAGAGTGTGTGTGTGAGTGTGAGGGGATGTATGAGTATGAGAGTGTGTGTGAGTGTGAGGGGGTGTATGAGTATGAGAGTGTGTGTGTGAGTGTGAGGGGGTGTATGAGTATGAGAGTGTGTGTGAGTGTGAGGGGGTGTATGAGTATGAGAGTGTGTGTGAGTGTGAGGGGGTGTATGAGTATGAGAGTGTGTGTGTGAGTGTGAGGGGGTGTATGAGTATGAGAGTGTGTGTGTGAGTGTGAGGGAGTGTATGAGCATGAGAGAGTGTGTGTCAGTGTGAGGGGGTGTATGAGTATGAGAGTGTGTGTGTGAGTGTGAGGGGGTGTATGAGTATGAGAGTGTGTGTGTGAGTGTGAGGGGGTGTATGAGTATGAGAGTGTGTGTGTGAGTGTGACGGAGTGTATGAGTATGAGAGTGTGTGTGTGAGTGTGAGGGGGTGTATGAGTATGAGAGTGTGTGTGAGTGTGAGGGAGTGTATGAGTATGAGAGTGAGTGTGAGTGTGAGGGGGTGTATGAGTATGAGAGTGTGTGTGTGAGTGTGAGGGGGTGTATGAGTATGAGAGTGTGTGTGTGAGTGTGAGGGAGTGTATGATCATGAGAGAGTGTGTGTCAGTGTGAGGGGGTGTATGAGTATGAGAGTGTGTGTGTGAGTGTGAGGGGGTGTATGAGTATGAGAGTGTGTGTGTGAGTGTGAGGGGGTGTATGAGTGTGAGGGAGTGTATGAGCATGAGAGAGTGTGTGTCAGTGTGAGGGGGTGTATGAGTATGAGAGTGTGTGTGTGAGTCTGAGGGGGTGTATGAGTATGAGAGTGTGTGTGTGTGTGTGAGGGGGTGTATGAGTATGAGAGTGTGTGTGTGAGTGTGAGGGGGTGTATGAGGATGAGAGTGTGTGTGTGAGTGTGAGGGAGTGTATGAGCATGAGAGAGTGTGTGTCAGTGTGAGGGGGTGTATGAGTATGAGAGTGTGTGTGTGAGTGTGAGGGGTTGTATGAGTATGAGAGTGTGTGTGTGAGTGTAAGGGAGTGTATGAGTATGAGAGTGTGTGTGAGTGTGAGGGGGTGTATGAGTATGAGAGTGTGTGTGTGAGTGTGAGGGAGTGTATGCATATAAGAGGGTGTATGTGAGTGTGAGGGAGTATATGAGTATGAGAGTGTGTGTGTGAGTGTGAGTGAGTGTATGAGTATGAGAGTGTGTGTGAGTGTGAGGGAGTGTATGAGTATGAGAGTGTGTGTGTGAGTGTGAAGGGGTGTATGAGTATGAGAGTGTGTGTGTGAGTGTGAGGGAGTGTATGAGTATGAGTGTGTGTGTGAGTGTGAGGGGGTGTATGAGTATGAGAGTGTGTGTGTGAGTGTGAGGGAGTGTATGAGTATGAGAGTGTGTGTGAGTGTGAGGGGGTGTATGAGTATGAGAGTGTGTGTGTGAGTGTGAGGGGGTGTATGAGTATGAGAGTGTGTGTGAGTGTGAGGGGGTGTATGAGTATGAGAGTGTGTGTGAGTGTGAGGGGGTGTATGAGTATGAGAGTGTGTGTGTGAGTGTGAGGGGGTGTATGAGTATGAGAGTGTGTGTGTGAGTGTGAGGGAGTGTATGAGCATGAGAGAGTGTGTGTCAGTGTGAGGGAGTGTATGAGTATGAGAGTGTGTGTGTGAGTGTGAGGGGGTGTATGAGTATGAGAGTGTGTGTGTGAGTGTGAGGGGGTGTATGAGTATGAGAGTGTGTGTGTGAGTGTGACGGAGTGTATGAGTATGAGAGTGTGTGTGTGAGTGTGAGGGGGTGTATGAGTATGAGAGTGTGTGTGAGTGTGAGGGAGTGTATGAGTATGAGAGTGAGTGTGAGTGTGAGGGGGTGTATGAGTATGAGAGTGTGTGTGTGAGTGTGAGAGGGTGTATGAGTATGAGAGTGTGTGTGTGAGTGTGAGGGAGTGTATGAGCATGAGACAGTGTGTGTGAGTGTGAGGGGGTGTATGAGTATGAGAGTGTGTGTGTGAGTGTGAGGGGGTGTATGAGTATGAGAGTGTGTGTGTGAGTGTGAGGGGGTGTATGAGTGTGAGGGAGTGTATGAGCATGAGAGAGTGTGTGTCAGTGTGAGGGGGTGTATGAGTATGAGAGTGTGTGTGTCAGTGTGAGGGGGTGTATGAGTATGAGAGTGTGTGTGTGAGTGTGAGGGGGTGTATGAGTATGAGAATGTGTGTGTGAGTGTGAGGGAGTGTATGAGTATGAGAGTGTGTGTGAGTGTGAGGGGGTGTATGAGTATGAGAGTGTGTGTGTGAGTGTGAGGGGGTGTATGAGTATGAGAGTGTGTGTGTGAGTGTGAGGGAGTGTATGAGTATGAGAGTGTGTGTGAGTGTGAGGGAGTGTATGAGTATGAGAGTGTGTGTGTGAGTGTGAGGGAGTGTATGAGTATTAGAGTGTGTGTGTGAGTGTGAGGGACTGTATGAGTATTAGAGTGTGTGTGTGAGTGTGAGGGGGTGTATGAGTATGAGAGTGTGTGTGAGTGTGACGGAGTGTATGAGTATGAGAGTGTGTGTGTGAGTGTGAGGGTGTGTATGAGTATGAGTGTGTGTGTGAGTGTGAGGGAGTGTATGAGTATGAGAGTGTGTGTGTGAGTGTGAGGGAGTGTATGAGTATGAGAGTGTGTGTGTGAGTGTGAGGGACTGTATGAGTATTAGAGTGTGTGTGTGAGTGTGAGGGAGTGTATGAGTATGAGTGTGTGTGTGAGTGTGAGGGGGTGTATAAGTATGTGAGAGAGTGTGTGAGTCTGAGGGGGTGTATGAGTATGAGAGTGTGTGTGTGTGAGTGTGAGGGGGTTTATGAGTATGAGAGTGTGTGTGTGAGTGTGAGGGGGTGTATGAGTATGAGAGTGTGTGTGAGTGTGAGGGAGTGTATGCATATGAGAGGGTGTGTGTGAGTGTGAGGGAGTATATGAGTATGAGAGTGTGTGTGTGAGTGTGAGTGAGTGTATGAGTATGAGAGTGTGTGTGAGTGTGAGGGAGTGTATGAGTATGAGAGTGTGTGTGTGAGTGTGAAGGGGCATATGAGTATGAGAGTGTGTGTGTGAGTGTGAGGGAGTGTATGAGTATGAGAGTGTGTGTGAGTGTGAGGGGGTGTATGAGTATGAGAGTGTGTGTGTGAGTGTGAGGGAGTGTATGAGTATGAGAGTGTGTGTGAGTGTGAGGGGGTGTATGAGTATGAGAGTGTGTGTGTGAGTGTGAGGGGGTGTATGAGTATGAGAGTGTGTGTGTGAGTGTGAGGGGTGTATGAGTATGAGAGTGTGTGTGAGTGTGAGGGAGTGTATGAGTATGAGAGTGTGTGTGAGTGTGAGGGGGTGTATGAGTATGAGAGTGTGTGTGTGAGTGTGAGGGAGTGTATGAGTATGAGAGTGTGTGTGAGTGTGAGGGAGTGTATGAGTATGAGAGTGTGTGTGTGAGTGTGAGGGGGTGTATGATTATGAGAGTGTGTGTGTGAGTGTGAGGGAGTGTATGAGTATGAGAGTGTGTGTGTGTGTGAGTGTGAGGGGGTGTATGAGTATGAGAGTGTGTGTGTGAGTGTGAGGGAGTGTATGAGTATGAGAGTGTGTGTGTGAGTGTGAGGGACTGTATGAGTATTAGAGTGTGTGTGTGAGTGTGAGGGAGTGTATGAGTATGAGTGTGTGTGTGAGTGTGAGGGGGTGTATGAGTATGTGAGAGAGTGTGTGAGTCTGAGGGGGTGTATGAGTATGAGAGTGTGTGTGTGTGAGTGTGAGGGGGTTTATGAGTATGAGAGTGTGTGTGTGAGTGTGAGGAGGTGTATGAGTATGAGAGTGTTTGTGTGAGTGTGAGGGGGTGTATGATTATGAGAGTGTGTGTGAGTGTGAGGGGGTGTATGAGTATGAGAGTGTGTGTGAGTGTGAGGAGGTGTATGAGTATGAGAGTGTGTGTGTGAGTGTGTGTGGTTGTATGAGTATGAGAGTGAGTGTGTGAGTGTGAGGGGGTGTATGAGTATGAGAGTGTGTGTGTGAGTGTGAGGGGGTGTATGAGTATAAGAGTGTGTGTGTGAGTGTGAGGGAGTGTATGAGAATTAGAGTGTGTGTGTGAGTGTGACGGAGTGTATGAGTATGAGAGTGTATGTGTGAGTGTGAGGGACTGTATGAGTATTTGAGTGTGTGTGTGAGTGTGAGGGAGTGTATGAGTATGAGTGTGTGTGTGAGTGTGAGGGGGTGTATGAGTATGTGACTGAGTGTGTGAGTGTGAGGGGGTGTATGAGTATGAGAGTGTGTGTGTGTGAGTGTGAGGGGGTGTATGAGTATGAGAGTGTGTGTGTGAGTGTGAGGGGGTGTATGAGTATGAGAGTGTGTGTGAGTGTGAGGGAGTGTATGCATATAAGAGGGTGTATATGAGTGTGAGGGAGTATATGAGTATGAGAGTGTGTGTGTGAGTGTGAGTGAGTGTATGAGTATGAGAGTGTGTGTGAGTGTGAGGGAGTGTATGAGTATGAGAGTGTGTGTGTGAGTGTGAAGGGGTGTATGAGTATGAGAGTGTGTGTGTGAGTGTGAGGGAGTGTATGAGTATGAGTGTGTGTGTGTGAGTGTGAGGGAGTGTATGAGTATGAGAGTGTGTGTGAGTGTGAGGGAGTGTATGAGTATGAGAGTGTGTGTGTGAGTGTGAGGGGGTGTATGATTATGAGAGTGTGTGTGTGAGTGTGAGGGTGTGTATGAGTATGAGTGTGTGTGTGAGTGTGAGGGAGTGTATGAGTATGAGAGTGTGTGTGTGAGTGTGAGGGGGTGTATGATTATGAGAGTGTGTGTGTGAGTGTGAGGGTGTGTATGAGTATGAGTGTGTGTGTGAGTGTGAGGGAGTGTATGAGTATGAGAGTGTGTGTGTGAGTGTGAGGGAGTGTATGAGTATGAGAGTGTGTGTGTGAGTGTGAGGGACTGTATGAGTATTAGAGTGTGTGTGTGAGTGTGAGGGAGTGTATGAGTATGAGTGTGTGTGTGAGTGTGAGGGGGTGTATGAGTATGTGAGAGAGTGTGTGAGTCTGAGGGGGTGTATGAGTATGAGAGTGTGTGTGTGTGAGTGTGAGGGGGTTTATGAGTATGAGAGTGTGTGTGTGAGTGTGAGGGGGTGTATGAGTATGAGAGTGTGTGTGAGTGTGAGGGAGTGTATGCATATGAGAGGGTGTGTGTGAGTGTGAGGGAGTATATGAGTATGAGAGTGTGTGTGTGAGTGTGAGTGAGTGTATGAGTATGAGAGTGTGTGTGAGTGTGAGGGAGTGTATGAGTATGAGAGTGTGTGTGTGAGTGTGAAGGGGCATATGAGTATGAGAGTGTGTGTGTGAGTGTGAGGGAGTGTATGAGTATGAGAGTGTGTGTGAGTGTGAGGGGGTGTATGAGTATGAGAGTGTGTGTGTGAGTGTGAGGGAGTGTATGAGTATGAGAGTGTGTGTGAGTGTGAGGGGGTGTATGAGTATGAGAGTGTGTGTGTGAGTGTGAGGGGGTGTATGAGTATGAGAGTGTGTGTGTGAGTGTGAGGGGTGTATGAGTATGAGAGTGTGTGTGAGTGTGAGGGAGTGTAAGAGTATGAGAGTGTGTGTGAGTGTGAGGGGGTGTATGAGTATGAGAGTGTGTGTGTGAGTGTGAGGGAGTGTATGAGTATGAGAGTGTGTGTGAGTGTGAGGGAGTGTATGAGTATGAGAGTGTGTGTGTGAGTGTGAGGGGGTGTATGATTATGAGAGTGTGTGTGTGAGTGTGAGGGAGTGTATGAGTATGAGAGTGTGTGTGTGTGTGAGTGTGAGGGGGTGTATGAGTATGAGAGTGTGTGTGTGAGTGTGAGGGAGTGTATGAGTATGAGAGTGTGTGTGAGTGTGAGGGAGTGTATGAGTATGAGAGTGTGTGTGAGTGTGAGGGGGTGTATGAGTATGAGAGTGTGTGTGTGAGTGTGAGGGAGTGTATGAGTATGAGAGTGTGTGTGTGTGAGTGTGAGGGGGTGTATGAGTATGAGAGTGTGTGTGTGTGTGAGTGTGACGGAGTGTATGAGTATGAGAGTGTGTGTGTGAGTGTGAGGGGGTGTATGAGTACGAGAGTGTGTGTGTGAGTGTGAGGGGGTGTATGAGTATGAGAGTGTGTGTGTGAGTGTGAGGGAGTGTATGAGTATGAGAGTGTGTGTGTGTGAGTGTGAGGGGGTGTATGAGTATGAGAGTGTGTGTGTGTGAGTGTGAGGGGGTGTATGAGTATGAGTGTGTGTGTGAGTGTGAGGGAGTGTATGAGTATGAGAGTGTGTGTGTGAGTGTGAGGGAGTGTATGAGTATGAGAGTGTGTGTGTGAGTGTGAGGGGTGTATGAGTATGAGAGTGTGTGTGTGAGTGTGAGGGGGTGTATGAGTATGAGAGTGTGTGTGTGAGTGTGAGGGAGTGTATGAGTATGAGAGTGTGTGTGTGAGTGTGAGGGGGTGTATGAGTATGAGAGTGTGTGTGTGAGTGTGAGGGGGTGTATGATTATGAGAGTGTGTGTGTGAGTGTGAGGGGGTGTATGAGTATGAGAGTGTGTGTGTGAGTGTGAGGGGGTGTATGAGTATGAGAGTGTGTGGTGAGTGTGAGGGAGTGTATGAGTATGAGAGTGTGTGTGAGTGTGAGGGAGTGTATGAGTATGAGAGTGTGTGTGTGAGTGAGGGAGTGTATGAGTATGAGAGTGTGTGTGTGAGTGTAAGGGAGTGTATGAGTATGAGTGTGTGTGTGAGTGTGAGGGGGTGTATGAGTATGAGAGTGTGTGTGTGAGTGTGAGGGGGTGTATGAGTATGAGAGTGTGTGTGAGTGTGAGGGAGTGTATGAGTATGAGAGTGTGTGTGTGAGTGTGAAGGGGTGTATGAGTATGAGAGTGTGTGTGTGAGTGTGAGGGAGTGTATGAGTATGAGTGTGTGTGTGAGTGTGAGGGGGTGTATGAGTATGAGAGTGTGTGTGTGAGTGTGAGGGAGTGTATGAGTATGAGAGTGTGTGTGAGTGTGAGGGGGTGTATGAGTATGAGAGTGTGTGTGTGAGTGTGAGGGGGTGTATGAGTATGAGAGTGTGTGTGAGTGTGAGGGGGTGTATGAGTATGAGAGTGTGTGTGAGTGTGAGGGGGTGTATGAGTATGAGAGTGTGTGTGTGAGTGTGAGGGGGTGTATGAGTATGAGAGTGTGTGTGTGAGTGTGAGGGAGTGTATGAGCATGAGAGAGTGTGTGTCAGTGTGAGGGAGTGTATGAGTATGAGAGTGTGTGTGTGAGTGTGAGGGGGTGTATGAGTATGAGAGTGTGTGTGTGAGTGTGAGGGGGTGTATGAGTATGAGAGTGTGTGTGTGAGTGTGACGGAGTGTATGAGTATGAGAGTGTGTGTGTGAGTGTGAGGGGGTGTATGAGTATGAGAGTGTGTGTGAGTGTGAGGGAGTGTATGAGTATGAGAGTGAGTGTGAGTGTGAGGGGGTGTATGAGTATGAGAGTGTGTGTGTGAGTGTGAGAGGGTGTATGAGTATGAGAGTGTGTGTGTGAGTGTGAGGGAGTGTATGAGCATGAGAGAGTGTGTGTGAGTGTGAGGGGGTGTATGAGTATGAGAGTGTGTGTGTGAGTGTGAGGGGGTGTATGAGTATGAGAGTGTGTGTGTGAGTGTGAGGGGGTGTATGAGTGTGAGGGAGTGTATGAGCATGAGAGAGTGTGTGTCAGTGTGAGGGGGTGTATGAGTATGAGAGTGTGTGTGTCAGTGTGAGGGGGTGTATGAGTATGAGAGTGTGTGTGTGAGTGTGAGGGGGTGTATGAGTATGAGAATGTGTGTGTGAGTGTGAGGGAGTGTATGAGTATGAGAGTGTGTGTGAGTGTGAGGGGGTGTATGAGTATGAGAGTGTGTGTGTGAGTGTGAGGGGGTGTATGAGTATGAGAGTGTGTGTGTGAGTGTGAGGGAGTGTATGAGTATGAGAGTGTGTGTGAGTGTGAGGGAGTGTATGAGTATGAGAGTGTGTGTGTGAGTGTGAGGGAGTGTATGAGTATTAGAGTGTGTGTGTGAGTGTGAGGGACTGTATGAGTATTAGAGTGTGTGTGTGAGTGTGAGGGGGTGTATGAGTATGAGAGTGTGTGTGAGTGTGACGGAGTGTATGAGTATGAGAGTGTGTGTGTGAGTGTGAGGGTGTGTATGAGTATGAGTGTGTGTGTGAGTGTGAGGGAGTGTATGAGTATGAGAGTGTGTGTGTGAGTGTGAGGGAGTGTATGAGTATGAGAGTGTGTGTGTGAGTGTGAGGGACTGTATGAGTATTAGAGTGTGTGTGTGAGTGTGAGGGAGTGTATGAGTATGAGTGTGTGTGTGAGTGTGAGGGGGTGTATAAGTATGTGAGAGAGTGTGTGAGTCTGAGGGGGTGTATGAGTATGAGAGTGTGTGTGTGTGAGTGTGAGGGGGTTTATGAGTATGAGAGTGTGTGTGTGAGTGTGAGGGGGTGTATGAGTATGAGAGTGTGTGTGAGTGTGAGGGAGTGTATGCATATGAGAGGGTGTGTGTGAGTGTGAGGGAGTATATGAGTATGAGAGTGTGTGTGTGAGTGTGAGTGAGTGTATGAGTATGAGAGTGTGTGTGAGTGTGAGGGAGTGTATGAGTATGAGAGTGTGTGTGTGAGTGTGAAGGGGCATATGAGTATGAGAGTGTGTGTGTGAGTGTGAGGGAGTGTATGAGTATGAGAGTGTGTGTGAGTGTGAGGGGGTGTATGAGTATGAGAGTGTGTGTGTGAGTGTGAGGGAGTGTATGAGTATGAGAGTGTGTGTGAGTGTGAGGGGGTGTATGAGTATGAGAGTGTGTGTGTGAGTGTGAGGGGGTGTATGAGTATGAGAGTGTGTGTGTGAGTGTGAGGGGTGTATGAGTATGAGAGTGTGTGTGAGTGTGAGGGAGTGTATGAGTATGAGAGTGTGTGTGAGTGTGAGGGGGTGTATGAGTATGAGAGTGTGTGTGTGAGTGTGAGGGAGTGTATGAGTATGAGAGTGTGTGTGAGTGTGAGGGAGTGTATGAGTATGAGAGTGTGTGTGTGAGTGTGAGGGGGTGTATGATTATGAGAGTGTGTGTGTGAGTGTGAGGGAGTGTATGAGTATGAGAGTGTGTGTGTGTGTGAGTGTGAGGGGGTGTATGAGTATGAGAGTGTGTGTGTGAGTGTGAGGGAGTGTATGAGTATGAGAGTGTGTGTGTGAGTGTGAGGGACTGTATGAGTATTAGAGTGTGTGTGTGAGTGTGAGGGAGTGTATGAGTATGAGTGTGTGTGTGAGTGTGAGGGGGTGTATGAGTATGTGAGAGAGTGTGTGAGTCTGAGGGGGTGTATGAGTATGAGAGTGTGTGTGTGTGAGTGTGAGGGGGTTTATGAGTATGAGAGTGTGTGTGTGAGTGTGAGGAGGTGTATGAGTATGAGAGTGTTTGTGTGAGTGTGAGGGGGTGTATGATTATGAGAGTGTGTGTGAGTGTGAGGGGGTGTATGAGTATGAGAGTGTGTGTGAGTGTGAGGAGGTGTATGAGTATGAGAGTGTGTGTGTGAGTGTGAGTGGTTGTATGAGTATGAGAGTGAGTGTGTGAGTGTGAGGGGGTGTATGAGTATGAGAGTGTGTGTGTGAGTGTGAGGGGGTGTATGAGTATAAGAGTGTGTGTGTGAGTGTGAGGGAGTGTATGAGAATTAGAGTGTGTGTGTGAGTGTGACGGAGTGTATGAGTATGAGAGTGTATGTGTGAGTGTGAGGGACTGTATGAGTATTTGAGTGTGTGTGTGAGTGTGAGGGAGTGTATGAGTATGAGTGTGTGTGTGAGTGTGAGGGGGTGTATGAGTATGTGACTGAGTGTGTGAGTGTGAGGGGGTGTATGAGTATGAGAGTGTGTGTGTGTGAGTGTGAGGGGGTGTATGAGTATGAGAGTGTGTGTGTGAGTGTGAGGGGGTGTATGAGTATGAGAGTGTGTGTGAGTGTGAGGGAGTGTATGCATATAAGAGGGTGTATATGAGTGTGAGGGAGTATATGAGTATGAGAGTGTGTGTGTGAGTGTGAGTGAGTGTATGAGTATGAGAGTGTGTGTGAGTGTGAGGGAGTGTATGAGTATGAGAGTGTGTGTGTGAGTGTGAAGGGGTGTATGAGTATGAGAGTGTGTGTGTGAGTGTGAGGGAGTGTATGAGTATGAGTGTGTGTGTGTGAGTGTGAGGGAGTGTATGAGTATGAGAGTGTGTGTGAGTGTGAGGGAGTGTATGAGTATGAGAGTGTGTGTGTGAGTGTGAGGGGGTGTATGATTATGAGAGTGTGTGTGTGAGTGTGAGGGTGTGTATGAGTATGAGTGTGTGTGTGAGTGTGAGGGAGTGTATGAGTATGAGAGTGTGTGTGTGAGTGTGAGGGGGTGTATGATTATGAGAGTGTGTGTGTGAGTGTGAGGGTGTGTATGAGTATGAGTGTGTGTGTGAGTGTGAGGGAGTGTATGAGTATGAGAGTGTGTGTGTGAGTGTGAGGGAGTGTATGAGTATGAGAGTGTGTGTGTGAGTGTGAGGGACTGTATGAGTATTAGAGTGTGTGTGTGAGTGTGAGGGAGTGTATGAGTATGAGTGTGTGTGTGAGTGTGAGGGGGTGTATGAGTATGTGAGAGAGTGTGTGAGTCTGAGGGGGTGTATGAGTATGAGAGTGTGTGTGTGTGAGTGTGAGGGGGTTTATGAGTATGAGAGTGTGTGTGTGAGTGTGAGGGGGTGTATGAGTATGAGAGTGTGTGTGAGTGTGAGGGAGTGTATGCATATGAGAGGGTGTGTGTGAGTGTGAGGGAGTATATGAGTATGAGAGTGTGTGTGTGAGTGTGAGTGAGTGTATGAGTATGAGAGTGTGTGTGAGTGTGAGGGAGTGTATGAGTATGAGAGTGTGTGTGTGAGTGTGAAGGGGCATATGAGTATGAGAGTGTGTGTGTGAGTGTGAGGGAGTGTATGAGTATGAGAGTGTGTGTGAGTGTGAGGGGGTGTATGAGTATGAGAGTGTGTGTGTGAGTGTGAGGGAGTGTATGAGTATGAGAGTGTGTGTGAGTGTGAGGGGGTGTATGAGTATGAGAGTGTGTGTGTGAGTGTGAGGGGGTGTATGAGTATGAGAGTGTGTGTGTGAGTGTGAGGGGTGTATGAGTATGAGAGTGTGTGTGAGTGTGAGGGAGTGTAAGAGTATGAGAGTGTGTGTGAGTGTGAGGGGGTGTATGAGTATGAGAGTGTGTGTGTGAGTGTGAGGGAGTGTATGAGTATGAGAGTGTGTGTGAGTGTGAGGGAGTGTATGAGTATGAGAGTGTGTGTGTGAGTGTGAGGGGGTGTATGATTATGAGAGTGTGTGTGTGAGTGTGAGGGAGTGTATGAGTATGAGAGTGTGTGTGTGTGTGAGTGTGAGGGGGTGTATGAGTATGAGAGTGTGTGTGTGAGTGTGAGGGAGTGTATGAGTATGAGAGTGTGTGTGAGTGTGAGGGAGTGTATGAGTATGAGAGTGTGTGTGAGTGTGAGGGGGTGTATGAGTATGAGAGTGTGTGTGTGAGTGTGAGGGAGTGTATGAGTATGAGAGTGTGTGTGTGTGAGTGTGAGGGGGTGTATGAGTATGAGAGTGTGTGTGTGTGTGAGTGTGACGGAGTGTATGAGTATGAGAGTGTGTGTGTGAGTGTGAGGGGGTGTATGAGTACGAGAGTGTGTGTGTGAGTGTGAGGGGGTGTATGAGTATGAGAGTGTGTGTGTGAGTGTGAGGGAGTGTATGAGTATGAGAGTGTGTGTGTGTGAGTGTGAGGGGGTGTATGAGTATGAGAGTGTGTGTGTGTGAGTGTGAGGGGGTGTATGAGTATGAGTGTGTGTGTGAGTGTGAGGGAGTGTATGAGTATGAGAGTGTGTGTGTGAGTGTGAGGGAGTGTATGAGTATGAGAGTGTGTGTGTGAGTGTGAGGGGTGTATGAGTATGAGAGTGTGTGTGTGAGTGTGAGGGGGTGTATGAGTATGAGAGTGTGTGTGTGAGTGTGAGGGAGTGTATGAGTATGAGAGTGTGTGTGTGAGTGTGAGGGGGTGTATGAGTATGAGAGTGTGTGTGTGAGTGTGAGGGGGTGTATGATTATGAGAGTGTGTGTGTGAGTGTGAGGGGGTGTATGAGTATGAGAGTGTGTGTGTGAGTGTGAGGGGGTGTATGAGTATGAGAGTGTGTGGTGAGTGTGAGGGAGTGTATGAGTATGAGAGTGTGTGTGAGTGTGAGGGAGTGTATGAGTATGAGAGTGTGTGTGTGAGTGAGGGAGTGTATGAGTATGAGAGTGTGTGTGTGAGTGTAAGGGAGTGTATGAGTATGAGTGTGTGTGTGAGTGTGAGGGGGTGTATGAGTATGAGAGTGTGTGTGTGAGTGTGAGGGGGTGTATGAGTATGAGAGTGTGTGTGAGTGTGATGGAGTGTATGAGTATGAGAGAGTGTGTGTGTGTGTGTGAGGGGGTGTATGAGTATGAGAGTGTGTGTGAGTGTGAGGGGGTGTATGAGCATGAGAGTGTGTGTGTGAGTGTGACGGAGTGTATGAGTATGAGAGTGTGTGTGTGAGTGTGACGGAGTGTATGAGTATGAGAGTGTGTGTGTGAGTGTGAGGGGATGTATGAGTATGAGATGTGTGTGTGAGTATGAGGGGGTGTATGTGTATGAGAGTGTGTGTGAGTGTGAGGGGGTGTATGAGTATGAGAGTGTGTGTGTGAGTGTGAGGGGGTGTATGAGCATGAGAGTGTGTGTGTGAGTGTGAGGGAGTGTATGAGTATGAGAGTGTGTGTGTGAGTGTGACGGAGTGTATGAGTATGAGAGTGTGTGTGTGAGTGTGACGGAGTGTATGAGTATGAGAGTGTGTGTGTGAGTGTGATGGAGTGTATGAGTATGAGAGTGTGTGTGTGAGTGTGAGGGGATGTACGAGTATGAGAGTGTGTGTGTGAGTGTGAGGGGGTGTATGAGTATGAGAGTGTGTGTGTGAGTGTGACGGAGTGTATGAGTATGAGAGTGTGTGTGTGAGTGTGACGGAGTGTATGAGTATGAGAGTGTGTGTGTGAGTGTGAGGGGGTGTATGAGTATGAGAGTGTGTGTGTGAGTGTGAGGGAGTGTATGAGTATGAGAGTGTGTGTGTGAGTGTGAGGGAGTGTATGAGTATGAGAGTGTGTGTGTGAGTGTGAGTGGGTGTATGAGTATGAGAGTGTGTGTGTGAGTGTGAGGGGGTGTATGAGTATGAGAGTGTGTGTGTGAGTGTGAGGGAGTGTATGAGTATGAGAGTGTGTGTGTGAGTGTGAGTGAGTGTATGAGTATGAGAGTGTGTGTGAGTGTGAGGGGGTGTATGAGTATGAGAGTGTGTGTGTGAGTGTGAGGGAGTGTATGAGTATGAGAGTGTGTGTGTGAGTGTGAGGGAGTGTATGAGTATGAGAGTGTGTGTGTGAGTGTGAGGGAGTGTATGAGTATGAGAGTGTGTGTGAGTGTGAGAGGGTGAATGAGTATGAGAGTGTGTGTGTGAGTGTGAGGTGGTGTATGATTATGAGAGTGTGTGTGTGAGTGTGAGGGGGTGTATGAGTATGAGAGTGTGTGTGTGAGTGTGAGGGGGTGTATGATTATGAGAGTGTGTGTGTGAGTGTGAGGGGGTGTATGAGTATGAGAGTGTGTGTGTGAGTGTGAGGGGGTGTATGAGTTTGAGAGTGTGTGAGTGTGAGGGGGTGTATGAGTATGAGAGTGTGTGTGTGAGTGTGAGGGGGTGTATGAGTATGAGAGTGTGTGTGTGAGTGTGAGGGGGTGTATGAGTATGAGAGTGTGTGTGTGTGAGTGTGAGGGGGTGTATGAGTATGAGAGTGTGTGTGTGAGTGTGAGGGAGTGTATCAGTATGAGAGTGTGTGTGTGAGTGTGAGGGGGTGTATGAGTATGAGAGTGTGTGTGTGAGTGTGAGGGGGTGTATGAGTATGAGAGTGTGTGTGTGTCAGTTAGAGGGAGTGTATGAGTATGAGAGTGTGTGTGTGAGTGTGAGGGGGTGTATGAGTATGAGAGTGTGTGTGTGAGTGTGAGGGGGTGTATGAGTATGAGAGTGTGTGTGTGAGTGTGAGGGAGTGTATGAGTATGAGAGTGAGTGTGTGAGTGTGAGGGAGTGTATGAGTATGAGAGTGTGTGTGTGAGTGTGAGGGAGTGTATGAGTATGAGAGTGTGTGTGTGTCAGTTAGAGGGAGTGTATGAGTATGAGAGTGTTTGTGTGAGTGTGAGGGGGTGTATGATTATGAGAGTGTGTGTGAGTGTGAGGGGGTGTATGAGTATGAGAGTGTGTGTGAGTGTGAGGAGGTGTATGAGTATGAGAGTGTGTGTGTGAGTGTGAGTGGTTGTATGAGTATGAGAGTGAGTGTGTGAGTGTGAGGGGGTGTATGAGTATGAGAGTGTGTGTGTGAGTGTGAGGGGGTGTATGAGTATAAGAGTGTGTGTGTGAGTGTGAGGGAGTGTATGAGAATTAGAGTGTGTGTGTGAGTGTGACGGAGTGTATGAGTATGAGAGTGTATGTGTGAGTGTGAGGGACTGTATGAGTATTTGAGTGTGTGTGTGAGTGTGAGGGAGTGTATGAGTATGAGTGTGTGTGTGAGTGTGAGGGGGTGTATGAGTATGTGACTGAGTGTGTGAGTGTGAGGGGGTGTATGAGTATGAGACTGTGTGTGTGTGAGTGTGAGGGGGTGTATGAGTATGAGAGTGTGTGTGTGAGTGTGAGGGAGTGTATGCATATAAGAGGGTGTATATGAGTGTGAGGGAGTATATGAGTATGAGAGTGTGTGTGTGAGTGTGAGTGAGTGTATGAGTATGAGAGTGTGTGTGAGTGTGAGGGAGTGTATGAGTATGAGAGTGTGTGTGTGAGTGTGAAGGGGTGTATGAGTATGAGAGTGTGTGTGTGAGTGTGAGGGAGTGTATGAGTATGAGTGTGTGTGTGAGTGTGAGGGGGTGTATGAGTATGAGAGTGTGTGTGTGAGTGTGAGGGGATGTATGAGTATGAGAGTGTGTGTGAGTGTGAGGGGGTGTATGAGTATGAGAGTGTGTGTGTGAGTGTGAGGGGGTGTATGAGTATGAGAGTGTGTGTGAGTGTGAGGGGGTGTATGAGTATGAGAGTGTGTGTGAGTGTGAGGGGGTGTATTAGTATGAGAGTGTGTGTGTGAGTGTGAGGGGGTGTATGAGTATGAGAGTGTGTGTGTGAGTGTGAGGGAGTGTATGAGCATGAGAGAGTGTGTGTCAGTGTGAGGGGGTGTATGAGTATGAGAGTGTGTGTGTGAGTGTGAGGGGGTGTATGAGTATGAGAGTGTGTGTGTGAGTGTGAGGGGGTGTATGAGTATGAGAGTGTGTGTGTGAGTGTGACGGAGTGTATGAGTATGAGAGTGTGTGTGTGAGTGTGAGGGGGTGTATGAGTATGAGAGTGTGTGTGAGTGTGAGGGAGTGTATGAGTATGAGAGTGAGTGTGAGTGTGAGGGGGTGTATGAGTATGAGAGTGTGTGTGTGAGTGTGAGGGGGTGTATGAGTATGAGAGTGTGTGTGTGAGTGTGAGGGAGTGTATGATCATGAGAGAGTGTGTGTCAGTGTGAGGGGGTGTATGAGTATGAGAGTGTGTGTGTGAGTGTGAGGGGGTGTATGAGTATGAGAGTGTGTGTGTGAGTGTGAGGGGGTGTATGAGTGTGAGGGAGTGTATGAGCATGAGAGAGTGTGTGTCAGTGTGAGGGGGTGTATGAGTATGAGAGTGTGTGTGTGAGTGTGAGGGGGTGTATGAGTATGAGAGTGTGTGTGTGTGTGTGAGGGGGTGTATGAGTATGAGAGTGTGTGTGTGAGTGTGAGGGGGTGTATGAGGATGAGAGTGTGTGTGTGAGTGTGAGGGAGTGTATGAGCATGAGAGAGTGTGTGTCAGTGTGAGGGGGTGTATGAGTATGAGAGTGTGTGTGTGAGTGTGAGGGGTTGTATGAGTATGAGAGTGTGTGTGTGAGTGTGAGGGAGTGTATGAGTATGAGAGTGTGTGTGAGTGTGAGGGGGTGTATGAGTATGAGAGTGTGTGTGTGAGTGTGAGGGAGTGTATGCATATAAGAGGGTGTATGTGAGTGTGAGGGAGTATATGAGAATGAGAGTGTGTGTGTGAGTGTGAGTGAGTGTATGAGTATGAGAGTGTGTGTGAGTGTGAGGGAGTGTATGAGTATGAGAGTGTGTGTGTGAGTGTGAAGGGGTGTATGAGTATGAGAGTGTGTGTGTGAGTGTGAGGGAGTGTATGAGTATGAGTGTGTGTGTGAGTGTGAGGGGGTGTATGAGTATGAGAGTGTGTGTGTGAGTGTGAGGGAGTGTATGAGTATGAGAGTGTGTGTGAGTGTGAGGGGGTGTATGAGTATGAGAGTGTGTGTGTGAGTGTGAGGGGGTGTATGAGTATGAGAGTGTGTGTGAGTGTGAGGGGGTGTATGAGTATGAGAGTGTGTGTGAGTGTGAGGGGGTGTATGAGTATGAGAGTGTGTGTGTGAGTGTGAGGGGGTGTATGAGTATGAGAGTGTGTGTGTGAGTGTGAGGGAGTGTATGAGCATGAGAGAGTGTGTGTCAGTGTGAGGGGGTGTATGAGTATGAGAGTGTGTGTGTGAGTGTGAGGGGGTGTATGAGTATGAGAGTGTGTGTGTGAGTGTGAGGGGGTGTATGAGTATGAGAGTGTGTGTGTGAGTGTGACGGAGTGTATGAGTATGAGAGTGTGTGTGTGAGTGTGAGGGGGTGTATGAGTATTAGAGTGTGTGTGAGTGTGAGGGAGTGTATGAGTATGAGAGTGAGTGTGAGTGTGAGGGGGTGTATGAGTATGAGAGTGTGTGTGTGAGTGTGAGGGGGTGTATGAGTATGAGAGTGTGTGTGTGAGTGTGAGGGAGTGTATGAGCATGAGAGAGTGTGTGTCAGTGTGAGGGGGTGTATGAGTATGAGAGTGTGTGTGTGAGTGTGAGGGGGTGTATGAGTATGAGAGTGTGTGTGTGAGTGTGAGGGGGTGTATGAGTGTGAGGGAGTGTAAGAGCATGAGAGAGTGTGTGTCAGTGTGAGGGGGTGTATGAGTATGAGAGTGTGTGTGTGAGTGTGAGGGGGTGTATGAGTATGAGAGTGTGTGTGTGAGTGTGAGGGAGTGTATGAGTATGAGAGTTTGTGTGTGAGTGTGAGGGGGTGTATGAGTATGAGAGTGTGTGTGTGAGTATGAGGGGGTGTATGGGTATGAGAGTGTGTGTGTGTGTGTGAGGGGGTGTATGAGTATGAGAGTGTGTGTGTGAGTGTGAGGGGGTGTATGAGGATGAGAGTGTGTGTGTGAGTGTGAGGGAGTGTATGAGCATGAGAGAGTGTGTGTCAGTGTGAGGGGGTGTATGAGTATGAGAGTGTGTGTGTGAGTGTGAGGGGGTGTATGAGTATGAGAGTGTGTGTGTGAGTGTGAGGGAGTGTATGAGTATGAGAGTGTGTGTGAGTGTGAGGGGGTGTATGAGTATGAGAGTGTGTGTGTGAGTGTGAGGGGGTGTATGAGTATGAGAGTGTGTGTGTGAGTGTGAGGGAGTGTATGAGTATGAGAGTGTGTGTGAGTGTGAGGGAGTGTATGAGTATGAGAGTGTGTGTGTGAGTGTGAGGGAGTGTATGAGTATTAGAGTGTGTGTGTGAGTGTGAGGGACTGTATGAGTATTAGAGTGTGTGTGTGAGTGTGAGGGGGTGTATGAGTATGAGAGTGTGTGTGAGTGTGACGGAGTGTATGAGTATGAGAGTGTGTGTGTGAGTGTGAGGGTGTGTATGAGTATGAGTGTGTGTGTGAGTGTGAGGGAGTGTATGAGTATGAGAGTGTGTGTGTGAGTGTGAGGGAGTGTATGAGTATGAGAGTGTGTGTGTGAGTGTGAGGGACTGTATGAGTATTAGAGTGTGTGTGTGAGTGTGAGGGAGTGTATGAGTATGAGTGTGTGTGTGAGTGTGAGGGGGTGTATGAGTATGTGAGAGAGTGTGTGAGTCTGAGGGGGTGTATGAGTATGAGAGTGTGTGTGTGTGAGTGTGAGGGGGTTTATGAGTATGAGAGTGTGTGTGTGAGTGTGAGGGGGTGTATGAGTATGAGAGTGTGTGTGAGTGTGAGGGAGTGTATGCATATGAGAGGGTGTGTGTGAGTGTGAGGGAGTATATGAGTATGAGAGTGTGTGTGTGAGTGTGAGTGAGTGTATGAGTATGAGAGTGTGTGTGAGTGTGAGGGAGTGTATGAGTATGAGAGTGTGTGTGTGAGTGTGAAGGGGCATATGAGTATGAGAGTGTGTGTGTGAGTGTGAGGGAGTGTATGAGTATGAGAGTGTGTGTGAGTGTGAGGGGGTGTATGAGTATGAGAGTGTGTGTGTGAGTGTGAGGGAGTGTATGAGTATGAGAGTGTGTGTGAGTGTGAGGGGGTGTATGAGTATGAGAGTGTGTGTGTGAGTGTGAGGGGGTGTATGAGTATGAGAGTGTGTGTGTGAGTGTGAGGGGTGTATGAGTATGAGAGTGTGTGTGAGTGTGAGGGAGTGTATGAGTATGAGAGTGTGTGTGAGTGTGAGGGGGTGTATGAGTATGAGAGTGTGTGTGTGAGTGTGAGGGAGTGTATGAGTATGAGAGTGTGTGTGAGTGTGAGGGAGTGTATGAGTATGAGAGTGTGTGTGTGAGTGTGAGGGGGTGTATGATTATGAGAGTGTGTGTGTGAGTGTGAGGGAGTGTATGAGTATGAGAGTGTGTGTGTGTGTGAGTGTGAGGGGGTGTATGAGTATGAGAGTGTGTGTGTGAGTGTGAGGGAGTGTATGAGTATGAGAGTGTGTGTGAGTGTGAGGGAGTGTATGAGTATGAGAGTGTGTGTGAGTGTGAGGGGGTGTATGAGTATGAGAGTGTGTGTGTGAGTGTGAGGGAGTGTATGAGTATGAGAGTGTGTGTGTGTGAGTGTGAGGGGGTGTATGAGTATGAGAGTGTGTGTGTGTGAGTGTGACGGAGTGTATGAGTATGAGAGTGTGTGTATGTGAGTGTGAGGGGGTGTATGAGTACGAGAGTGTGTGTGTGAGTGTGAGGGGGTGTATGAGTATGAGAGTGTGTGTGTGAGTGTGAGGGAGTGTATGAGTATGAGAGTGTGTGTGTGTGAGTGTGAGGGGGTGTATGAGTATGAGAGTGTGTGTGTGTGAGTGTGAGGGGGTGTATGAGTATGAGTGTGTGTGTGAGTGTGAGGGAGTGTATGAGTATGAGAGTGTGTGTGTGAGTGTGAGGGAGTGTATGAGTATGAGAGTGTGTGTGTGAGTGTGAGGGGTGTATGAGTATGAGAGTGTGTGTGTGAGTGTGAGGGGGTGTATGAGTATGAGAGTGTGTGTGTGAGTGTGAGGGAGTGTATGAGTATGAGAGTGTGTGTGTGAGTGTGAGGGGGTGTATGAGTATGAGAGTGTGTGTGTGAGTGTGAGGGGGTGTATGATTATGAGAGTGTGTGTGTGAGTGTGAGGGGGTGTATGAGTATGAGAGTGTGTGTGTGAGTGTGAGGGGGTGTATGAGTATGAGAGTGTGTGGTGAGTGTGAGGGAGTGTATGAGTATGAGAGTGTGTGTGAGTGTGAGGGAGTGTATGAGTATGAGAGTGTGTGTGTGAGTGAGGGAGTGTATGAGTATGAGAGTGTGTGTGTGAGTGTAAGGGAGTGTATGAGTATGAGTGTGTGTGTGAGTGTGAGGGGGTGTATGAGTATGAGAGTGTGTGTGTGAGTGTGAGGGGGTGTATGAGTATGAGAGTGTGTGTGAGTGTGATGGAGTGTATGAGTATGAGAGAGTGTGTGTGTGTGTGTGAGGGGGTGTATGAGTATGAGAGTGTGTGTGAGTGTGAGGGGGTGTATGAGTATGAGAGTGTGTGTGTGAGTGTGAGGGGGTGTATGAGTATGAGAGTGTGTGTGAGTGTGACGGAGTGTATGAGTATGAGAGTGTGTGTGTGAGTGTGAGGGGGTGTATGAGTATGAGAGTGTGTGTGAGTGTGAGGGGGTGTATGAGTATGAGAGTGTGTGTGTGAGTGTGAGGGGGTGTATGAGTATGAGAGTGTGTGTGTGAGTGTGAGGGGGTGTATGAGTATGAGAGTGTGTGTGTGAGTGTGAGGGGGTGTATGAGTATGAGAGTGTGTGTGTGAGTGTGACGGAGTGTATGAGTATGAGACTGTGTGTGTGTGTGTGAGGGGGTGTATGAGTATGAGAGTGTGTGTGTGAGTGTGACGGAGTGTATGAGTATGAGAGTGTGTGTGTGAGTGTGAGGGGGTGTATGAGTATGAGAGTGTGTGTGTGAGTGTGAGGGAGTGTATGAGTATGAGAGTGTGTGTGTGAGTGTGAGGGAGTGTATGAGTATGAGAGTGTGTGTGTGAGTGTGAGGGGGTGTATGAGTATGAGAGTGTGTGTGTGAGTGTGACGGAGTGTATGAGTATGAGAGTGTGTGTGTGAGTGTGAGGGGGTGTATGAGTATGAGAGTGTGTGTGTGAGTGTGAGGGGGTGTATGAGTATGAGAGTGTGTGTGTGAGTGTGAGGGGGTGTATGAGTATGAGAGTATGTGTGTGAGTGTGAGGGGGTGTATGAGTATGAGAGTGTGTGTGTGAGTGTGAGGGAGTGTATGAGTATGAGAGTGTGTGTGTGTGAGTGTGAGGGAGTGTATGAGTATGAGAGTGTGTGTGTGAGTGTGAGTGAGTGTATGAGTATGAGAGTGTGTGTGAGTGTGAGGGGGTGTATGAGTATGAGAGTGTGTGTGTGAGTGTGACGGAGTGTATGAGTATGAGAGTGTGTGTGTGAGTGTGACGGAGTGTATGAGTATGAGAGTGTGTGTGTGAGTGTGAGGGGATGTATGAGTGTGAGAGTGTGTGTGAGTGTGAGGGGGTGTATGAGTATGAGAGTGTGTGTGTGAGTGTGACGGAGTGTATGAGTATGAGAGTGTGTGTGTGAGTGTGAGGGGGTGTATGAGTATGAGAGTGTGTGTGTGAGTGTGAGGGAGTGTATGAGTATGAGAGTGTGTGTGTGAGTGTGAGGGAGTGTATGAGTATGAGAGTGTGTGTGTGAGTGTGAGTGGGTGTATGAGTATGAGAGTGTGTGTGTGAGTGTGAGGGGGTGTATGAGTATGAGAGTGTGTGTGTGAGTGTGAGGGAGTGTATGAGTATGAGAGTGTGTGTGTGTGAGTGTGAGGGAGTGTATGAGTATGAGAGTGTGTGTGTGAGTGTGAGTGAGTGTATGAGTATGAGAGTGTGTGTGAGTGTGACGGAGTGTATGAGTATGAGAGTGTGTGTGTGAGTGTGACGGAGTGTATGAGTATGAGAGTGTGTGTGTGAGTGTGAGGGGATGTATGAGTGTGAGAGTATGTGTGAGTGTGAGGGGGTGTATGAGTATGAGAGTGTGTGTGTGAGTGTGACGGAGTGTATGAGTATGAGAGTGTGTGTGTGAGTGTGAGGGGGTGTATGAGTATGAGAGTGTGTGTGTGAGTGTGAGGGAGTGTATGAGTATGAGAGTGTGTGTGTGAGTGTGAGGGAGTGTATGAGTATGAGAGTGTGTGTGTGAGTGTGAGTGGGTGTATGAGTATGAGAGTGTGTGTGTGAGTGTGAGGGGGTGTATGAGTATGAGAGTGTGTGTGTGAGTGTGAGGGGGTGTATGAGTATGAGAGTGTGTGTGTGAGTGTGAGGGAGTGTATGAGTATGAGAGTGTGTGTGTGAGTGTGAGGGGGTGTATGAGTATGAGAGTGTGTGTGAGTGTGAGGTGTTGTATGAGTATGAGAGTGTGTGTGAGTGTGAGGGGGTGTATGAGTATGAGAGTGTGTGTGTGTGAGTGTGAGGGAGTGTATGAGTATGAGAGCGTGTGTGAGTGTGAGGGGGTGTATGAGTATGAGAGTGTGTGTGTGAGTGTGACGGAGTGTATGAGTATGAGAGTGTGTGTGTGTGTGTGAGGGGGTGTATGAGTATGAGAGTGTGTGTGTGAGTGTGACGGAGTGTATGAGTATGAGAGTGTGTGTGAGTGTGAGGGGGTGTATGAGTATGAGAGTGTGTGTGTGAGTGTGAGGGGGTGTATGAGTATGAGAGTGTGTGTGTGAGTGTGAGGGAGTGTATGAGTATGAGAGTGTGTGTGTGAGTGTGACGGAGTGTATGAGTATGAGAGTGTGTGTGTGAGTGTGAGGGGGTGTATGAGTATGAGAGTGTGTGTGTGAGTGTGACGGAGTGTATGAGTATGAGAGTGTGTGTGTGAGTGTGAGGGGGTGTATGAGTATGAGAGTGTGTGTGTGAGTGTGAGGGGGTGTATGAGTATGAGAGTGTGTGTGTGAGTGTGAGGGGGTGTATGAGTATGAGAGTGTGTGTGTGAGTGTGAGGGGGTGTATGAGTATGAGAGTGTGTGTGTGAGTGTGAGGGGGTGTATGAGTATGAGAGTGTGTGTGAGTGTGAGGGAGTGTATGAGTATGAGAGTGTGTGTGTGAGTGTGAGGGGGTGTATGAGTATGAGAGTGTGTGTGTGAGTGTGAGGGGGTGTATGAGTATGAGAGTGTGTGAGTGAGTGTGAGGGAGTGTATGAGTATGAGAGTGTGTGTGTGTGAGTGTGAGGGAGCGTATGAGTATGAGAGTGTGTGTGTGAGTGTGAGTGAGTGTATGAGTATGAGAGTGTGTGTGAGTGTGAGGGGGTGTATGAGTATGAGAGTGTGTGTGTGAGTGTGACGGAGTGTATGAGTATGAGAGTGTGTGTGTGAGTGTGACGGAGAGTATGAGTATGAGAGTGTGTGTGTGAGTGTGAGGGGATGTATGAGTGTGAGAGTGTGTGTGAGTGTGAGGGGGTGTATGAGTATGAGAGTGTGTGTGTGAGTGTGACGGAGTGTATGAGTATGAGAGTGTGTGTGTGAGTGTGAGCGGGTGTATGAGTATGAGAGTGTGTGTGTGAGTGTGAGGGAGTGTATGAGTATGAGAGTGTGTGTGTGAGTGTGAGGGAGTGTATGAGTATGAGAGTGTGTGTGTGAGTGTGAGTGGGTGTATGAGTATGAGAGTGTGTGTGTGAGTGTGAGGGGGTGTATGAGTATGAGAGTGTGTGTGTGAGTGTGAGGGAGTGTATGAGTATGAGAGTGTGTGTGTGAGTGTGAGGGAGTGTATGAGTATGAGAGTGTGTGTGTGAGTGTGAGGGAGTGTATGAGTATGAGAGTGTGTGTGTGAGTGTGAGGGAGTGTATGAGTATGAGAGTGTGTGTGTGAGTGTGAGGGAGTGTATGAGTATGAGAGTTTGTGTGTGAGTGTGAGGGGGTGTATGAATATGAGAGTGTGTGTGAGTGTGATGGAGTGTATGAGTATGAGAGTGTGCGTGTGTGTGTGAGGGGGTGTATGAGTATGAGAGTGTGTGTGTGAGTGTGAGGGGGTGTATGAGTATGAGAGTGTGTGTGTGAGTGTGAGGGAGTGTATGAGTATGAGAGTGTGTGTGTGAGTGTGACGGAGTGTATGAGTATGAGAGTGTGTGTGTGAGTGTGAGGGGGTGTATGAGTATGAGAGTGTGTGTGTGAGCGTGTGTGGGGGTGTATGAGTTTGAGAGTGTGTGTCTGAGTGTGAGGGGGTGTATGAGTATGAGAGTGTGTGTGTGAGTGTGAGGGAGTGTATGAGTATGAGTGTGTGTGTGTGTGAGTGTGAGGGGGTGTATGAGTATGAGATTGTGTGTGAGTGTGAGGGGGTGTATGAGTTTGAGAGTGTGTGTGTGAGTGCGAGGGAGTGTATGAGTATGAGAGTGTGTGTGTGTGAGTGTGAGGGGGTGTATGAGCATGAGAGTGTGTGTGTGAGTGTGACGGAGTGTATGAGTATGAGAGTGTGTGTGTGAGTGTGACGGAGTGTATGAGTATGAGAGTGTGTGTGTGAGTGTGAGGGGGTGTATGAGTATGAGAGTGTGTGTGAGTGTGAGGGGGTGTATGAGTATGAGAATGTGTGTGTGAGTGTGAGGGGGTGTATGAGCATGAGAGTGTGTGTGTGAGTGTGAGGGAGTGTATGAGTATGAGAGTGTGTGTGTGAGTGTGAGGGGGTGTATGAGTATGAGAGTGTGTGTGTGAGTGTGAGGGGGTGTATGAGTATGAGAGTGTGTGTGTGAGTGTGAGGGGATGTATGAGTATGAGAGTGTGTGTGTGAGTGTGAGGGGATGTACGAGTATGAGAGTGTGTGTGTGAGTGTGAGGGGGTGTATGAGTATGAGAGTGTGTGTGTGAGTGTGACGGAGTGTATGAGTATGAGAGTGTGTGTGTCAGTTAGAGGGAGTGTATGAGTATGAGAGTGTGTGTGTGAGTGTGAGGGGGTGTATGAGTATGAGAGTGTGTGTGTGAGTGTGAGGGAGTGTATGAGTATGAGAGTGTGTGTGTGAGTGTGAGGGAGTGTATGAGTATGAGAGTGTGTGTGTGAGTGTGAGTGGGTGTATGAGTATGAGAGTGTGTGTGTGAGTGTGAGGGGGTGTATGAGTATGAGAGTGTGTGTGTGAGTGTGAGGGAGTGTATGAGTATGAGAGTGTGTGTGTGAGTGTGAGGGGGTGTATGAGTATGAGAGTGTGTGTGTGAGTGTGAGGGGGTGTATGAGTATGAGAGTGTGTGTGTGAGTGTGAGTGGGTGTATGAGTATGAGAGTGTGTGTGTGAGTGTGAGGGAGTGTATGAGTATGAGAGTGTGTGTTTGTGAGTGGGAGGGGGTGTATGAGTTTGAGAGTGTGTGTGTGAGTGTGAGAGGGTGTATGAGTATGAGAGTGTGTGTGTGAGTGTGAGGGAGTGTATGAGTATGAGAGTGTGTGTGTGTGAGTGTGAGGGGGTGTATGAGTTTGAGAGTGTGTGTGTGAGTGTGAGGGGGTGTATGAGTATGAGAGTGTGTGTGTGAGTGTGACGGAGTGTATGAGTATGAGAGTGTGTGTGTGAGTGTGAGGGAGTGTATGAGTATTAGAGTGTGTATGTGAGTGTGAGGGAGTGTATGAGTATGAGTGTGTGTGTGAGTGTGTGGGGGTGTATGAGTATGTGTGTGTGTGTGTGAGTGTGAGGGGGTGTATGAGTATGAGAGTGTGTGTGTGTGAGTGTGAGGGGGTGTATGAGTATGAGAGTGTGTGTGTGTGAGTGTGAGGGGGTGTATGAGTATGAGAGTGTGTGTGTGAGTGTGAGGGGTTGTATGAGTATGAGAGTGTGTGTGTGAGTGTGAGGGAGTGTATGAGTATGAGAGTGTGTGTGAGTGTGAGGGAGTGTATGAGTATGAGAGTGTGTGTGAGTGTGAGGGGGTGTATGCATATGAGAGTGTGTGTGTGAGTGTGACGGAGTGTATGAGTATGAGAGGGTGTGTGTGAGTGTGAGGGAGTGTATGAGTATGAGAGTGTGTGTGAGTGTGAGGGGGTGTATGAGTATGAGAGTGTGTGTGTGAGTGTGAGGGAGTGTATGAGTATGAGAGTGTGTGTGAGTGCGAGGGAGTGTATGAGTATGAGAGTGTGTGTGAGTGTGAGGGGGTGTATGAGTGTGAGAGTGTGTGTGTGAGTGTGAGGGAGTGTATGAGTATGAGAGTGTGTGTGTGAGTGTGAGGGGGTGTATGAGTATGAGAGTGTGTGTGTGAGTGTGAGGGGGTGTATGAGTATGAGAGTGTGTGTGTGAGTGTGACGGAGTGTATGAGTATGAGAGTGTGTGTGTGAGTGTGAGGGGGTGTATGAGTATGAGAGTGTGTGTGTGAGTGTGACGGAGTGTATGAGTATGAGAGTGTGTGTGTGAGTGTGACGGAGTGTATGAGTATGAGAGTGTGTGTGTCAGTTAGAGGGAGTGTATGAGTATGAGAGTGTGTGTGTGAGTGTGAGGGGGTGTATGAGTATGAGAGTGTGTGTGTGAGTGTGAGGGAGTGTATGAGTATGAGAGTGTGTGTGTGAGTGTGAGGGAGTGTATGAGTATGAGAGTGTGTGTGTGAGTGTGAGGGGGTGTATGAGTATGAGAGTGTGTGTGTGAGTGTGTGGGAGTGTATGAGTATGAGAGTGTGTGTGTGAGTGTGAGGGGATGTACGAGTATGAGAGTGTGTGTGTGAGTGTGAGGGGGTGTATGAGTATGAGAGTGTGTGTGTGAGTGTGACGGAGTGTATGAGTATGAGAGTGTGCGTGTGAGTGTGACGGAGTGTAAGAGTATGAGAGTGTGTGTGTGAGTGTGAGGGGGTGTATGAGTATGAGAGTGTGTGTGTGAGTGTGAGGGAGTGTATGAGTATGAGAGTGTGTGTGTGAGTGTGAGGGAGTGTATGAGTACAAGAGTGTGTGTGTGTGAGTGTGAGGGGGTGTATGAGTTTGAAAGTGTGTGTGTGAGTGTGAGGGGGTGTATGAGTATGAGAGTGTGTGTGTGAGTGTGACGGAGTGTATGAGTATGAGAGTGTGTGTGTGAGTGTGAGGGAGTGTATGAGTATGAGAGTGTGTGTGTGAGTGTGACGGAGTGTATGAGTATGAGAGTGTGTGTGTGAGTGTGACGGAGTGTATGAGTATGAGAGTGTGTGTGTGAGTGTGATGGGATGTACGAGTATGAGAGTGTGTGTGTGAGTGTGAGGGGGTGTATGAGTATGAGAGTGTGTGTGTGAGTGTGAGTGAGTGTATGAGTATGAGAGTGTGTGTGTGAGTGTGACGGAGTGTATGAGTATGAGAGTGTGTGTGTGAGTGTGAGGGGGTTTATGAGTATGAGAGTGTGTGTGTGAGTGTGAGGGAGTGTATGAGTATGAGAGTGTGTATGTGAGTGTGAGGGAGTGTATGAGTACGAGAGTGTGTGTGTGTGAGTGTGAGGGGGTGTATGAGTTTGAGAGTGTGTGTGTGAGTGTGAGGGGGTGTATGAGTATGAGAGTGTGTGTGTGAGTGTGACGGAGTGTATGAGTATGAGAGTGTGTGTGTGAGTGTGTGGGAGTGTATGAGTATTAGAGTGTGTATGTGAGTGTGAGGGAGTGTATGAGTATGAGTGTGTGTGTGAGTGTGTGGGGGTGTATGAGTATGTGTGTGTGTGTGTGAGTGTGAGGGGGTGTATGAGTATGAGAGTGTGTGTGTGTGAGTGTGAGGGGGTGTATGAGTATGAGAGTGTGTGTGTGAGTGTGAGGGGTTGTATGAGTATGAGAGTGTGTGTGTGAGTGTGAGGGAGTGTATGAGTATGAGAGTGTGTGTGAGTGTGAGGGAGTGTATGAGTATGAGAGTGTGTGTGAGTGTGAGGGGGTGTATGCATATGAGAGTGTGTGTGTGAGTGTGACGGAGTGTATGAGTATGAGAGTGTGTGTGTGAGTGTGAGGGAGTGTATGAGTATGAGAGTGTGTGTGTGAGTGTGAGGGAGTGTATGAGTATGAGAGTGTGTGTGTGAGTGTGTGGGAGTGTATGAGTATGAGAGTATGTGTGTGAGTGTGAGGGGGTGTATGAGTATGAGAGTGTGTGTGTGAGTGTGAGGGGGTGTATGAGTATGAGAGTGTGTGTGTGAGTGTGAGGGGCAGTATGAGTATGAGAGTGTGTGTGTGAGTGTGAGGGGGTGTATGGGTATGAGAGTGTGTGTGTGAGTGTGAGGGAGTGTATGAGTATGAGAGTGTGTGTGTGAGTGTGAGGGAGTGTATGAGTATGAGACTGTGTGTGAGTGTGAGGGGGTGTATGAGTGTGAGAGTGTGTGTGTCAGTGTGAGAGGGTGTATGAATATGAGAGTGTGTGTGTGAGTGTGAGGGGGTGTATGAGTATGAGAGTGTGTGTGTGAGTGTGAGGGGCTGTATGAGTATGAGAGTGTGTGTGTGAGTGTGAGGGGGTGTATGAGTATGAGTGTGTGTGTGAGTGTGAGGGAGTGTATGAGTATGAGAGTGTGTGTGAGTGTGAGGGGGTGTATGAGTATGAGAGTGTGTGTGTGAGTGTGAGGGGGTGTATGAGTATGTGAGTGTGTGTGAGTGTGAGGGGTTGTATGAGTATGTGAGTGTGTGTGAGTGTGAGGGGGTGTATGAGTATGAGAGTATGTGTGTGTGTGTGAGGGGGTGTATGAGTATGAGAGTGTGTGTGAGTGTGAGGGAGTGTATGAGTATGAGAGTGCGTGTGAGTGTGAGGGGGTGTATGAGTATGAGAGTATGTGTGTGAGTGTGAGGGGGTGTATGAGTATGAGAGTGTGTGTGAGTGTGAGGGAGTGTATGAGTATGAGAGTGTGTGTGAGTGTGAGGGAGTGTATGAGTATGAGAGTGTGTGTGAGTGTGAGGGGGTGTATGAGTATGAGAGTGTGTGTGTGAGTGTGACGGAGTGTATGATTATGAGAGTGTGTGTGAGTTTGAGGGGGTGTATGAGTATGAGAGTGTGTGTGAGTGTGAGGGAGTGTATGAGTATGAGAGTGTGTATGTGAGTGTGAGGGAGTGTATGAGTATGAGAGTGTGTGTGAGTGTGAGGGAGTATATGAGTATGAGACTGTGTGTGTGAGTGTGAGGGAGTGTATGAGTATGAGAGTGTGTGTGTGAGTGTGAGGGAGTGTATGAGTATGAGAGTGTGTGTGTGAGTGTGACGGAGTGTATGAGTATGAGAATGTGTGTGAGTGTGAGGGGGTGTATGAGTATGAGAGTGTGTGTGAGTGTGAGGGAGTGTATGAGTATGAGAGTGTGTGTGTGAGTGTGAGGGGGTGTATGAATATGAGAGTGTGTGTGTGAGTGTGAGGGGGTGTATGAGTATGAGAGTGTGTGTGTGAGTGTGAGGGAGTGTATGAGTATGAGAGTGTGTGTGAGTGTGAGGGAGTGTATGAGTATGAGAGTGTGTGTGTGATTGTGAGGGGGTGTATGAGTATGAGAGTGTGTGTGTGAGTGTGAGGGGGTGTATGATTATGAGAGTGTGTGTGAGTGTGAGGGGGTGTATGAGTATGAGAGTGTGTGTGTGAGTGTGAGGGGTTGTATGAGTATGAGAGTGTGTGTGAGTGTGAGGGGATGTATGAGTATGAGAGTGTGTGTGTGAGTGTGAGGGAGTGTATGAGTATGAGAGTGTGTGTGTGAGTATGAGGGGGTGTATGAGTATGAGAGTGTGTGTGTGAGTGTGAGGGGGTGTATGAGTATGAGAGTGTGTGTGTGAGTGTGAGGGAGTGTATGAGTATGAGAGTGTGTGTGTGAGTGTGAGGGAGTGTATGAGTATGAGAGTGTGTGTGTGAGTGTGATGGAGTGTATGAGTATGAGATGTGTGTGTGAGTGTGAGGGGGTGTATGAGAGTGTGTGTGTGAGTGTGACGGAGTGTATGAGTATGAGAGTGTGTGTGTGAGTGTGAGGGAGTGTATGAGTATGAGATGTGTGTGTGAGTATGAGGGGGTGTATGAGTATGAGAGTGTGTGCGTGAGTGTGAGGGGGTGTTTGAGTATGAGAGTGTGTGTGTGAGTGTGAGGGAGTGTATGAGTATGAGAGTGTGTGTGAGTGTGAGGGGGTGTATGAGTATGATAGTGTGTGTGTGAGTGTGAGGGAGTGAATGAGTATGAGAGCGTGTGTGAGTGTGAGGGAGTATATGAGTATGAGAGTGTGTGTGAGTGTGAGGGGGTGTATGAGAGTGTGTGTGTGAGTGTGACGGAGTGTATGAGTATGAGATTGTGTGTGTGAGTGTGAGGGGGTGTATGAGTATGAGAGTTTGTGTGAGTGTGAGGGAGTGTATGAGTATGAGAGTGTGTGTGTGAGTGCGAGGGAGTGTATGAGTATGAGAGTGTGTGTGAGTGTGAGGGGGTGTATGAGTGTGAGAGTGTGTGTGTGAGTGTGAGGGAGTGTATGAGTATGAGAGTGTGTGTGTGAGTGTGAGGGGGTGTATGAGTATGAGAGTGTGTGTGAGTGTGAGGGGGTGTATGTGTGTGAGAGTGTGTGTGTAAGTGTGAGGGGGTGTATGAGTATGAGAGTGTGTGTGAGTGTGAGGGAGTGTATGAGTATGAGGGTGTGTGTGTGAGTGTGACGGAGTGTATGAGTATGAGAGTGTGTGTGTGAGTGTGAGGGGGTGTATGAGTATGAGAGTGTGTGTGAGTGTGAGGGGGTGTATGAGTATGAGAGTGTGTGTGAGTGTGAGGGGGTGTATGAGTATGAGAGTGTGTGTGTGAGTGTGAGGGGGTGTATGAGTAGGAGAGTGTGTGTGTGAGTGTAAGGGAGTGTATGAGTATGAGAGTGTGTGTGTGAGTGTGAGGGGGTGTATGAGTAGGAGAGTGTGTGTGTGAGTGTGACGGAGTGTATGAGTATGAGAGTGTGTGTGTGAGTGTAAGGGAGTGTATGAGTATGAGAGTGTGTGTGTGAGTGTGAGGGGGTGTATGAGTAGGAGAGTGTGTGTGTGAGTGTGAGGGAGTGTATGAGTATGAGAGTGTGTGTGTGAGTGTGAGGGAGTGTATGAGTATGAGAGTGTGTGTGTGAGTGTGAGGGAGTGTATGAGTATGAGAGAGTGTGTGTGAGTATAACGGAGTGTATGAGTATGAGAGTGTGTGTGTGAGTGTGAGTGAGTGTATGAGTATGAGAGTGTGTGTGAGTGTGAGGGAGTGTATGAGTATGAGAGAGTGTGTGTGAGTGTGACGGAGTGTATGAGTATGAGAGAGTGTGTGTGAGTATAACGGAGTGTATGAGTATGAGAGTGTGTGTGTGAGTGTGAGTGAGTGTATGAGTATGAGAGTGTGTGTGTGAGTGTGAGGGGATGTATGAGTATGAGAGTGTGTGTGAGTGTGAGGGGGTGTATGAGTATGAGAGTGTGTGTGAGTGGGAGGGGGTGTATGAGTATGAGAGTGTGTGTGTGAGTGTGAGTGAGTGTATGAGTATGAGAGTGTGTGTGAGTGTGAGGGAGTGTATGAGTATGAGAGAGTGTGTGTGAGTATAACGGAGTGTATGAGTATGAGAGTGTGTGTGTGAGTGTGAGTGAGTGTATGAGTATGAGAGTGTGTGTGTGAGTGTGAGGGGATGTATGAGTATGAGAGTGTGTGTGAGTGTGAGGGGGTGTATGAGTATGAGAGTGTGTGTGTGAGTGTGAGGGAGTGTATGAGTATGAGAGTGTGTGTGTGAGTGTGAGGGGATGTATGAGTATGAGAGTGTGTGTGAGTGTGAGGGGGTGTATGAGTATGAGAGTGTGTGTGTGAGTGTGAGGGAGTGTATGAGTATGAGAGTGTGTGTGTGAGTGTGACGGAGTGTATGAGTATGAGAGTGTGTGTGTGAGTGTGACGGAGTGTATGAGTATGAGAGTGTGTGTGTGAGTGTGAGGGGATGTATGAGTATGAGAGTGTGTGTGAGTGTGAGGGGGTGTATGAGTATGAGAGTGTGTGTGTGAGTGTGACGGAGTGTATGAGTATGAGAGTGTGTGTGTGAGTGTGACGGCGTGTATGAGTATGAGAGTGTGTGTGTGAGTGTGAGGGGGTGTATGAGGATGAGAGTGTGTGTGTGAGTGTGAAGGAGTGTATGAGTATGAGAGTGTGTGTGTGAGTGTGAGGGAGTGTATGAGTATGAGAGTGTGTGTGTGAGTGTGAGTGGGTGTATGAGTATGAGAGTGTGTGTGTGAGTGTGAGGGGGTGTATGAGTATGAGAGTGTGTGTGTGAGTGTGAGGGAGTGTATGAGTATGAGAGTGTGTGTGTGAGTGTGAGGGGGTGTATGAGTATGAGAGTGTGTGTGTGAGTGTGAGGGGGTGTATGAGTATGAGAGTGTGTGTGTGAGTGTGAGTGGGTGTATGAGTATGAGAGTGTGTGTGTGAGTGTGAGGGAGTGTATGAGTATGAGAGTGTGTGTGTGTGAGTGGGAGGGGGTGTATGAGTTTGAGAGTGTGTGTGTGAGTGTGAGAGGGTGTATGAGTATGAGAGTGTGTGTGTGAGTGTGAGGGAGTGTATGAGTATGAGAGTGTGTGTGTGTGAGTGTGAGGGGGTGTATGAGTTTGAGAGTGTGTGTGTGAGTGTGAGGGGGTGTATGAGTATGAGAGTGTGTGTGTGAGTGTGACGGAGTGTATGAGTATGAGAGTGTGTGTGTAAGTGTGAGGGAGTGTATGAGTATTAGAGTGTGTATGTGAGTGTGAGGGAGTGTATGAGTATGAGTGTGTGTGTGAGTGTGTGGGGGTGTATGAGTATGTGTGTGTGTGTGAGTGTGAGGGGGTGTATGAGTATGAGAGTGTGTGTGTGTGGGTGTGAGGGGGTGTATGAGTATGAGAGTGTGTGTGTGTGAGTGTGAGGGGGTGTATGAGTATGAGAGTGTGTGTGTGAGTGTGAGGGGTTGTATGAGAATGAGAGTGTGTGTGTGAGTGTGAGGGAGTGTATGAGTATGAGAGTGTGTGTGAGTGTGAGGGAGTGTATGAGTATGAGAGTGTGTGTGAGTGTGAGGGGGTGTATGCATATGAGAGTGTATGTGTGAGTGTGAGGGAGTGTATGAGTATGAGAGGGTGTGTGTGAGTGTGAGGGAGTGTATGAGTATGAGAGTGTGTGTGAGTGTGAGGGGGTGTGTGAGTATGAGAGTGTGTGTGTGAGTGTGAGGGAGTGTATGAGTATGAGAGTGTGTGTGAGTGCGAGGGAGTGTATGAGTATGAGAGTGTGTGTGAGTGTGAGTGGGTGTATGAGTGTGAGAGTTTGTGTGTGAGTGTGAGGGAGTGTATGAGTGTGAGTGTGTGTGTGTGAGTGTGAGGGGGTGTATGAGTATGAGAGTGTGTGTGTGAGTGTGACGGAGTGTATGAGTATGAGAGTGTGTGTGTGAGTGTGAGGGGGTGTATGAGTATGAGAGTGTGTGTGTGAGTGTGACGGAGTGTATGAGTATGAGAGTGTGGGTGTGAGTGTGACGGAGTGTATGAGTATGAGAGTGTGTGTGTCAGTTCGAGGGAGTGTATGAGTATGAGAGTGTGTGTGTGAGTGTGAGGGGGTGTATGAGTATGAGAGTGTGTGTGTGAGTGTGAGGGAGTGTATGAGTATGAGAGTGTGTGTGTGAGTATAACGGAGTGTATGAGTATGAGAGTGTGTGTGTGAGTGTGAGGGGGTGTATGAGTATGAGAGTGTGTGTGTGAGTGTGTGGGAGTGTATGAGTATGAGAGTGTGTGTGTGAGTGTGAGGGGATGTACGAGTATGAGAGTGTGTGTGTGAGTGTGAGGGGGTGTATGAGTATGAGAGTGTGTGTGTGAGTGTGACGGAGTGTATGAGTATGAGAGTGTGTGTGTGAGTGTGACGGAGTGTATGAGTATGAGAGTGTGTGTGTGAGTGTGAGGGGGTGTATGAGTATGAGAGTGTGTGTGTGAGTGTGAGGGAGTGTATGAGTATGAGAGTGTGTATGTGAGTGTGAGGGAGTGTATGAGTACAAGAGTGTGTGTGTGTGAGTGTGAGGGGGTGTATGAGTTTGAAAGTGTGTGTGTGAGTGTGAGGGGGTGTATGAGTATGAGAGTGTGTGTGTGAGTGTGAGGGAGTGTATGAGTATCAGAGTGTGTGTGTGAGTGTGACGGAGTGTATGAGTATGAGAGTGTGTGTGTGAGTGTGACGGAGTGTATGAGTATGAGAGTGTGTGTGTGAGTGTGAGGGGATGTACGAATATGAGAGTGTGTGTGTGAGTGTGAGGGGGTGTATGAGTATGAGAGTGTGTGTGTGAGTGTGAGTGAGTGTATGAGTATGAGAGTGTGTGTGTGAGTGTGACGGAGTGTATGAGTATGAGAGTGTGTGTGTGAGTGTGAGGGGGTGTATGAGTATGAGAGTGTGTGTGTGAGTGTGAGGGAGTGTATGAGTATGAGAGTGTGTATGTAAGTGTGAGGGAGTGTATGAGTACGAGAGTGTGTGTGTGTGAGTGTGAGGGGGTGTATGAGTTTGAGAGTGTGTGTGTGAGTGTGAGGGGGTGTATGAGTATGAGAGTGTGTGTGTGAGTGTGACGGAGTGTATGAGTATGAGAGTGTGTGTGTGAGTGTGTGGGAGTGTATGAGTATTAGAGTGTGTATGTGAGTGTGAGGGAGTGTATGAGTATGAGTGTGTGTGTGAATGTGTGGGGGTGTATGAGTATGTGTGTGTGTGTGTGAGTGTGAGGGGGTGTATGAGTATGAGAGTGTGTGTGTGTGAGTGTGAGGGGGTGTATGAGTATGAGAGTGTGTGTGTGAGTGTGAGGGGTTGTATGAGTATGAGAGTGTGTGTGTGAGTGTGAGGGAGTGTATGAGTATGAGAGTGTGTGTGAGTGTGAGGGAGTGTATGAGTATGAGAGTGTGTGTGAGTGTGAGGGGGTGTATGCATATGAGAGTGTGTGTGTGAGTGTGACGGAGTGTATGAGTATGAGAGTGTTTGTGTGAGTGTGAGGGAGTGTATGAGTATGAGAGTGTGTGTGTGAGTGTGAGGGAGTGTATGAGTATGAGAGTGTGTGTGTGAGTGTGTGGGAGTGTATGAGTATGAGAGTATGTGTGTGAGTGTGAGGGGGTGTATGAGTATGAGAGTGTGTGTGTGAGTGTGAGGGGGTGTATGAGTATGAGAGTGTGTGTGTGAGTGTGAAGTGCAGTATGAGTATGAGAGTGTGTGTGTGAGTGTGAGGGGGTGTATGGGTATGAGAGTGTGTGTGTGAGTGTGAGGGAGTGTATGAGTATGAGAGTGTGTGTGTGAGTGTGAGGGAGTGTATGAGTATGAGACTGTGTGTGAGTGTGAGGGGGTGTATGAGTGTGAGAGTGTGTGTGTCAGTGTGAGAGGGTGTATGAATATGAGAGTGTGTGTGTGAGTGTGAGGGGGTGTATGAGTATGAGAGTGTGTGTGTGAGTGTGAGGGGCTGTATGAGTATGAGAGTGTGTGTGTGAGTGTGAGGGGGTGTATGAGTATGAGTGTGTGTGTGAGTGTGAGGGAGTGTATGAGTATGAGAGTGTGTGTGAGTGTGAGGGGGTGTATGAGTATGAGAGTGTGTGTGTGAGTGTGAGGGGGTGTATGAGTATGTGAGTGTGTGTGAGTGTGAGGGGTTGTATGAGTATGTGAGTGTGTGTGAGTGTGAGGGGGTGTATGAGTATGAGAGTATGTGTGTGTGTGTGAGGGGGTGTATGAGTATGAGAGTGTGTGTGAGTGTGAGGGAGTGTATGAGTATGAGAGTGTGTGTGAGTGTGAGGGGGTGTATGAGTATGAGAGTATGTGTGTGAGTGTGAGGGAGTGTATGAGTATGAGAGTGTGTGTGAGTGTGAGGGAGTGTATGAGTATGAGAGTGTGTGTGAGTGTGAGGGGGTGTATGAGTATGAGAGTGTGTGTGTGAGTGTGACGGAGTGTATGAGTATGAGAGTGTGTGTGAGTTTGAGGGGGTGTATGAGTATGAGAGTGTGTGTGAGTGTGAGGGAGTGTATGAGTATGAGAGTGTGTATGTGAGTGTGAGGGAGTGTATGAGTATGAGAGTGTGTGTGAGTGTGAGGGAGTATATGAGTATGAGACTGTGTGTGTGAGTGTGAGGGAGTGTATGAGTATGAGAGTGTGTGTGTGAGTGTGAGGGAGTGTATGAGTATGAGAGTGTGTGTGTGAGTGTGACGGAGTGTATGAGTATGAGAAAGTGTGTGAGTGTGAGGGGGTGTATGAGTATGAGAGTGTGTGTGTGAGTGTGAGGGAGTGTATGAGTATGAGAGTGTGTGTGAGCGTGAGGGAGTGTATGAGTATGAGAGTGTGTGTGTGAGTGTGAGGGGGTGTATGAGTATGAGAGTGTGTGTGTGAGTGTGAGGGGGTGTATGATTATGAGAGTGTGTGTGAGTGTGAGGGGGTGTATGAGTATGAGAGTGTGTGTGTGAGTGTGAGGGGTTGTATGAGTATGAGAGTGTGTGTGAGTGTGAGGGGATGTATGAGTATGAGAGTGTGTGTGTGAGTGTGAGGGAGTGTATGAGTATGAGAGTGTGTGTGTGAGTATGAGGGGGTGTATGAGTATGAGAGTGTGTGTGTGAGTGTGAGGGGGTGTATGAGTATGAGAGTGTGTGTGTGAGTGTGAGGGAGTGTATGAGTATGAGAGTGTGTGTGTGAGTGTGAGGGAGTGTATGAGTATGAGAGTGTGTGTGTGAGTGTGAGGGAGTGTATGAGTATGAGATGTGTGTGTGAGTGTGAGGGGGTGTATGAGAGTGTGTGTGTGAGTGTGACGGAGTGTATGAGTATGAGAGTGTGTGTGTGAGTGTGAGGGAGTGTATGAGTATGAGATGTGTGTGTGAGTATGAGGGGGTGTATGAGTATGAGAGTGTGTGCGTGAGTGTGAGGGGATGTTTGAGTATGAGAGTGTGTGTGTGAGTGTGAGGGAGTGTATGAGTATGAGAGTGTGTGTGAGTGTGAGGGGGTGTATGAGTATGATAGTGTGTGTGTGAGTGTGAGGGAGTGAATGAGTATGAGAGTGTGTGTGAGTGTGAGGGAGTATATGAGTATGAGAGTGTGTGTGAGTGTGAGGGGGTGTATGAGAGTGTGTGTGTGAGTGTGACGGAGTGTATGAGTATGAGATTGTGTGTGTGAGTGTGAGGGGGTGTATGAGTATGAGAGTTTGTGTGAGTGTGAGGGAGTGTATGAGTATGAGAGTGTGTGTGTGAGTGCGAGGGAGTGTATGAGTATGAGAGTGTGTGTGAGTGTGAGGGGGTGTATGAGTGTGAGAGTGTGTGTGTGAGTGTGAGGGAGTGTATGAGTATGAGAGTGTGTGTGTGAGTGTGAGGGGGTGTATGAGTATGAGAGTGTGTGTGAGTGTGAGGGGGTGTATGTGTGTGAGAGTGTGTGTGTAAGTGTGAGGGTGTGTATGAGTATGAGAGTGTGTGTGAGTGTGAGGGAGTGTATGAGTATGAGGGTGTGTGTGTGAGTGTGACGGAGTGTATGAGTATGAGAGTGTGTGTGTGAGTGTGAGGGGGTGTATGAGTATGAGAGTGTGTGTGAGTGTGAGGGGGTGTATGAGTATGAGAGTGTGTGTGAGTGTGAGGGGGTGTATGAGTATGAGAGTGTGTGTGTGAGTGTGACGGAGTGTATGAGTATGAGAGTGTGTGTGTGAGTGTAAGGGAGTGTATGAGTATGAGAGTGTGTGTGTGAGTGTGAGGGGGTGTATGAGTAGGAGAGTGTGTGTGTGAGTGTGAGGGAGTGTATGAGTATGAGAGTGTGTGTGTGAGTGTGAGGGAGTGTATGAGTATGAGAGTGTGTGTGTGAGTGTGAGGGAGTGTATGAGTATGAGAGAGTGTGTGTGAGTATAACGGAGTGTATGAGTATGAGAGTGTGTGTGTGAGTGTGAGGGGGTGTATGAGTATGAGAGTGTGTGTGTGAGTGTGACGGAGTGTATGAGTATGAGAGTGTGTGTGTGAGTGTGAGGGGGTGTATGAGTATGAGAGTGTGTGTCAGTGTGAGGGAGTGTATGAGTATGAGAGAGTGTGTGTGAGTGTGACGGAGTGTATGAGTATGAGAGAGTGTGTGTGAGTATAACGGAGTGTATGAGTATGAGAGTGTGTGTGCGAGTGTGAGTGAGTGTATGAGTATGAGAGTGTGTGTGTGAGTGTGAGGGGATGTATGAGTATGAGAGTGTGTGTGAGTGTGAGGGGGTGTATGAGTATGAGAGTGTGTGTGAGTGGGAGGGGGTGTATGAGTATGAGAGTGTGTGTGTGAGTGTGAGTGAGTGTATGAGTATGAGAGTGTGTGTGAGTGTGAGGGAGTGTATGAGTATGAGAGAGTGTGTGTGAGTATAACGGAGTGTATGAGTATGAGAGTGTGTGTGTGAGTGTGAGTGAGTGTATGAGTATGAGAGTGTGTGTGTGAGTGTGAGGGAGTGTATGAGTATGAGAGTGTGTGTGAGTGTGAGGGAGTGTATGAGTATGAGAGTGTGTGTGAGTGTGAGGGGGTGTATGCATATGAGAGTGTGTGTGTGAGTGTGACGGAGTGTATGAGTATGAGAGTGTTTGTGTGAGTGTGAGGGAGTGTATGAGTATGAGAGTGTGTGTGTGAGTGTGAGGGAGTGTATGAGTATGAGAGTGTGTGTGTGAGTGTGTGGGAGTGTATGAGTATGAGAGTATGTGTGTGAGTGTGAGGGGGTGTATGAGTATGAGAGTGTGTGTGTGAGTGTGAGGGGGTGTATGAGTATGAGAGTGTGTGTGTGAGTGTGAAGTGCAGTATGAGTATGAGAGTGTGTGTGTGAGTGTGAGGGGGTGTATGGGTATGAGAGTGTGTGTGTGAGTGTGAGGGAGTGTATGAGTATGAGAGTGTGTGTGTGAGTGTGAGGGAGTGTATGAGTATGAGACTGTGTGTGAGTGTGAGGGGGTGTATGAGTGTGAGAGTGTGTGTTAGTGTGAGAGGGTGTATGAATATGAGAGTGTGTGTGTGAGTGTGAGGGGGTGTATGAGTATGAGAGTGTGTGTGTGAGTGTGAGGGGCTGTATGAGTATGAGAGTGTGTGTGTGAGTGTGAGGGGGTGTATGAGTATGAGTGTGTGTGTGAGTGTGAGGGAGTGTATGAGTATGAGAGTGTGTGTGAGTGTGAGGGGGTGTATGAGTATGAGAGTGTGTGTGTGAGTGTGAGGGGGTGTATGAGTATGTGAGTGTGTGTGAGTGTGAGGGGTTGTATGAGTATGTGAGTGTGTGTGAGTGTGAGGGGGTGTATGAGTATGAGAGTATGTGTGTGTGTGTGAGGGGGTGTATGAGTATGAGAGTGTGTGTGAGTGTGAGGGAGTGTATGAGTATGAGAGTGTGTGTGAGTGTGAGGGGGTGTATGAGTATGAGAGTATGTGTGTGAGTGTGAGGGAGTGTATGAGTATGAGAGTGTGTGTGAGTGTGAGGGAGTGTATGAGTATGAGAGTGTGTGTGAGTGTGAGGGGGTGTATGAGTATGAGAGTGTGTGTGTGAGTGTGACGGAGTGTATGAGTATGAGAGTGTGTGTGAGTTTGAGGGGGTGTATGAGTATGAGAGTGTGTGTGAGTGTGAGGGAGTGTATGAGTATGAGAGTGTGTATGTGAGTGTGAGGGAGTGTATGAGTATGAGAGTGTGTGTGAGTGTGAGGGAGTATATGAGTATGAGACTGTGTGTGTGAGTGTGAGGGAGTGTATGAGTATGAGAGTGTGTGTGTGAGTGTGAGGGAGTGTATGAGTATGAGAGTGTGTGTGTGAGTGTGACGGAGTGTATGAGTATGAGAAAGTGTGTGAGTGTGAGGGGGTGTATGAGTATGAGAGTGTGTGTGTGAGTGTGAGGGAGTGTATGAGTATGAGAGTGTGTGTGAGTGTGAGGGAGTGTATGAGTATGAGAGTGTGTGTGTGAGTGTGAGGGGGTGTATGAGTATGAGAGTGTGTGTGTGAGTGTGAGGGGGTGTATGATTATGAGAGTGTGTGTGAGTGTGAGGGGGTGTATGAGTATGAGAGTGTGTGTGTGAGTGTGAGGGGTTGTATGAGTATGAGAGTGTGTGTGAGTGTGAGGGGATGTATGAGTATGAGAGTGTGTGTGTGAGTGTGAGGGAGTGTATGAGTATGAGAGTGTGTGTGTGAGTATGAGGGGGTGTATGAGTATGAGAGTGTGTGTGTGAGTGTGAGGGGGTGTATGAGTATGAGAGTGTGTGTGTGAGTGTGAGGGAGTGTATGAGTATGAGAGTGTGTGTGTGAGTGTGAGGGAGTGTATGAGTATGAGAGTGTGTGTGTGAGTGTGAGGGAGTGTATGAGTATGAGATGTGTGTGTGAGTGTGAGGGGGTGTATGAGAGTGTGTGTGTGAGTGTGACGGAGTGTATGAGTATGAGAGTGTGTGTGTGAGTGTGAGGGAGTGTATGAGTATGAGATGTGTGTGTGAGTATGAGGGGGTGTATGAGTATGAGAGTGTGTGCGTGAGTGTGAGGGGATGTTTGAGTATGAGAGTGTGTGTGTGAGTGTGAGGGAGTGTATGAGTATGAGAGTGTGTGTGAGTGTGAGGGGGTGTATGAGTATGATAGTGTGTGTGTGAGTGTGAGGGAGTGAATGAGTATGAGAGTGTGTGTGAGTGTGAGGGAGTATATGAGTATGAGAGTGTGTGTGAGTGTGAGGGGGTGTATGAGAGTGTGTGTGTGAGTGTGACGGAGTGTATGAGTATGAGATTGTGTGTGTGAGTGTGAGGGGGTGTATGAGTATGAGAGTTTGTGTGAGTGTGAGGGAGTGTATGAGTATGAGAGTGTGTGTGTGAGTGCGAGGGAGTGTATGAGTATGAGAGTGTGTGTGAGTGTGAGGGGGTGTATGAGTGTGAGAGTGTGTGTGTGAGTGTGAGGGAGTGTATGAGTATGAGAGTGTGTGTGTGAGTGTGAGGGGGTGTATGAGTATGAGAGTGTGTGTGAGTGTGAGGGGGTGTATGTGTGTGAGAGTGTGTGTGTAAGTGTGAGGGTGTGTATGAGTATGAGAGTGTGTGTGAGTGTGAGGGAGTGTATGAGTATGAGGGTGTGTGTGTGAGTGTGACGGAGTGTATGAGTATGAGAGTGTGTGTGTGAGTGTGAGGGGGTGTATGAGTATGAGAGTGTGTGTGAGTGTGAGGGGGTGTATGAGTATGAGAGTGTGTGTGAGTGTGAGGGGGTGTATGAGTATGAGAGTGTGTGTGTGAGTGTGACGGAGTGTATGAGTATGAGAGTGTGTGTGTGAGTGTAAGGGAGTGTATGAGTATGAGAGTGTGTGTGTGAGTGTGAGGGGGTGTATGAGTAGGAGAGTGTGTGTGTGAGTGTGAGGGAGTGTATGAGTATGAGAGTGTGTGTGTGAGTGTGAGGGAGTGTATGAGTATGAGAGTGTGTGTGTGAGTGTGAGGGAGTGTATGAGTATGAGAGAGTGTGTGTGAGTATAACGGAGTGTATGAGTATGAGAGTGTGTGTGTGAGTGTGAGGGGGTGTATGAGTATGAGAGTGTGTGTGTGAGTGTGACGGAGTGTATGAGTATGAGAGTGTGTGTGTGAGTGTGAGGGGGTGTATGAGTATGAGAGTGTGTGTCAGTGTGAGGGAGTGTATGAGTATGAGAGAGTGTGTGTGAGTGTGACGGAGTGTATGAGTATGAGAGAGTGTGTGTGAGTATAACGGAGTGTATGAGTATGAGAGTGTGTGTGCGAGTGTGAGTGAGTGTATGAGTATGAGAGTGTGTGTGTGAGTGTGAGGGGATGTATGAGTATGAGAGTGTGTGTGAGTGTGAGGGGGTGTATGAGTATGAGAGTGTGTGTGAGTGGGAGGGGGTGTATGAGTATGAGAGTGTGTGTGTGAGTGTGAGTGAGTGTATGAGTATGAGAGTGTGTGTGAGTGTGAGGGAGTGTATGAGTATGAGAGAGTGTGTGTGAGTATAACGGAGTGTATGAGTATGAGAGTGTGTGTGTGAGTGTGAGTGAGTGTATGAGTATGAGAGTGTGTGTGTGAGTGTGAGGGGATGTATGAGTATGAGAGTGTGTGTGAGTGTGAGGGGGTGTATGAGTATGAGAGTGTGTGTGTGAGTGTGAGGGAGTGTATGAGTATGAGAGTGTGTGTGTGAGTGTGAGGGGATGTATGAGTATGAGAGTGTGTGTGAGTGTGAGGGGGTGTATGAGTATGAGAGTGTGTGTGTGAGTGTGAGGGAGTGTATGAGTATGAGAGTGTGTGTGTGAGTGTGACGGAGTGTATGAGTATGAGAGTGTGTGTGTGAGTATGAGGGGGTGTATGAGTATGAGAGTGTGTGTGTGAGTGTGAGGGGATGTATGAGTATGAGAGTGTGTGTGAGTGTGAGGGGGTGTATGAGTATGAGAGTGTGTGTGAGTGTGAGGGGGTGTATGAGTATGAGAGTGTGTGTGTGAGTGTGAGGGAGTGTATGAGTATGAGAGTGTGTGTGTGAGTGTGAGGGGATGTATGAGTATGAGAGTGTGTGTGAGTGTGAGGGGGTGTATGAGTATGAGAGTGTGTGTGTGAGTGTGAGGGAGTGTATGAGTATGAGAGTGTGTGTGTGAGTGTGAGGGGGTGTATGAGTATGAGAGTGTGTGTGTGAGTGTGAGGGAGTGTATGAGTATGAGAGTGTGTGTGTGAGTGTGAGGGAGTGTATGAGTATGAGAGTGTGTGTGTGAGTGTGAGGGAGTGTATGAGTATGAGATGTGTGTGTGAGTGTGAGGGGGTGTATGAGAGTGTGTGTGTGAGTGTGACGGAGTGTATGAGTATGAGAGTGTGTGTGTGAGTGTGAGGGAGTGTATGAGTATGAGATGTGTGTGTGAGTATGAGGGGGTGTATGAGTATGAGAGTGTGTGCGTGAGTGTGAGGGGATGTTTGAGTATGAGAGTGTGTGTGTGAGTGTGAGGGAGTGTATGAGTATGAGAGTGTGTGTGAGTGTGAGGGGGTGTATGAGTATGATAGTGTGTGTGTGAGTGTGAGGGAGTGAATGAGTATGAGAGTGTGTGTGAGTGTGAGGGAGTATATGAGTATGAGAGTGTGTGTGAGTGTGAGGGGGTGTATGAGAGTGTGTGTGTGAGTGTGACGGAGTGTATGAGTATGAGATTGTGTGTGTGAGTGTGAGGGGGTGTATGAGTATGAGAGTTTGTGTGAGTGTGAGGGAGTGTATGAGTATGAGAGTGTGTGTGTGAGTGCGAGGGAGTGTATGAGTATGAGAGTGTGTGTGAGTGTGAGGGGGTGTATGAGTGTGAGAGTGTGTGTGTGAGTGTGAGGGAGTGTATGAGTATGAGAGTGTGTGTGTGAGTGTGAGGGGGTGTATGAGTATGAGAGTGTGTGTGAGTGTGAGGGGGTGTATGTGTGTGAGAGTGTGTGTGTAAGTGTGAGGGTGTGTATGAGTATGAGAGTGTGTGTGAGTGTGAGGGAGTGTATGAGTATGAGGGTGTGTGTGTGAGTGTGACGGAGTGTATGAGTATGAGAGTGTGTGTGTGAGTGTGAGGGGGTGTATGAGTATGAGAGTGTGTGTGAGTGTGAGGGGGTGTATGAGTATGAGAGTGTGTGTGAGTGTGAGGGGGTGTATGAGTATGAGAGTGTGTGTGTGAGTGTGACGGAGTGTATGAGTATGAGAGTGTGTGTGTGAGTGTAAGGGAGTGTATGAGTATGAGAGTGTGTGTGTGAGTGTGAGGGGGTGTATGAGTAGGAGAGTGTGTGTGTGAGTGTGAGGGAGTGTATGAGTATGAGAGTGTGTGTGTGAGTGTGAGGGAGTGTATGAGTATGAGAGTGTGTGTGTGAGTGTGAGGGAGTGTATGAGTATGAGAGAGTGTGTGTGAGTATAACGGAGTGTATGAGTATGAGAGTGTGTGTGTGAGTGTGAGGGGGTGTATGAGTATGAGAGTGTGTGTGTGAGTGTGACGGAGTGTATGAGTATGAGAGTGTGTGTGTGAGTGTGAGGGGGTGTATGAGTATGAGAGTGTGTGTCAGTGTGAGGGAGTGTATGAGTATGAGAGAGTGTGTGTGAGTGTGACGGAGTGTATGAGTATGAGAGAGTGTGTGTGAGTATAACGGAGTGTATGAGTATGAGAGTGTGTGTGCGAGTGTGAGTGAGTGTATGAGTATGAGAGTGTGTGTGTGAGTGTGAGGGGATGTATGAGTATGAGAGTGTGTGTGAGTGTGAGGGGGTGTATGAGTATGAGAGTGTGTGTGAGTGGGAGGGGGTGTATGAGTATGAGAGTGTGTGTGTGAGTGTGAGTGAGTGTATGAGTATGAGAGTGTGTGTGAGTGTGAGGGAGTGTATGAGTATGAGAGAGTGTGTGTGAGTATAACGGAGTGTATGAGTATGAGAGTGTGTGTGTGAGTGTGAGTGAGTGTATGAGTATGAGAGTGTGTGTGTGAGTGTGAGGGGATGTATGAGTATGAGAGTGTGTGTGAGTGTGAGGGGGTGTATGAGTATGAGAGTGTGTGTGTGAGTGTGAGGGAGTGTATGAGTATGAGAGTGTGTGTGTGAGTGTGAGGGGATGTATGAGTATGAGAGTGTGTGTGAGTGTGAGGGGGTGTATGAGTATGAGAGTGTGTGTGTGAGTGTGAGGGAGTGTATGAGTATGAGAGTGTGTGTGTGAGTGTGACGGAGTGTATGAGTATGAGAGTGTGTGTGTGAGTGTGACGGAGTGTATGACTATGAGAGTGTGTGTGTGAGTGTGAGGGGATGTATGAGTATGAGAGTGTGTGTGAGTGTGAGGGGGTGTATGAGTATGAGAGTGTGTGTGTGAGTGTGACGGAGTGTATGAGTATGAGAGTGTGTGTGTGAGTGTGACGGCGTGTATGAGTATGAGAGTGTGTGTGTGAGTGTGAGGGGGTGTATGAGTATGAGAGTGTGTGTGTGAGTGTGAGGGAGTGTATGAGTATGAGAGTGTGTGTGTGAGTGTGAGGGGGTGTATGAGTATGAGAGTGTGTGTGTGAGTGTGAGGGAGTGTATGAGTAGGAGAGTGTGTGTGTGAGTGTGAGGGAGTGTATGAGTATGAGAGTGTGTGTGAGTGTGAGGGAGTGTATGAGTATGAGAGTGTGTGTGAGTGTGAGGGGGTGTATGCATATGAGAGTGTGTGTGTGAGTGTGACGGAGTGTATGAGTATGAGAGTGTGTGTGTGAGTGTGAGGGAGTGTATGAGTATGAGAGTGTGTGTGTGAGTGTGAGGGAGTGTATGAGTATGAGAGTGTGTGTGTGAGTGTGTGGGAGTGTATGAGTATGAGAGTATGTGTGTGAGTGTGAGGGGGTGTATGAGTATGAGAGTGTGTGTGTGAGTGTGAGGGGGTGTATGAGTATGAGAGTGTGTGTGTGAGTGTGAGGGGCAGTATGAGTATGAGAGTGTGTGTGTGAGTGTGAGGGGGTGTATGGGTATGAGAGTGTGTGTGTGAGTGTGAGGGAGTGTATGAGTATGAGAGTGTGTGTGTGAGTGTGAGGGAGTGTATGAGTATGAGACTGTGTGTGAGTGTGAGGGGGTGTATGAGTGTGAGAGTGTGTGTGTCAGTGTGAGAGGGTGTATGAATATGAGAGTGTGTGTGTGAGTGTGAGGGGGTGTATGAGTATGAGAGTGTGTGTGTGAGTGTGAGGGGCTGTATGAGTATGAGAGTGTGTGTGTGAGTGTGAGGGGGTGTATGATTATGAGTGTGTGTGTGAGTGTGAGGGGGTGTATGAGTATGAGAGTGTGTGTGTGAGTGTGAGGGGGTGTATGAGTATGTGAGTGTGTGTGTGAGTGCGAGGGAGTGTATGAGTATTAGAGTGTGTGTGAGTGGGAGGGGGTGTATGAGTATGAGAGTGTGAGTGTGAGTGTGAGTGAGTGTATGAGTATGAGAGTGTGTGTGAGTGTGAGGGAGTGTATGAGTATGAGAGAGTGTGTGTGAGTATAACGGAGTGTATGAGTATGAGAGTGTGTGTGTGAGTGTGAGTGAGTGTATGAGTATGAGAGTGTGTGTGTGAGTGTGAGGGGATGTATGAGTATGAGAGTGTGTGTGAGTGTGAGGGGGTGTATGAGTATGAGAGTGTGTGTGTGAGTGTGAGGGAGTGTATGAGTATGAGAGTGTGTGTGTGAGTGTGAGGGGATGTATGAGTATGAGAGTGTGTGTGAGTGTGAGGGGGTGTATGAGTATGAGAGTGTGTGTGTGAGTGTGAGGGAGTGTATGAGTATGAGAGTGTGTGTGTGAGTGTGACGGAGTGTATGAGTATGAGAGTGTGTGTGTGAGTGTGACGGAGTGTATGAGTATGAGAGTGTGTGTGTGAGTGTGAGGGGGTGTATGAGTATGAGAGTATGTGTGTGAGTGTGAGGGGGTGTATGAGTATGAGAGTGTGTGTGTGAGTGTGAGGGGATGTATGAGTATGAGAGTGTGTGTGAGTGTGAGGGGGTGTATGAGTATGAGAGTGTATGTGTGAGTGTGACGGAGTGTATGAGTATGAGAGTGTGTGTGTGAGTGTGACGGCGTGTATGAGTATGAGAGTGTGTGTGTGAGTGTGAGGGGGTGTATGAGTATGAGAGTGTGTGTGTGAGTGTGAGGGAGTGTATGTGTATGAGAGTGTGTGTGTGAGTGTGAGGGGGTGTATGAGTATGAGAGTGTGTGTGTGAGTGTGAGGGAGTGTATGAGTATGAGAGTGTGTGTGTGAGTGTGAGGGAGTGTATGAGTATGAGAGTGTGTGTGAGTGTGAGGGAGTGTATGAGTATGAGAGTGTGTGTGAGTGTGAGGGGGTGTATGCATATGAGAGTGTGTGTGTGAGTGTGACGGAGTGTATGAGTATGAGAGTGTGTGTGTGAGTGTGAGGGAGTGTATGAGTATGAGAGTGTGTGTGTGAGTGTGAGGGAGTGTATGAGTATGAGAGTGTGTGTGTGAGTGTGTGGGAGTGTATGAGTATGAGAGTATGTGTGTGAGTGTGAGGGGGTGTATGAGTATGAGAGTGTGTGTGTGAGTGTGAGGGGGTGTATGAGTATGAGAGTGTGTGTGTGAGTGTGAGGGGCAGTATGAGTATGAGAGTGTGTGTGTGAGTGTGAGGGGGTGTATGGGTATGAGAGTGTGTGTGTGAGTGTGAGGGAGTGTATGAGTATGAGAGTGTGTGTGTGAGTGTGAGGGAGTGTATGAGTATGAGACTGTGTGTGAGTGTGAGGGGGTGTATGAGTGTGAGAGTGTGTGTGTCAGTGTGAGAGGGTGTATGAATATGAGAGTGTGTGTGTGAGTGTGAGGGGGTGTATGAGTATGAGAGTGTGTGTGTGAGTGTGAGGGGCTGTATGAGTATGAGAGTGTGTGTGTGAGTGTGAGGGGGTGTATGATTATGAGTGTGTGTGTGAGTGTGAGGGGGTGTATGAGTATGAGAGTGTGTGTGTGAGTGTGAGGGGGTGTATGAGTATGTGAGTGTGTGTGTGAGTGCGAGGGAGTGTATGAGTATTAGAGTGTGTGTGAGTGTGAGGGGGTGTATGAGTGTGAGAGTGTGTGTGTGAGTGTGAGGGAGTGTATGAGTATGAGAGTGTGTGTGTGAGTGTGAGGGGGTGTATGAGTATGAGAGTGTGTGTGTGAGTGTGAGGGGGTGTATGAGTATGAGAGTGTGTGTGTGAGTGTGACGGAGTGTATGAGTATGAGAGTGTGTGTGTGAGTGTGAGGGGGTGTATGAGTATGAGAGTGTGTGTGTGAGTGTGACGGAGTGTATGAGTATGAGAGTGTGTGTGTGTCAGTTAGAGGGAGTGTATGAGTATGAGAGTGTGTGTGTGAGTGTGAGGGGGTGTATGAGTATGAGAGTGTGTGTGTGAGTGTGAGGGAGTGTATGAGTATGAGAGTGTGTGTGTGAGTGTGAGGGGGTGTATGAGTATGAGAGTGTGTGTGTGAGTGTGAGGGGGTGTATGATTATGAGAGTGTGTGTGAGTGTGAGGGGGTGTATGAGTATGAGAGTGTGTGTGTGAGTGTGAGGGGTTGTATGAGTATGAGAGTGTGTGTGTGAGTGTGACGGAGTGTATGAGTATGAGAGTGTGTGTGAGTGTGAGGGGATGTATGAGTATGAGATGTGTGTGTGAGTATGAGGGGGTGTATGATTATGAGAGTGTGTGTGTGAGTGTGAGGGGGTGTATGAGTATGAGAGTGTGTGTGTGAGTGTGAGGGAGTGTATGAGTATGAGACTGTGTGTGAGTGTGAGGGGGTGTATGAGTGTGAGAGTGTGTGTGTCAGTGTGAGAGGGTGTATGAATATGAGAGTGTGTGTGTGAGTGTGAGGGGGTGTATGAGTATGAGAGTGTGTGTGTGAGTGTGAGGGGCTGTATGAGTATGAGAGTGTGTGTGTGAGTGTGAGGGGGTGTATGAGTATGAGTGTGTGTGTGAGTGTGAGGGGATGTATGAGTATGAGAGTGTGTGTGTGAGTGTGAGGGAGTGTATGAGTATGAGAGTGTGTGTGTGAGTATGAGGGGGTGTATGAGTATGAGAGTGTGTGTGTGAGTGTGAGGGGGTGTATGAGTATGAGAGTGTGTGTGTGAGTGTGAGGGAGTGTATGAGTATGAGAGTGTGTGTGTGAGTGTGAGGGAGTGTATGAGTATGAGAGTGTGTGTGTGAGTGTGAGGGAGTGTATGAGTATGAGATGTGTGTGTGAGTGTGAGGGGGTGTATGAGAGTGTGTGTGTGAGTGTGACGGAGTGTATGAGTATGAGAGTGTGTGTGTGAGTGTGAGGGAGTGTATGAGTATGAGATGTGTGTGTGAGTATGAGGGGGTGTATGAGTATGAGAGTGTGTGCGTGAGTGTGAGGGGATGTTTGAGTATGAGAGTGTGTGTGTGAGTGTGAGGGAGTGTATGAGTATGAGAGTGTGTGTGAGTGTGAGGGGGTGTATGAGTATGATAGTGTGTGTGTGAGTGTGAGGGAGTGAATGAGTATGAGAGTGTGTGTGAGTGTGAGGGAGTATATGAGTATGAGAGTGTGTGTGAGTGTGAGGGGGTGTATGAGAGTGTGTGTGTGAGTGTGACGGAGTGTATGAGTATGAGATTGTGTGTGTGAGTGTGAGGGGGTGTATGAGTATGAGAGTTTGTGTGAGTGTGAGGGAGTGTATGAGTATGAGAGTGTGTGTGTGAGTGCGAGGGAGTGTATGAGTATGAGAGTGTGTGTGAGTGTGAGGGGGTGTATGAGTGTGAGAGTGTGTGTGTGAGTGTGAGGGAGTGTATGAGTATGAGAGTGTGTGTGTGAGTGTGAGGGGGTGTATGAGTATGAGAGTGTGTGTGAGTGTGAGGGGGTGTATGTGTGTGAGAGTGTGTGTGTAAGTGTGAGGGTGTGTATGAGTATGAGAGTGTGTGTGAGTGTGAGGGAGTGTATGAGTATGAGGGTGTGTGTGTGAGTGTGACGGAGTGTATGAGTATGAGAGTGTGTGTGTGAGTGTGAGGGGGTGTATGAGTATGAGAGTGTGTGTGAGTGTGAGGGGGTGTATGAGTATGAGAGTGTGTGTGAGTGTGAGGGGGTGTATGAGTATGAGAGTGTGTGTGTGAGTGTGACGGAGTGTATGAGTATGAGAGTGTGTGTGTGAGTGTAAGGGAGTGTATGAGTATGAGAGTGTGTGTGTGAGTGTGAGGGGGTGTATGAGTAGGAGAGTGTGTGTGTGAGTGTGAGGGAGTGTATGAGTATGAGAGTGTGTGTGTGAGTGTGAGGGAGTGTATGAGTATGAGAGTGTGTGTGTGAGTGTGAGGGAGTGTATGAGTATGAGAGAGTGTGTGTGAGTATAACGGAGTGTATGAGTATGAGAGTGTGTGTGTGAGTGTGAGGGGGTGTATGAGTATGAGAGTGTGTGTGTGAGTGTGACGGAGTGTATGAGTATGAGAGTGTGTGTGTGAGTGTGAGGGGGTGTATGAGTATGAGAGTGTGTGTCAGTGTGAGGGAGTGTATGAGTATGAGAGAGTGTGTGTGAGTGTGACGGAGTGTATGAGTATGAGAGAGTGTGTGTGAGTATAACGGAGTGTATGAGTATGAGAGTGTGTGTGCGAGTGTGAGTGAGTGTATGAGTATGAGAGTGTGTGTGTGAGTGTGAGGGGATGTATGAGTATGAGAGTGTGTGTGAGTGTGAGGGGGTGTATGAGTATGAGAGTGTGTGTGAGTGGGAGGGGGTGTATGAGTATGAGAGTGTGTGTGTGAGTGTGAGTGAGTGTATGAGTATGAGAGTGTGTGTGAGTGTGAGGGAGTGTATGAGTATGAGAGAGTGTGTGTGAGTATAACGGAGTGTATGAGTATGAGAGTGTGTGTGTGAGTGTGAGTGAGTGTATGAGTATGAGAGTGTGTGTGTGAGTGTGAGGGGATGTATGAGTATGAGAGTGTGTGTGAGTGTGAGGGGGTGTATGAGTATGAGAGTGTGTGTGTGAGTGTGAGGGAGTGTATGAGTATGAGAGTGTGTGTGTGAGTGTGAGGGGATGTATGAGTATGAGAGTGTGTGTGAGTGTGAGGGGGTGTATGAGTATGAGAGTGTGTGTGTGAGTGTGAGGGAGTGTATGAGTATGAGAGTGTGTGTGTGAGTGTGACGGAGTGTATGAGTATGAGAGTGTGTGTGTGAGTGTGACGGAGTGTATGAGTATGAGAGTGTGTGTGTGAGTGTGAGGGGATGTATGAGTATGAGAGTGTGTGTGAGTGTGAGGGGGTGTATGAGTATGAGAGTGTGTGTGTGAGTGTGACGGAGTGTATGAGTATGAGAGTGTGTGTGTGAGTGTGACGGCGTGTATGAGTATGAGAGTGTGTGTGTGAGTGTGAGGGGGTGTATGAGTATGAGAGTGTGTGTGTGAGTGTGAGGGAGTGTATGAGTATGAGAGTGTGTGTGTGAGTGTGAGGGGGTGTATGAGTATGAGAGTGTGTGTGTGAGTGTGAGGGAGTGTATGAGTAGGAGAGTGTGTGTGTGAGTGTGAGGGAGTGTATGAGTATGAGAGTGTGTGTGAGTGTGAGGGAGTGTATGAGTATGAGAGTGTGTGTGAGTGTGAGGGGGTGTATGCATATGAGAGTGTGTGTGTGAGTGTGACGGAGTGTATGAGTATGAGAGTGTGTGTGTGAGTGTGAGGGAGTGTATGAGTATGAGAGTGTGTGTGTGAGTGTGAGGGAGTGTATGAGTATGAGAGTGTGTGTGTGAGTGTGTGGGAGTGTATGAGTATGAGAGTATGTGTGTGAGTGTGAGGGGGTGTATGAGTATGAGAGTGTGTGTGTGAGTGTGAGGGGGTGTATGAGTATGAGAGTGTGTGTGTGAGTGTGAGGGGCAGTATGAGTATGAGAGTGTGTGTGTGAGTGTGAGGGGGTGTATGGGTATGAGAGTGTGTGTGTGAGTGTGAGGGAGTGTATGAGTATGAGAGTGTGTGTGTGAGTGTGAGGGAGTGTATGAGTATGAGACTGTGTGTGAGTGTGAGGGGGTGTATGAGTGTGAGAGTGTGTGTGTCAGTGTGAGAGGGTGTATGAATATGAGAGTGTGTGTGTGAGTGTGAGGGGGTGTATGAGTATGAGAGTGTGTGTGTGAGTGTGAGGGGCTGTATGAGTATGAGAGTGTGTGTGTGAGTGTGAGGGGGTGTATGATTATGAGTGTGTGTGTGAGTGTGAGGGGGTGTATGAGTATGAGAGTGTGTGTGTGAGTGTGAGGGGGTGTATGAGTATGTGAGTGTGTGTGTGAGTGCGAGGGAGTGTATGAGTATTAGAGTGTGTGTGAGTGGGAGGGGGTGTATGAGTATGAGAGTGTGAGTGTGAGTGTGAGTGAGTGTATGAGTATGAGAGTGTGTGTGAGTGTGAGGGAGTGTATGAGTATGAGAGAGTGTGTGTGAGTATAACGGAGTGTATGAGTATGAGAGTGTGTGTGTGAGTGTGAGTGAGTGTATGAGTATGAGAGTGTGTGTGTGAGTGTGAGGGGATGTATGAGTATGAGAGTGTGTGTGAGTGTGAGGGGGTGTATGAGTATGAGAGTGTGTGTGTGAGTGTGAGGGAGTGTATGAGTATGAGAGTGTGTGTGTGAGTGTGAGGGGATGTATGAGTATGAGAGTGTGTGTGAGTGTGAGGGGGTGTATGAGTATGAGAGTGTGTGTGTGAGTGTGAGGGAGTGTATGAGTATGAGAGTGTGTGTGTGAGTGTGACGGAGTGTATGAGTATGAGAGTGTGTGTGTGAGTGTGACGGAGTGTATGAGTATGAGAGTGTGTGTGTGAGTGTGAGGGGGTGTATGAGTATGAGAGTATGTGTGTGAGTGTGAGGGGGTGTATGAGTATGAGAGTGTGTGTGTGAGTGTGAGGGGATGTATGAGTATGAGAGTGTGTGTGAGTGTGAGGGGGTGTATGAGTATGAGAGTGTATGTGTGAGTGTGACGGAGTGTATGAGTATGAGAGTGTGTGTGTGAGTGTGACGGCGTGTATGAGTATGAGAGTGTGTGTGTGAGTGTGAGGGGGTGTATGAGTATGAGAGTGTGTGTGTGAGTGTGAGGGAGTGTATGAGTATGAGAGTGTGTGTGTGAGTGTGAGGGGGTGTATGAGTATGAGAGTGTGTGTGTGAGTGTGAGGGAGTGTATGAGTATGAGAGTGTGTGTGTGAGTGTGAGGGAGTGTATGAGTATGAGAGTGTGTGTGAGTGTGAGGGAGTGTATGAGTATGAGAGTGTGTGTGAGTGTGAGGGGGTGTATGCATATGAGAGTGTGTGTGTGAGTGTGACGGAGTGTATGAGTATGAGAGTGTGTGTGTGAGTGTGAGGGAGTGTATGAGTATGAGAGTGTGTGTGTGAGTGTGAGGGAGTGTATGAGTATGAGAGTGTGTGTGTGAGTGTGTGGGAGTGTATGAGTATGAGAGTATGTGTGTGAGTGTGAGGGGGTGTATGAGTATGAGAGTGTGTGTGTGAGTGTGAGGGGGTGTATGAGTATGAGAGTGTGTGTGTGAGTGTGAGGGGCAGTATGAGTATGAGAGTGTGTGTGTGAGTGTGAGGGGGTGTATGGGTATGAGAGTGTGTGTGTGAGTGTGAGGGAGTGTATGAGTATGAGAGTGTGTGTGTGAGTGTGAGGGAGTGTATGAGTATGAGACTGTGTGTGAGTGTGAGGGGGTGTATGAGTGTGAGAGTGTGTGTGTCAGTGTGAGAGGGTGTATGAATATGAGAGTGTGTGTGTGAGTGTGAGGGGGTGTATGAGTATGAGAGTGTGTGTGTGAGTGTGAGGGGCTGTATGAGTATGAGAGTGTGTGTGTGAGTGTGAGGGGGTGTATGATTATGAGTGTGTGTGTGAGTGTGAGGGGGTGTATGAGTATGAGAGTGTGTGTGTGAGTGTGAGGGGGTGTATGAGTATGTGAGTGTGTGTGTGAGTGCGAGGGAGTGTATGAGTATTAGAGTGTGTGTGTGAGTGTGAGGGGGTGTATGAGTATGAGAGTGTGTGTGTGAGTGTGACGGAGTGTATGAGTATGAGATTGTGTGTGTGAGTGTGAGGGGGTGTATGAGTATGAGAGTTTGTGTGAGTGTGAGGGAGTGTATGAGTATGAGAGTGTGTGTGTGAGTGCGAGGGAGTGTATGAGTATGAGAGTGTGTGTGAGTGTGAGGGGGTGTATGAGTGTGAGAGTGTGTGTGTGAGTGTGAGGGAGTGTATGAGTATGAGAGTGTGTGTGTGAGTGTGAGGGGGTGTATGAGTATGAGAGTGTGTGTGAGTGTGAGGGGGTGTATGTGTGTGAGAGTGTGTGTGTAAGTGTGAGGGTGTGTATGAGTATGAGAGTGTGTGTGAGTGTGAGGGAGTGTATGAGTATGAGGGTGTGTGTGTGAGTGTGACGGAGTGTATGAGTATGAGAGTGTGTGTGTGAGTGTGAGGGGGTGTATGAGTATGAGAGTGTGTGTGAGTGTGAGGGGGTGTATGAGTATGAGAGTGTGTGTGAGTGTGAGGGGGTGTATGAGTATGAGAGTGTGTGTGTGAGTGTGACGGAGTGTATGAGTATGAGAGTGTGTGTGTGAGTGTAAGGGAGTGTATGAGTATGAGAGTGTGTGTGTGAGTGTGAGGGGGTGTATGAGTAGGAGAGTGTGTGTGTGAGTGTGAGGGAGTGTATGAGTATGAGAGTGTGTGTGTGAGTGTGAGGGAGTGTATGAGTATGAGAGTGTGTGTGTGAGTGTGAGGGAGTGTATGAGTATGAGAGAGTGTGTGTGAGTATAACGGAGTGTATGAGTATGAGAGTGTGTGTGTGAGTGTGAGGGGGTGTATGAGTATGAGAGTGTGTGTGTGAGTGTGACGGAGTGTATGAGTATGAGAGTGTGTGTGTGAGTGTGAGGGGGTGTATGAGTATGAGAGTGTGTGTCAGTGTGAGGGAGTGTATGAGTATGAGAGAGTGTGTGTGAGTGTGACGGAGTGTATGAGTATGAGAGAGTGTGTGTGAGTATAACGGAGTGTATGAGTATGAGAGTGTGTGTGCGAGTGTGAGTGAGTGTATGAGTATGAGAGTGTGTGTGTGAGTGTGAGGGGATGTATGAGTATGAGAGTGTGTGTGAGTGTGAGGGGGTGTATGAGTATGAGAGTGTGTGTGAGTGGGAGGGGGTGTATGAGTATGAGAGTGTGTGTGTGAGTGTGAGTGAGTGTATGAGTATGAGAGTGTGTGTGAGTGTGAGGGAGTGTATGAGTATGAGAGAGTGTGTGTGAGTATAACGGAGTGTATGAGTATGAGAGTGTGTGTGTGAGTGTGAGTGAGTGTATGAGTATGAGAGTGTGTGTGTGAGTGTGAGGGGATGTATGAGTATGAGAGTGTGTGTGAGTGTGAGGGGGTGTATGAGTATGAGAGTGTGTGTGTGAGTGTGAGGGAGTGTATGAGTATGAGAGTGTGTGTGTGAGTGTGAGGGGATGTATGAGTATGAGAGTGTGTGTGAGTGTGAGGGGGTGTATGAGTATGAGAGTGTGTGTGTGAGTGTGAGGGAGTGTATGAGTATGAGAGTGTGTGTGTGAGTGTGACGGAGTGTATGAGTATGAGAGTGTGTGTGTGAGTGTGACGGAGTGTATGAGTATGAGAGTGTGTGTGTGAGTGTGAGGGGATGTATGAGTATGAGAGTGTGTGTGAGTGTGAGGGGGTGTATGAGTATGAGAGTGTGTGTGTGAGTGTGACGGAGTGTATGAGTATGAGAGTGTGTGTGTGAGTGTGACGGCGTGTATGAGTATGAGAGTGTGTGTGTGAGTGTGAGGGGGTGTATGAGTATGAGAGTGTGTGTGTGAGTGTGAGGGAGTGTATGAGTATGAGAGTGTGTGTGTGAGTGTGAGGGGGTGTATGAGTATGAGAGTGTGTGTGTGAGTGTGAGGGAGTGTATGAGTAGGAGAGTGTGTGTGTGAGTGTGAGGGAGTGTATGAGTATGAGAGTGTGTGTGAGTGTGAGGGAGTGTATGAGTATGAGAGTGTGTGTGAGTGTGAGGGGGTGTATGCATATGAGAGTGTGTGTGTGAGTGTGACGGAGTGTATGAGTATGAGAGTGTGTGTGTGAGTGTGAGGGAGTGTATGAGTATGAGAGTGTGTGTGTGAGTGTGAGGGAGTGTATGAGTATGAGAGTGTGTGTGTGAGTGTGTGGGAGTGTATGAGTATGAGAGTATGTGTGTGAGTGTGAGGGGGTGTATGAGTATGAGAGTGTGTGTGTGAGTGTGAGGGGGTGTATGAGTATGAGAGTGTGTGTGTGAGTGTGAGGGGCAGTATGAGTATGAGAGTGTGTGTGTGAGTGTGAGGGGGTGTATGGGTATGAGAGTGTGTGTGTGAGTGTGAGGGAGTGTATGAGTATGAGAGTGTGTGTGTGAGTGTGAGGGAGTGTATGAGTATGAGACTGTGTGTGAGTGTGAGGGGGTGTATGAGTGTGAGAGTGTGTGTGTCAGTGTGAGAGGGTGTATGAATATGAGAGTGTGTGTGTGAGTGTGAGGGGGTGTATGAGTATGAGAGTGTGTGTGTGAGTGTGAGGGGCTGTATGAGTATGAGAGTGTGTGTGTGAGTGTGAGGGGGTGTATGATTATGAGTGTGTGTGTGAGTGTGAGGGGGTGTATGAGTATGAGAGTGTGTGTGTGAGTGTGAGGGGGTGTATGAGTATGTGAGTGTGTGTGTGAGTGCGAGGGAGTGTATGAGTATTAGAGTGTGTGTGAGTGGGAGGGGGTGTATGAGTATGAGAGTGTGAGTGTGAGTGTGAGTGAGTGTATGAGTATGAGAGTGTGTGTGAGTGTGAGGGAGTGTATGAGTATGAGAGAGTGTGTGTGAGTATAACGGAGTGTATGAGTATGAGAGTGTGTGTGTGAGTGTGAGTGAGTGTATGAGTATGAGAGTGTGTGTGTGAGTGTGAGGGGATGTATGAGTATGAGAGTGTGTGTGAGTGTGAGGGGGTGTATGAGTATGAGAGTGTGTGTGTGAGTGTGAGGGAGTGTATGAGTATGAGAGTGTGTGTGTGAGTGTGAGGGGATGTATGAGTATGAGAGTGTGTGTGAGTGTGAGGGGGTGTATGAGTATGAGAGTGTGTGTGTGAGTGTGAGGGAGTGTATGAGTATGAGAGTGTGTGTGTGAGTGTGACGGAGTGTATGAGTATGAGAGTGTGTGTGTGAGTGTGACGGAGTGTATGAGTATGAGAGTGTGTGTGTGAGTGTGAGGGGGTGTATGAGTATGAGAGTATGTGTGTGAGTGTGAGGGGGTGTATGAGTATGAGAGTGTGTGTGTGAGTGTGAGGGGATGTATGAGTATGAGAGTGTGTGTGAGTGTGAGGGGGTGTATGAGTATGAGAGTGTATGTGTGAGTGTGACGGAGTGTATGAGTATGAGAGTGTGTGTGTGAGTGTGACGGCGTGTATGAGTATGAGAGTGTGTGTGTGAGTGTGAGGGGGTGTATGAGTATGAGAGTGTGTGTGTGAGTGTGAGGGAGTGTATGAGTATGAGAGTGTGTGTGTGAGTGTGAGGGGGTGTATGAGTATGAGAGTGTGTGTGTGAGTGTGAGGGAGTGTATGAGTATGAGAGTGTGTGTGTGAGTGTGAGGGAGTGTATGAGTATGAGAGTGTGTGTGAGTGTGAGGGAGTGTATGAGTATGAGAGTGTGTGTGAGTGTGAGGGGGTGTATGCATATGAGAGTGTGTGTGTGAGTGTGACGGAGTGTATGAGTATGAGAGTGTGTGTGTGAGTGTGAGGGAGTGTATGAGTATGAGAGTGTGTGTGTGAGTGTGAGGGAGTGTATGAGTATGAGAGTGTGTGTGTGAGTGTGTGGGAGTGTATGAGTATGAGAGTATGTGTGTGAGTGTGAGGGGGTGTATGAGTATGAGAGTGTGTGTGTGAGTGTGAGGGGGTGTATGAGTATGAGAGTGTGTGTGTGAGTGTGAGGGGCAGTATGAGTATGAGAGTGTGTGTGTGAGTGTGAGGGGGTGTATGGGTATGAGAGTGTGTGTGTGAGTGTGAGGGAGTGTATGAGTATGAGAGTGTGTGTGTGAGTGTGAGGGAGTGTATGAGTATGAGACTGTGTGTGAGTGTGAGGGGGTGTATGAGTGTGAGAGTGTGTGTGTCAGTGTGAGAGGGTGTATGAATATGAGAGTGTGTGTGTGAGTGTGAGGGGGTGTATGAGTATGAGAGTGTGTGTGTGAGTGTGAGGGGCTGTATGAGTATGAGAGTGTGTGTGTGAGTGTGAGGGGGTGTATGATTATGAGTGTGTGTGTGAGTGTGAGGGGGTGTATGAGTATGAGAGTGTGTGTGTGAGTGTGAGGGGGTGTATGAGTATGTGAGTGTGTGTGTGAGTGCGAGGGAGTGTATGAGTATTAGAGTGTGTGTGAGTGTGAGGGGGTGTATGAGTGTGAGAGTGTGTGTGTGAGTGTGAGGGAGTGTATGAGTATGAGAGTGTGTGTGTGAGTGTGAGGGGGTGTATGAGTATGAGAGTGTGTGTGTGAGTGTGAGGGGGTGTATGAGTATGAGAGTGTGTGTGTGAGTGTGACGGAGTGTATGAGTATGAGAGTGTGTGTGTGAGTGTGAGGGGGTGTATGAGTATGAGAGTGTGTGTGTGAGTGTGACGGAGTGTATGAGTATGAGAGTGTGTGTGTGTCAGTTAGAGGGAGTGTATGAGTATGAGAGTGTGTGTGTGAGTGTGAGGGGGTGTATGAGTATGAGAGTGTGTGTGTGAGTGTGAGGGAGTGTATGAGTATGAGAGTGTGTGTGTGAGTGTGAGGGGGTGTATGAGTATGAGAGTGTGTGTGTGAGTGTGAGGGGGTGTATGATTATGAGAGTGTGTGTGAGTGTGAGGGGGTGTATGAGTATGAGAGTGTGTGTGTGAGTGTGAGGGGTTGTATGAGTATGAGAGTGTGTGTGTGAGTGTGACGGAGTGTATGAGTATGAGAGTGTGTGTGAGTGTGAGGGGATGTATGAGTATGAGATGTGTGTGTGAGTATGAGGGGGTGTATGATTATGAGAGTGTGTGTGTGAGTGTGAGGGGGTGTATGAGTATGAGAGTGTGTGTGTGAGTGTGAGGGAGTGTATGAGTATGAGAGTGTGTGTGTGAGTGTGAGGGAGTGTATGAGTATGAGATGTGTGTGTGAGTATGAGGGGGTGTATGAGTATGAGAGTGTGTGCGTGAGTGTGAGGGGGTGTTTGAGTATGAGAGTGTGTGTGTGAGTGTGAGGGAGTGTATGAGTATGAGAGTGTGTGTGAGTGTGAGGGGGTGTATGAGTATGATAGTGTGTGTGTGAGTGTGAGGGAGTGAATGAGTATGAGAGTGTGTGTGAGTGTGAGGGAGTATATGAATATGAGAGTGTGTGTGAGTGTGAGGGGGTGTATGAGAGTGTGTGTGTGAGTGCGAGGGAGTGTATGAGTATGAGATTGTGTGTGTGAGTGTGAGGGGGTGTATGAGTATGAGAGTGTGTGTGAGTGTGAGGGAGTGTATGAGTATGAGAGTGTGTGTGTGAGTGTGAGGGGGTGTATGAGTATGTGAGTGTGTGTGTGAGTGCGAGGGAGTGTATGAGAATTAGAGTGTGTGTGAGTGTGAGGGGGTGTATGAGTGTGAGAGTGTGTGTGTGAGTGTGAGGGAGTGTATGAGTATGAGAGTGTGTGTGTGAGTGTGAGGGGGTGTATGAGTATGAGAGTGTGTGTGTGAGTGTGAGGGGGTGTATGAGTATGAGAGTGTGTGTGTGAGTGTGACGGAGTGTATGAGTATGAGAGTGTGTGTGTGAGTGTGAGGGGGTGTATGAGTATGAGAGTGTGTGTGTGAGTGTGACGGAGTGTATGAGTATGAGAGTGTGTGTGTGTCAGTTAGAGGGAGTGTATGAGTATGAGAGTGTGTGTGTGAGTGTGAGGGGGTGTATGAGTATGAGAGTGTGTGTGTGAGTGTGAGGGAGTGTATGAGTATGAGAGTGTGTGTGTGAGTGTGAGGGAGTGTATGAGTATGAGAGTGTGTGTGTGAGTGTGAGGGGGTGTATGAGTATGAGAGTGTGTGCGTGAGTGTGAGGGGGTGTTTGAGTATGAGAGTGTGTGTGTGAGTGTGAGGGAGTGTATGAGTATGAGAGTGTGTGTGAGTGTGAGGGGGTGTATGAGTATGAGAGTTTGTGTGAGTGTGAGGGAGTGTATGAGTATGAGAGTGTGTGTGTGAGTGTGAGGGGGTGTATGAGTATGAGAGTGTGTGTGTGAGTGTGAGGGGGTGTATGAGTATGAGAGTGTGTGCGTGAGTGTGAGGGGGTGTTTGAGTATGAGAGTGTGTGTGTGAGTGTGAGGGAGTGTATGAGTATGAGAGTGTGTGTGAGTGTGAGGGGGTGTATGAGTATGAGAGTTTGTGTGAGTGTGAGGGAGTGTATGAGTATGAGAGTGTGTGTGTGAGTGTGAGGGGGTGTATGAGTATGAGAGTGTGTGTGTGAGTGTGAGGGGGTGTATGAGTATGAGAGTGTGTGTGTGAGTGTGACGGAGTGTATGAGTATGAGAGTGTGTGTGTGAGTGTGAGGGGGTGTATGAGTATGAGAGTGTGTGTGTGAGTGTGAGGGAGTGTATGAGTATGAGAGTGTGTGTGTGTCAGTTAGAGGGAGTGTATGAGTATGAGAGTGTGTGTGTGAGTGTGAGGGGGTGTATGAGTATGAGAGTGTGTGTGTGAGTGTGAGGGAGTGTATGAGTATGAGAGTGTGTGTGTGAGTGTGAGGGGGTGTATGAGTATGAGAGTGTGTGTGTGAGTGTGAGGGGGTGTATGATTATGAGAGTGTGTGTGAGTGTGAGGGGGTGTATGAGTATGAGAGTGTGTGTGTGAGTGTGAGGGGTTGTATGAGTATGAGAGTGTGTGTGTGAGTGTGACGGAGTGTATGAGTATGAGAGTGTGTGTGAGTGTGAGGGGATGTATGAGTATGAGATGTGTGTGTGAGTATGAGGGGGTGTATGATTATGAGAGTGTGTGTGTGAGTGTGAGGGGGTGTATGAGTATGAGAGTGTGTGTGTGAGTGTGAGGGAGTGTATGAGTATGAGAGTGTGTGTGTGAGTGTGAGGGAGTGTATGAGTATGAGATGTGTGTGTGAGTATGAGGGGGTGTATGAGTATGAGAGTGTGTGCGTGAGTGTGAGGGGGTTTTTGAGTATGAGAGTGTGTGTGTGAGTGTGAGGGAGTGTATGAGTATGAGAGTGTGTGTGAGTGTGAGGGGGTGTATGAGTATGATAGTGTGTGTGTGAGTGTGAGGGAGTGAATGAGTATGAGAGTGTGTGTGAGTGTGAGGGAGTATATGAGTATGAGAGTGTGTGTGAGTGTGAGGGGGTGTATGAGAGTGTGTGTGTGAGTGTGACGGAGTGTATGAGTATGAGATTGTGCGTGTGAGTGTGAGGGGGTGTATGAGTATGAGAGTTTGTGTGAGTGTGAGGGAGTGTATGAGTATGAGAGTGTGTGTGTGAGTGCGAGGGAGTGTATGAGTATGAGAGTGTGTGTGAGTGTGAGGGGGTGTATGTGTGTGAGAGTGTGTGTGTGAGTGTGAGGGGGTGTATGAGTATGAGAGTGTGTGTGAGTGTGAGGGAGTGTATGAGTATGAGAGTGTGTGTGAGTGTGAGGGGGTGTATGAGTATGAGAGTGTGTGTGTGAGTGTGACGGAGTGTATGAGTATGAGAGTGTGTGTGTGAGTGTGAGGGGGTGTATGAGTATGAGAGTGTGTGTGTGAGTGTGAGGGGGTGTATGAGTATGAGAGTGTGTGCGTGAGTGTGAGGGGGTGTTTGAGTATGAGAGTGTGTGTGTGAGTGTGAGGGAGTGTATGAGTATGAGAGTGTGTGTGAGTGTGAGGGGGTGTATGAGTATGAGAGTTTGTGTGAGTGTGAGGGAGTGTATGAGTATGAGAGTGTGTGTGTGAGTGTGAGGGGGTGTATGAGTATGAGAGTGTGTGTGTGAGTGTGAGGGGGTGTATGAGTATGAGAGTGTGTGTGTGAGTGTGACGGAGTGTATGAGTATGAGAGTGTGTGTGTGAGTGTGAGGGGGTGTATGAGTATGAGAGTGTGTGTGTGAGTGTGAGGGAGTGTATGAGTATGAGAGTGTGTGTGTGTCAGTTAGAGGGAGTGTATGAGTATGAGAGTGTGTGTGTGAGTGTGAGGGGGTGTATGAGTATGAGAGTGTGTGTGTGAGTGTGAGGGAGTGTATGAGTATGAGAGTGTGTGTGTGAGTGTGAGGGGGTGTATGAGTATGAGAGTGTGTGTGTGAGTGTGAGGGGGTGTATGATTATGAGAGTGTGTGTGAGTGTGAGGGGGTGTATGAGTATGAGAGTGTGTGTGTGAGTGTGAGGGGTTGTATGAGTATGAGAGTGTGTGTGTGAGTGTGACGGAGTGTATGAGTATGAGAGTGTGTGTGAGTGTGAGGGGATGTATGAGTATGAGATGTGTGTGTGAGTATGAGGGGGTGTATGATTATGAGAGTGTGTGTGTGAGTGTGAGGGGGTGTATGAGTATGAGAGTGTGTGTGTGAGTGTGAGGGAGTGTATGAGTATGAGAGTGTGTGTGTGAGTGTGAGGGAGTGTATGAGTATGAGATGTGTGTGTGAGTATGAGGGGGTGTATGAGTATGAGAGTGTGTGCGTGAGTGTGAGGGGGTTTTTGAGTATGAGAGTGTGTGTGTGAGTGTGAGGGAGTGTATGAGTATGAGAGTGTGTGTGAGTGTGAGGGGGTGTATGAGTATGATAGTGTGTGTGTGAGTGTGAGGGAGTGAATGAGTATGAGAGTGTGTGTGAGTGTGAGGGAGTATATGAGTATGAGAGTGTGTGTGAGTGTGAGGGGGTGTATGAGAGTGTGTGTGTGAGTGTGACGGAGTGTATGAGTATGAGATTGTGCGTGTGAGTGTGAGGGGGTGTATGAGTATGAGAGTTTGTGTGAGTGTGAGGGAGTGTATGAGTATGAGAGTGTGTGTGTGAGTGCGAGGGAGTGTATGAGTATGAGAGTGTGTGTGAGTGTGAGGGGGTGTATGTGTGTGAGAGTGTGTGTGTGAGTGTGAGGGGGTGTATGAGTATGAGAGTGTGTGTGAGTGTGAGGGAGTGTATGAGTATGAGAGTGTGTGTGAGTGTGAGGGGGTGTATGAGTATGAGAGTGTGTGTGTGAGTGTGACGGAGTGTATGAGTATGAGAGTGTGTGTGTGAGTGTGAGGGGGTGTATGAGTATGAGAGTGTGTGTGAGTGTGAGGGGGTGTATGAGTATGAGAGTGTGTGTGTGAGTGTGAGGGGGTGTATGAGTATGTGAGTGTGTGTGTGAGTGCGAGGGAGTGTATGAGTATTAGAGTGTGTGTGAGTGTGAGGGGGTGTATGAGTATGAGAGTGTGTGTGTGAGTGTGAGGGGGTGTATGAGTATGAGAGTGTGTGTGTGAGTGTGACGGAGTGTATGAGTATGAGAGTGTGTGTGTGAGTGTGAGGGGGTGTATGAGTATGAGAGTGTGTGTGTGAGTGTGACGGAGTGTATGAGTATGAGAGTGTGTGTGTGTCAGTTAGAGGGAGTGTATGAGTATGAGAGTGTGTGTGTGAGTGTGAGGGGGTGTATGAGTATGAGAGTGTGTGTGTGAGTGTGAGGGAGTGTATGAGTATGAGAGTGTGTGTGTGAGTGTGAGGGAGTGTATGAGTATGAGAGTGTGTGTGTGAGTGTGAGGGGGTGTATGAGTATGAGAGTGTGTGTGTGAGTGTGAGGGGGTGTATGATTATGAGAGTGTGTGTGAGTGTGAGGGGGTGTATGAGTATGAGAGTGTGTGTGTGAGTGTGAGTGAGTGTATGAGTATGAGAGTGTGTGTGAGTGTGAGGGGTTGTATGAGTATGAGAGTGTGTGTGTGAGTGTGACGGAGTGTATGAGTATGAGAGTGTGTGTGAGTGTGAGGGGATGTATGAGTATGAGATGTGTGTGTGAGTATGAGGGGGTGTATGATTATGAGAGTGTGTGTGTGAGTGTGAGGGGGTGTATGAGTATGAGAGTGTGTGTGTGAGTGTGAGGGAGTGTATGAGTATGAGAGTGTGTGTGTGAGTGTGAGGGAGTGTATGAGTATGAGATGTGTGTGTGAGTATGAGGGGGTGTATGAGTATGAGAGTGTGTGTGTGAGTGTGAGGGAGTGTATGAGTATGAGATGTGTGTGTGAGTATGAGGGGGTGTATGAGTATGAGAGTGTGTGCGTGAGTGTGAGGGGGTGTTTGAGTATGAGAGTGTGTGTGTGAGTGTGAGGGAGTGTATGAGTATGAGAGTGTGTGTGAGTGTGAGGGGGTGTATGAGTATGATAGTGTGTGTGTGAGTGTGAGGGAGTGAATGAGTATGAGAGTGTGTGTGAGTGTGAGGGAGTATATGAGTATGAGAGTGTGTGTGAGTGTGAGGGGGTGTATGAGAGTGTGTGTGTGAGTGTGACGGAGTGTATGAGTATGAGATTGTGTGTGTGAGTGTGAGGGGGTGTATGAGTATGAGAGTTTGTGTGAGTGTGAGGGAGTGTATGAGTATGAGAGTGTGTGTGTGAGTGCGAGGGAGTGTATGAGTATGAGAGTGTGTGTGAGTGTGAGGGGGTGTATGAGTGTGAGAGTGTGTGTGTGAGTGTGAGGGAGTGTATGAGTATGAGAGTGTGTGTGTGAGTGTGAGGGGGTGTATGAGTATGAGAGTGTGTGTGAGTGTGAGGGGGTGTATGTGTGTGAGAGTGTGTGTGTAAGTGTGAGGGTGTGTATGAGTATGAGAGTGTGTGTGAGTGTGAGGGAGTGTATGAGTATGAGGGTGTGTGTGTGAGTGTGACGGAGTGTATGAGTATGAGAGTGTGTGTGTGAGTGTGAGGGGGTGTATGAGTATGAGAGTGTGTGTGAGTGTGAGGGGGTGTATGAGTATGAGAGTGTGTGTGAGTGTGAGGGGGTGTATGAGTATGAGAGTGTGTGTGTGAGTGTGACGGAGTGTATGAGTATGAGAGTGTGTTTGTGAGTGTAAGGGAGTGTATGAGTATGAGAGTGTGTGTGTGAGTGTGAGGGGGTGTATGAGTAGGAGAGTGTGTGTGTGAGTGTGAGGGAGTGTATGAGTATGAGAGTGTGTGTGTGAGTGTGAGGGAGTGTATGAGTATGAGAGTGTGTGTGTGAGTGTGAGGGAGTGTATGAGTATGAGAGAGTGTGTGTGAGTATAACGGAGTGTATGAGTATGAGAGTGTGTGTGTGAGTGTGAGGGGGTGTATGAGTATGAGAGTGTGTGTGTGAGTGTGACGGAGTGTATGAGTATGAGAGTGTGTGTGTGAGTGTGAGGGGGTGTATGAGTATGAGAGTGTGTGTGAGTGTGAGGGAGTGTATGAGTATGAGAGAGTGTGTGTGAGTGTGACGGAGTGTATGAGTATGAGAGTGTGTGTGTGAGTGTGAGTGAGTGTATGAGTATGAGAGTGTGTGTGTGAGTGTGAGGGGATGTATGAGTATGAGAGTGTGTGTGAGTGTGAGGGGGTGTATGAGTATGAGAGTGTGTGTGAGTGGGAGGGGGTGTATGAGTATGAGAGTGTGTGTGTAAGTGTGAGGGTGTGTATGAGTATGAGAGTGTGTGTGAGTGTGAGGGAGTGTATGAGTATGAGGGTGTGTGTGTGAGTGTGACGGAGTGTATGAGTATGAGAGTGTGTGTGTGAGTGTGAGGGGGTGTATGAGTATGAGAGTGTGTGTGAGTGTGAGGGGGTGTATGAGTATGAGAGTGTGTGTGAGTGTGAGGGGGTGTATGAGTATGAGAGTGTGTGTGTGAGTGTGACGGAGTGTATGAGTATGAGAGTGTGTGTGTGAGTGTAAGGGAGTGTATGAGTATGAGAGTGTGTGTGTGAGTGTGAGGGGGTGTATGAGTAGGAGAGTGTGTGTGTGAGTGTGAGGGAGTGTATGAGTATGAGAGTGTGTGTGTGAGTGTGAGGGAGTGTATGAGTATGAGAGTGTGTGTGTGAGTGTGAGGGAGTGTATGAGTATGAGAGAGTGTGTGTGAGTATAACGGAGTGTATGAGTATGAGAGTGTGTGTGTGAGTGTGAGGGGGTGTATGAGTATGAGAGTGTGTGTGTGAGTGTGACGGAGTGTATGAGTATGAGAGTGTGTGTGTGAGTGTGAGGGGGTGTATGAGTATGAGAGTGTGTGTGAGTGTGAGGGAGTGTATGAGTATGAGAGAGTGTGTGTGAGTGTGACGGAGTGTATGAGTATGAGAGTGTGTGTGTGAGTGTGAGTGAGTGTATGAGTATGAGAGTGTGTGTGTGAGTGTGAGGGGATGTATGAGTATGAGAGTGTGTGTGAGTGTGAGGGGGTGTATGAGTATGAGAGTGTGTGTGAGTGGGAGGGGGTGTATGAGTATGAGAGTGTGTGTGTGAGTGTGAGTGAGTGTATGAGTATGAGAGTGTGTGTGAGTGTGAGGGAGTGTATGAGTATGAGAGAGTGTGTGTGAGTGTGACGGAGTGTATGAGTATGAGAGTGTGTGTGTGAGTGTGAGTGAGTGTATGAGTATGAGAGTGTGTGTGTGAGTGTGAGGGAGTGTATGAGTATGAGAGTGTGTGTGAGTGTGAGGGGGTGTATGAGTATGAGAGTGTGTGTGTGAGTGTGACGGAGTGTATGAGTATGAGAGTGTGTGTGTGAGTGTGAGGGGGTGTATGAGTATGAGAGTGTGTGTGAGTGTGAGGGAGTGTATGAGTATGAGAGAGTGTGTGTGAGTGTGACGGAGTGTATGAGTATGAGAGTGTGTGTGTGAGTGTGAGTGAGTGTATGAGTATGAGAGTGTGTGTGTGAGTGTGAGGGGATGTATGAGTATGAGAGTGTGTGTGAGTGTGAGGGGGTGTATGAGTATGAGAGTGTGTGTGAGTGGGAGGGGGTGTATGAGTATGAGAGTGTGTGTGTAAGTGTGAGGGTGTGTATGAGTATGAGAGTGTGTGTGAGTGTGAGGGAGTGTATGAGTATGAGGGTGTGTGTGTGAGTGTGACGGAGTGTATGAGTATGAGAGTGTGTGTGTGAGTGTGAGGGGGTGTATGAGTATGAGAGTGTGTGTGAGTGTGAGGGGGTGTATGAGTATGAGAGTGTGTGTGAGTGTGAGGGGGTGTATGAGTATGAGAGTGTGTGTGTGAGTGTGACGGAGTGTATGAGTATGAGAGTGTGTGTGTGAGTGTAAGGGAGTGTATGAGTATGAGAGTGTGTGTGTGAGTGTGAGGGGGTGTATGAGTAGGAGAGTGTGTGTGTGAGTGTGAGGGAGTGTATGAGTATGAGAGTGTGTGTGTGAGTGTGAGGGAGTGTATGAGTATGAGAGTGTGTGTGTGAGTGTGAGGGAGTGTATGAGTATGAGAGAGTGTGTGTGAGTATAACGGAGTGTATGAGTATGAGAGTGTGTGTGTGAGTGTGAGGGGGTGTATGAGTATGAGAGTGTGTGTGTGAGTGTGACGGAGTGTATGAGTATGAGAGTGTGTGTGTGAGTGTGAGGGGGTGTATGAGTATGAGAGTGTGTGTGAGTGTGAGGGAGTGTATGAGTATGAGAGAGTGTGTGTGAGTGTGACGGAGTGTATGAGTATGAGAGTGTGTGTGTGAGTGTGAGTGAGTGTATGAGTATGAGAGTGTGTGTGTGAGTGTGAGGGGATGTATGAGTATGAGAGTGTGTGTGAGTGTGAGGGGGTGTATGAGTATGAGAGTGTGTGTGAGTGGGAGGGGGTGTATGAGTATGAGAGTGTGTGTGTGAGTGTGAGTGAGTGTATGAGTATGAGAGTGTGTGTGAGTGTGAGGGAGTGTATGAGTATGAGAGAGTGTGTGTGAGTGTGACGGAGTGTATGAGTATGAGAGTGTGTGTGTGAGTGTGAGTGAGTGTATGAGTATGAGAGTGTGTGTGTGAGTGTGAGGGAGTGTATGAGTATGAGAGTGTGTGTGAGTGTGAGGGGGTGTATGAGTATGATAGTGTGTGTGTGAGTGTGAGGGAGTGAATGAGTATGAGAGTGTGTGTGAGTGTGAGGGAGTATATGAGTATGAGAGTGTGTGTGAGTGTGAGGGGGTGTATGAGAGTGTGTGTGTGAGTGTGACGGAGTGTATGAGTATGAGATTGTGCGTGTGAGTGTGAGGGGGTGTATGAGTATGAGAGTTTGTGTGAGTGTGAGGGAGTGTATGAGTATGAGAGTGTGTGTGTGAGTGCGAGGGAGTGTATGAGTATGAGAGTGTGTGTGAGTGTGAGGGGGTGTATGTGTGTGAGAGTGTGTGTGTGAGTGTGAGGGGGTGTATGAGTATGAGAGTGTGTGTGAGTGTGAGGGAGTGTATGAGTATGAGAGTGTGTGTGAGTGTGAGGGGGTGTATGAGTATGAGAGTGTGTGTGTGAGTGTGACGGAGTGTATGAGTATGAGAGTGTGTGTGTGAGTGTGAGGGGGTGTATGAGTATGAGAGTGTGTGTGAGTGTGAGGGGGTGTATGAGTATGAGAGTGTGTGTGTGAGTGTGAGGGGGTGTATGAGTATGTGAGTGTGTGTGTGAGTGCGAGGGAGTGTATGAGTATTAGAGTGTGTGTGAGTGTGAGGGGGTGTATGAGTATGAGAGTGTGTGTGTGAGTGTGAGGGGGTGTATGAGTATGAGAGTGTGTGTGTGAGTGTGACGGAGTGTATGAGTATGAGAGTGTGTGTGTGAGTGTGAGGGGGTGTATGAGTATGAGAGTGTGTGTGTGAGTGTGACGGAGTGTATGAGTATGAGAGTGTGTGTGTGTCAGTTAGAGGGAGTGTATGAGTATGAGAGTGTGTGTGTGAGTGTGAGGGGGTGTATGAGTATGAGAGTGTGTGTGTGAGTGTGAGGGAGTGTATGAGTATGAGAGTGTGTGTGTGAGTGTGAGGGAGTGTATGAGTATGAGAGTGTGTGTGTGAGTGTGAGGGGGTGTATGAGTATGAGAGTGTGTGTGTGAGTGTGAGGGGGTGTATGATTATGAGAGTGTGTGTGAGTGTGAGGGGGTGTATGAGTATGAGAGTGTGTGTGTGAGTGTGAGTGAGTGTATGAGTATGAGAGTGTGTGTGAGTGTGAGGGGTTGTATGAGTATGAGAGTGTGTGTGTGAGTGTGACGGAGTGTATGAGTATGAGAGTGTGTGTGAGTGTGAGGGGATGTATGAGTATGAGATGTGTGTGTGAGTATGAGGGGGTGTATGATTATAAGAGTGTGTGTGTGAGTGTGAGGGGGTGTATGAGTATGAGAGTGTGTGTGTGAGTGTGAGGGAGTGTATGAGTATGAGAGTGTGTGTGTGAGTGTGAGGGAGTGTATGAGTATGAGATGTGTGTGTGAGTATGAGGGGGTGTATGAGTATGAGAGTGTGTGTGTGAGTGTGAGGGAGTGTATGAGTATGAGATGTGTGTGTGAGTATGAGGGGGTGTATGAGTATGAGAGTGTGTGCGTGAGTGTGAGGGGGTGTTTGAGTATGAGAGTGTGTGTGTGAGTGTGAGGGAGTGTATGAGTATGAGAGTGTGTGTGAGTGTGAGGGGGTGTATGAGTATGATAGTGTGTGTGTGAGTGTGAGGGAGTGAATGAGTATGAGAGTGTGTGTGAGTGTGAGGGAGTATATGAGTATGAGAGTGTGTGTGAGTGTGAGGGGGTGTATGAGAGTGTGTGTGTGAGTGTGACGGAGTGTATGAGTATGAGATTGTGTGTGTGAGTGTGAGGGGGTGTATGAGTATGAGAGTTTGTGTGAGTGTGAGGGAGTGTATGAGTATGAGAGTGTGTGTGTGAGTGCGAGGGAGTGTATGAGTATGAGAGTGTGTGTGAGTGTGAGGGGGTGTATGAGTGTGAGAGTGTGTGTGTGAGTGTGAGGGAGTGTATGAGTATGAGAGTGTGTGTGTGAGTGTGAGGGGGTGTATGAGTATGAGAGTGTGTGTGAGTGTGAGGGGGTGTATGTGTGTGAGAGTGTGTGTGTAAGTGTGAGGGTGTGTATGAGTATGAGAGTGTGTGTGAGTGTGAGGGAGTGTATGAGTATGAGGGTGTGTGTGTGAGTGTGACGGAGTGTATGAGTATGAGAGTGTGTGTGTGAGTGTGAGGGGGTGTATGAGTATGAGAGTGTGTGTGAGTGTGAGGGGGTGTATGAGTATGAGAGTGTGTGTGAGTGTGAGGGGGTGTATGAGTATGAGAGTGTGTGTGTGAGTGTGACGGAGTGTATGAGTATGAGAGTGTGTTTGTGAGTGTAAGGGAGTGTATGAGTATGAGAGTGTGTGTGTGAGTGTGAGGGGGTGTATGAGTAGGAGAGTGTGTGTGTGAGTGTGAGGGAGTGTATGAGTATGAGAGTGTGTGTGTGAGTGTGAGGGAGTGTATGAGTATGAGAGTGTGTGTGTGAGTGTGAGGGAGTGTATGAGTATGAGAGAGTGTGTGTGAGTATAACGGAGTGTATGAGTATGAGAGTGTGTGTGTGAGTGTGAGGGGGTGTATGAGTATGAGAGTGTGTGTGTGAGTGTGACGGAGTGTATGAGTATGAGAGTGTGTGTGTGAGTGTGAGGGGGTGTATGAGTATGAGAGTGTGTGTGAGTGTGAGGGAGTGTATGAGTATGAGAGAGTGTGTGTGAGTGTGACGGAGTGTATGAGTATGAGAGTGTGTGTGTGAGTGTGAGTGAGTGTATGAGTATGAGAGTGTGTGTGTGAGTGTGAGGGGATGTATGAGTATGAGAGTGTGTGTGAGTGTGAGGGGGTGTATGAGTATGAGAGTGTGTGTGAGTGGGAGGGGGTGTATGAGTATGAGAGTGTGTGTGTAAGTGTGAGGGTGTGTATGAGTATGAGAGTGTGTGTGAGTGTGAGGGAGTGTATGAGTATGAGGGTGTGTGTGTGAGTGTGACGGAGTGTATGAGTATGAGAGTGTGTGTGTGAGTGTGAGGGGGTGTATGAGTATGAGAGTGTGTGTGAGTGTGAGGGGGTGTATGAGTATGAGAGTGTGTGTGAGTGTGAGGGGGTGTATGAGTATGAGAGTGTGTGTGTGAGTGTGACGGAGTGTATGAGTATGAGAGTGTGTGTGTGAGTGTAAGGGAGTGTATGAGTATGAGAGTGTGTGTGTGAGTGTGAGGGGGTGTATGAGTAGGAGAGTGTGTGTGTGAGTGTGAGGGAGTGTATGAGTATGAGAGTGTGTGTGTGAGTGTGAGGGAGTGTATGAGTATGAGAGTGTGTGTGTGAGTGTGAGGGAGTGTATGAGTATGAGAGAGTGTGTGTGAGTATAACGGAGTGTATGAGTATGAGAGTGTGTGTGTGAGTGTGAGGGGGTGTATGAGTATGAGAGTGTGTGTGTGAGTGTGACGGAGTGTATGAGTATGAGAGTGTGTGTGTGAGTGTGAGGGGGTGTATGAGTATGAGAGTGTGTGTGAGTGTGAGGGAGTGTATGAGTATGAGAGAGTGTGTGTGAGTGTGACGGAGTGTATGAGTATGAGAGTGTGTGTGTGAGTGTGAGTGAGTGTATGAGTATGAGAGTGTGTGTGTGAGTGTGAGGGGATGTATGAGTATGAGAGTGTGTGTGAGTGTGAGGGGGTGTATGAGTATGAGAGTGTGTGTGAGTGGGAGGGGGTGTATGAGTATGAGAGTGTGTGTGTGAGTGTGAGTGAGTGTATGAGTATGAGAGTGTGTGTGAGTGTGAGGGAGTGTATGAGTATGAGAGAGTGTGTGTGAGTATAACGGAGTGTATGAGTATGAGAGTGTGTGTGTGAGTGTGAGTGAGTGTATGAGTATGAGAGTGTGGGTGTGAGTGTGAGGGGATGTATGAGTATGAGAGTGTGTGTGAGTGTGAGGGGGTGTATGAGTATGAGAGTGTGTGTGTGAGTGTGAGGGAGTGTATGAGTATGAGAGTGTGTGTGTGAGTGTGAGGGGATGTATGAGTATGAGAGTGTGTGTGAGTGTGAGGGGGTGTATGAGTATGAGAGTGTGTGTGTGAGTGTGAGGGAGTGTATGAGTATGAGAGTGTGTGTGTGAGTGTGACGGAGTGTATGAGTATGAGAGTGTGTGTGTGAGTGTGACGGAGTGTATGAGTATGAGAGTGTGTGTGTGAGTGTGAGGGGATGTATGAGTATGAGAGTGTGTGTGAGTGTGAGGGGGTGTATGAGTATGAGAGTGTGTGTGTGAGTGTGACGGAGTGTATGAGTATGAGAGTGTGTGTGTGAGTGTGACGGAGTGTATGAGTATGAGAGTGTGTGTGTGAGTGTGAGGGGGTGTATGAGTATGAGAGTGTGTGTGTGAGTGTGAGGGAGTGTATGAGTATGAGAGTGTGTGTGTGAGTGTGAGGGGGTGTATGAGTATGAGAGTGTGTGTGTGAGTGTGAGGGAGTGTATGAGTATGAGAGTGTGTGTGTGAGTGTGAGGGAGTGTATGAGTATGAGAGTGTGTGTGAGTGTGAGGGAGTGTATGAGTATGAGAGTGTGTGTGAGTGTGAGGGGGTGTATGCATATGAGAGTGTGTGTGTGAGTGTGACGGAGTGTATGAGTATGAGAGTGTGTGTGTGAGTGTGAGGGAGTGTATGAGTATGAGAGTGTGTGTGTGAGTGTGAGGGAGTGTATGAGTATGAGAGTGTGTGTGTGAGTGTGTGGGAGTGTATGAGTATGAGAGTATGTGTGTGAGTGTGAGGGGGTGTATGAGTATGAGAGTGTGTGTGTGAGTGTGAGGGGGTGTATGAGTATGAGAGTGTGTGTGTGAGTGTGAGGGGCAGTATGAGTATGAGAGTGTGTGTGTGAGTGTGAGGGGGTGTATGGGTATGAGAGTGTGTGTGTGAGTGTGAGGGAGTGTATGAGTATGAGAGTGTGTGTGTGAGTGTGAGGGAGTGTATGAGTATGAGACTGTGTGTGAGTGTGAGGGGGTGTATGAGTGTGAGAGTGTGTGTGTCAGTGTGAGAGGGTGTATGAATATGAGAGTGTGTGTGTGAGTGTGAGGGGGTGTATGAGTATGAGAGTGTGTGTGTGAGTGTGAGGGGCTGTATGAGTATGAGAGTGTGTGTGTGAGTGTGAGGGGGTGTATGATTATGAGTGTGTGTGTGAGTGTGAGGGGGTGTATGAGTATGAGAGTGTGTGTGTGAGTGTGAGGGGGTGTATGAGTATGTGAGTGTGTGTGTGAGTGCGAGGGAGTGTATGAGTATTAGAGTGTGTGTGAGTGTGAGGGGGTGTATGAGTGTGAGAGTGTGTGTGTGAGTGTGAGGGAGTGTATGAGTATGAGAGTGTGTGTGTGAGTGTGAGGGGGTGTATGAGTATGAGAGTGTGTGTGTGAGTGTGAGGGGGTGTATGAGTATGAGAGTGTGTGTGTGAGTGTGACGGAGTGTATGAGTATGAGAGTGTGTGTGTGAGTGTGAGGGGGTGTATGAGTATGAGAGTGTGTGTGTGAGTGTGACGGAGTGTATGAGTATGAGAGTGTGTGTGTGTCAGTTAGAGGGAATGTATGAGTATGAGAGTGTGTGTGTGAGTGTGAGGGGGTGTATGAGTATGAGAGTGTGTGTGTGAGTGTGAGGGAGTGTATGAGTATGAGAGTGTGTGTGTGAGTGTGAGGGGGTGTATGAGTATGAGAGTGTGTGTGTGAGTGTGAGGGGGTGTATGATTATGAGAGTGTGTGTGAGTGTGAGGGGGTGTATGAGTATGAGAGTGTGTGTGTGAGTGTGAGGGGTTGTATGAGTATGAGAGTGTGTGTGTGAGTGTGACGGAGTGTATGAGTATGAGAGTGTGTGTGAGTGTGAGGGGATGTATGAGTATGAGATGTGTGTGTGAGTGTGAGGGAGTGTATGAGTATGAGAGTGTGTGTGTGAGTGTGAGGGAGTGTATGAGTATGAGATGTGTGTGTGAGTATGAGGGGGTGTATGAGTATGAGAGTGTGTGCGTGAGTGTGAGGGGGTGTTTGAGTATGAGAGTGTGTGTGTGAGTGTGAGGGAGTGTATGAGTATGAGAGTGTGTGTGAGTGTGAGGGGGTGTATGAGTATGATAGTGTGTGTGTGAGTGTGAGGGAGTGAATGAGTATGAGAGTGTGTGTGAGTGTGAGGGAGTATATGAGTATGAGAGTGTGTGTGAGTGTGAGGGGGTGTATGAGAGTGTGTGTGTGAGTGTGACGGAGTGTATGAGTATGAGATTGTGTGTGTGAGTGTGAGGGGGTGTATGAGTATGAGAGTTTGTGTGAGTGTGAGGGAGTGTATGAGTATGAGAGTGTGTGTGTGAGTGCGAGGGAGTGTATGAGTATGAGAGTGTGTGTGAGTGTGAGGGGGTGTATGTGTGTGAGAGTGTGTTTGTGAGTGTGAGGGGGTGTATGAGTATGAGAGTGTGTGTGAGTGTGAGGGAGTGTATGAGTATGAGGGTGTGTGTGTGAGTGTGACGGAGTGTATGAGTATGAGAGTGTGTGTGTGAGTGTGAGGGGGTGTATGAGTATGAGAGTGTGTGTGAGTGTGAGGGGGTGTATGAGTATGAGAGTGTGTGTGTGAGTGTGAGGGGGTGTATGAGTATGTGAGTGTGTGTGTGAGTGCGAGGGAGTGTATGAGTATTAGAGTGTGTGTGAGTGTGAGGGGGTGTATGAGTGTGAGAGTGTGTGTGTGAGTGTGAGGGAGTGTATGAGTATGAGAGTGTGTGTGTGAGTGTGAGGGGGTGTATGAGTATGAGAGTGTGTGTGTGAGTGTGAGGGGGTGTATGAGTATGAGAGTGTGTGTGTGAGTGTGACGGAGTGTATGAGTATGAGAGTGTGTGTGTGAGTGTGAGGGGGTGTATGAGTATGAGAGTGTGTGTGTGAGTGTGACGGAGTGTATGAGTATGAGAGTGTGTGTGTGTCAGTTAGAGGGAGTGTATGAGTATGAGAGTGTGTGTGTGAGTGTGAGGGGGTGTATGAGTATGAGAGTGTGTGTGTGAGTGTGAGGGAGTGTATGAGTATGAGAGTGTGTGTGTGAGTGTGAGGGAGTGTATGAGTATGAGAGTGTGTGTGTGAGTGTGAGGGGGTGTATGAGTATGAGAGTGTGTGCGTGAGTGTGAGGGGGTGTTTGAGTATGAGAGTGTGTGTGTGAGTGTGAGGGGGTGTATGAGTATGAGAGTGTGTGTGAGTGTGAGGGGGTGTATGAGTATGAGAGTTTGTGTGAGTGTGAGGGAGTGTATGAGTATGAGAGTGTGTGTGTGAGTGTGAGGGGGTGTATGAGTATGAGAGTGTGTGTGTGAGTGTGAGGGGGTGTATGAGTATGAGAGTGTGTGTGTGAGTGTGACGGAGTGTATGAGTATGAGAGTGTGTGTGTGAGTGTGAGGGGGTGTATGAGTATGAGAGTGTGTGTGTGAGTGTGAGGGGGTGTATGAGTATGAGAGTGTGTGCGTGAGTGTGAGGGGGTGTTTGAGTATGAGAGTGTGTGTGTGAGTGCGAGGGAGTGTATGAGTATTAGAGTGTGTGTGAGTGTGAGGGGGTGTATGAGTGTGAGAGTGTGTGTGTGAGTGTGAGGGAGTGTATGAGTATGAGAGTGTGTGTGTGAGTGTGAGGGGGTGTATGAGTATGAGAGTGTGTGTGTGAGTGTGAGGGGGTGTATGAGTATGAGAGTGTGTGTGTGAGTGTGACGGAGTGTATGAGTATGAGAGTGTGTGTGTGAGTGTGAGGGGGTGTATGAGTATGAGAGTGTGTGTGTGAGTGTGACGGAGTGTATGAGTATGAGAGTGTGTGTGTGTCAGTTAGAGGGAGTGTATGAGTATGAGAGTGTGTGTGTGAGTGTGAGGGGGTGTATGAGTATGAGAGTGTGTGTGTGAGTGTGAGGGAGTGTATGAGTATGAGAGTGTGTGTGTGAGTGTGAGGGAGTGTATGAGTATGAGAGTGTGTGTGTGAGTGTGAGGGGGTGTATGAGTATGAGAGTGTGTGTGTGAGTGTGAGGGGGTGTATGATTATGAGAGTGTGTGTGAGTGTGAGGGGGTGTATGAGTATGAGAGTGTGTGTGTGAGTGTGAGTGAGTGTATGAGTATGAGAGTGTGTGTGAGTGTGAGGGGTTGTATGAGTATGAGAGTGTGTGTGTGAGTGTGACGGAGTGTATGAGTATGAGAGTGTGTGTGAGTGTGAGGGGATGTATGAGTATGAGATGTGTGTGTGAGTATGAGGGGGTGTATGATTATGAGAGTGTGTGTGTGAGTGTGAGGGGGTGTATGAGTATGAGAGTGTGTGTGTGAGTGTGAGGGAGTGTATGAGTATGAGAGTGTGTGTGTGAGTGTGAGGGAGTGTATGAGTATGAGATGTGTGTGTGAGTATGAGGGGGTGTATGAGTATGAGAGTGTGTGTGTGAGTGTGAGGGAGTGTATGAGTATGAGATGTGTGTGTGAGTATGAGGGGGTGTATGAGTATGAGAGTGTGTGCGTGAGTGTGAGGGGGTGTTTGAGTATGAGAGTGTGTGTGTGAGTGTGAGGGAGTGTATGAGTATGAGAGTGTGTGTGAGTGTGAGGGGGTGTATGAGTATGATAGTGTGTGTGTGAGTGTGAGGGAGTGAATGAGTATGAGAGTGTGTGTGAGTGTGAGGGAGTATATGAGTATGAGAGTGTGTGTGAGTGTGAGGGGGTGTATGAGAGTGTGTGTGTGAGTGTGACGGAGTGTATGAGTATGAGATTGTGTGTGTGAGTGTGAGGGGGTGTATGAGTATGAGAGTTTGTGTGAGTGTGAGGGAGTGTATGAGTATGAGAGTGTGTGTGTGAGTGCGAGGGTGTGTATGAGTATGAGAGTGTGTGTGAGTGTGAGGGGGTGTATGAGTGTGAGAGTGTGTGTGTGAGTGTGAGGGAGTGTATGAGTATGAGAGTGTGTGTGTGAGTGTGAGGGGGTGTATGAGTATGAGAGTGTGTGTGAGTGTGAGGGGGTGTATGTGTGTGAGAGTGTGTGTGTAAGTGTGAGGGTGTGTATGAGTATGAGAGTGTGTGTGAGTGTGAGGGAGTGTATGAGTATGAGGGTGTGTGTGTGAGTGTGACGGAGTGTATGAGTATGAGAGTGTGTGTGTGAGTGTGAGGGGGTGTATGAGTATGAGAGTGTGTGTGAGTGTGAGGGGGTGTATGAGTATGAGAGTGTGTGTGAGTGTGAGGGGGTGTATGAGTATGAGAGTGTGTGTGTGAGTGTGACGGAGTGTATGAGTATGAGAGTGTGTGTGTGAGTGTAAGGGAGTGTATGAGTATGAGAGTGTGTGTGTGAGTGTGAGGGGGTGTATGAGTAGGAGAGTGTGTGTGTGAGTGTGAGGGAGTGTATGAGTATGAGAGTGTGTGTGAGTGTGAGGGGTTGTATGAGTATGAGAGTGTGTGTGTGAGTGTGACGGAGTGTATGAGTATGAGAGTGTGTGTGAGTGTGAGGGGATGTATGAGTATGAGATGTGTGTGTGAGTATGAGGGGGTGTATGATTATGAGAGTGTGTGTGTGAGTGTGAGGGGGTGTATGAGTATGAGAGTGTGTGTGTGAGTGTGAGGGAGTGTATGAGTATGAGAGTGTGTGTGTGAGTGTGAGGGAGTGTATGAGTATGAGATGTGTGTGTGAGTATGAGGGGGTGTATGAGTATGAGAGTGTGTGTGTGAGTGTGAGGGAGTGTATGAGTATGAGATGTGTGTGTGAGTATGAGGGGGTGTATGAGTATGAGAGTGTGTGCGTGAGTGTGAGGGGGTGTTTGAGTATGAGAGTGTGTGTGTGAGTGTGAGGGAGTGTATGAGTATGAGAGTGTGTGTGAGTGTGAGGGGGTGTATGAGTATGATAGTGTGTGTGTGAGTGTGAGGGAGTGAATGAGTATGAGAGTGTGTGTGAGTGTGAGGGAGTATATGAGTATGAGAGTGTGTGTGAGTGTGAGGGGGTGTATGAGAGTGTGTGTGTGAGTGTGACGGAGTGTATGAGTATGAGATTGTGTGTGTGAGTGTGAGGGGGTGTATGAGTATGTGAGTTTGTGTGAGTGTGAGGGAGTGTATGAGTATGAGAGTGTGTGTGTGAGTGCGAGGGAGTGTATGAGTATGAGAGTGTGTGTGAGTGTGAGGGGGTGTATGAGTGTGAGAGTGTGTGTGTGAGTGTGAGGGAGTGTATGAGTATGAGAGTGTGTGTGTGAGTGTGAGGGGGTGTATGAGTATGAGAGTGTGTGTGAGTGTGAGGGGGTGTATGTGTGTGAGAGTGTGTGTGTAAGTGTGAGGGTGTGTATGAGTATGAGAGTGTGTGTGAGTGTGAGGGAGTGTATGAGTATGAGGGTGTGTGTGTGAGTGTGACGGAGTGTATGAGTATGAGAGTGTGTGTGTGAGTGTGAGGGGGTGTATGAGTATGAGAGTGTGTGTGAGTGTGAGGGGGTGTATGAGTATGAGAGTGTGTGTGTGAGTGTGACGGAGTGTATGAGTATGAGAGTGTGTGTGTGAGTGTAAGGGAGTGTATGAGTATGAGAGTGTGTGTGTGAGTGTGAGGGGGTGTATGAGTAGGAGAGTGTGTGTGTGAGTGTGAGGGAGTGTATGAGTATGAGAGTGTGTGTGTGAGTGTGAGGGAGTGTATGAGTATGAGAGTGTGTGTGTGAGTGTGAGGGAGTGTATGAGTATGAGAGAGTGTGTGTGAGTATAACGGAGTGTATGAGTATGAGAGTGTGTGTGTGAGTGTGAGGGGGTGTATGAGTATGAGAGTGTGTGTGTGAGTGTGACGGAGTGTATGAGTATGAGAGTGTGTGTGTGAGTGTGAGGGGGTGTATGAGTATGAGAGTGTGTGTGAGTGTGAGGGGGTGTATGAGTATGAGAGTGTGTGTGTGAGTGTGACGGAGTGTATGAGTATGAGAGTGTGTGTGTGAGTGTGAGGGGGTGTATGAGTATGAGAGTGTGTGTGTGAGTGTGAGGGGGTGTATGAGTATGAGAGTGTGTGTGAGTGTGAGGGGGTGTATGAGTATGAGAGTGTGTGTGAGTGTGAGGGGGTGTATGAGTATGAGAGTGTGTGTGTGAGTGTGACGGAGTGTATGAGTATGAGAGTGTGTGTGTGAGTGTAAGGGAGTGTATGAGTATGAGAGTGTGTGTGTGAGTGTGAGGGGGTGTATGAGTAGGAGAGTGTGTGTGTGAGTGTGAGGGAGTGTATGAGTATGAGAGTGTGTGTGTGAGTGTGAGGGAGTGTATGAGTATGAGAGTGTGTGTGTGAGTGTGAGGGAGTGTATGAGTATGAGAGAGTGTGTGTGAGTATAACGGAGTGTATGAGTATGAGAGTGTGTGTGTGAGTGTGAGGGGGTGTATGAGTATGAGAGTGTGTGTGTGAGTGTGACGGAGTGTATGAGTATGAGAGTGTGTGTGTGAGTGTGAGGGGGTGTATGAGTATGAGAGTGTGTGTGAGTGTGAGGGAGTGTATGAGTATGAGAGAGTGTGTGTGAGTGTGACGGAGTGTATGAGTATGAGAGTGTGTGTGTGAGTGTGAGTGAGTGTATGAGTATGAGAGTGTGTGTGTGAGTGTGAGGGGATGTATGAGTATGAGAGTGTGTGTGAGTGTGAGGGGGTGTATGAGTATGAGAGTGTGTGTGAGTGGGAGGGGGTGTATGAGTATGAGAGTGTGTGTGTGAGTGTGAGTGAGTGTATGAGTATGAGAGTGTGTGTGAGTGTGAGGGAGTGTATGAGTATGAGAGAGTGTGTGTGAGTATAACGGAGTGTATGAGTATGAGAGTGTGTGTGTGAGTGTGAGTGAGTGTATGAGTATGAGAGTGTGGGTGTGAGTGTGAGGGGATGTATGAGTATGAGAGTGTGTGTGAGTGTGAGGGGGTGTATGAGTATGAGAGTGTGTGTGTGAGTGTGAGGGAGTGTATGAGTATGAGAGTGTGTGTGTGAGTGTGAGGGGATGTATGAGTATGAGAGTGTGTGTGAGTGTGAGGGGGTGTATGAGTATGAGAGTGTGTGTGTGAGTGTGAGGGAGTGTATGAGTATGAGAGTGTGTGTGTGAGTGTGACGGAGTGTATGAGTATGAGAGTGTGTGTGAGTGTGACGGAGTGTATGAGTATGAGAGTGTGTGTGTGAGTGTGAGGGGATGTATGAGTATGAGAGTGTGTGTGAGTGTGAGGGGGTGTATGAGTATGAGAGTGTGTGTGTGAGTGTGACGGAGTGTATGAGTATGAGAGTGTGTGTGTGAGTGTGACGGCGTGTATGAGTATGAGAGTGTGTGTGTGAGTGTGAGGGGGTGTATGAGTATGAGAGTGTGTGTGTGAGTGTGAGGGAGTGTATGAGTATGAGAGTGTGTGTGTGAGTGTGAGGGGGTGTATGAGTATGAGAGTGTGTGTGTGAGTGTGAGGGAGTGTATGAGTATGAGAGTGTGTGTGTGAGTGTGAGGGAGTGTATGAGTATGAGAGTGTGTGTGAGTGTGAGGGAGTGTATGAGTATGAGAGTGTGTGTGAGTGTGAGGGGGTGTATGCATATGAGAGTGTGTGTGTGAGTGTGACGGAGTGTATGAGTATGAGAGTGTGTGTGTGAGTGTGAGGGAGTGTATGAGTATGAGAGTGTGTGTGTGAGTGTGAGGGAGTGTATGAGTATGAGAGTGTGTGTGTGAGTGTGTGGGAGTGTATGAGTATGAGAGTATGTGTGTGAGTGTGAGGGGGTGTATGAGTATGAGAGTGTGTGTGTGAGTGTGAGGGGGTGTATGAGTATGAGAATGTGTGTGTGAGTGTGAGGGGCAGTATGAGTATGAGAGTGTGTGTGTGAGTGTGAGGGGGTGTATGGGTATGAGAGTGTGTGTGTGAGTGTGAGGGAGTGTATGAGTATGAGAGTGTGTGTGTGAGTGTGAGGGAGTGTATGAGTATGAGACTGTGTGTGAGTGTGAGGGGGTGTATGAGTGTGAGAGTGTGTGTGTCAGTGTGAGAGGGTGTATGAATATGAGAGTGTGTGTGTGAGTGTGAGGGGGTGTATGAGTATGAGAGTGTGTGTGTGAGTGTGAGGGGCTGTATGAGTATGAGAGTGTGTGTGTGAGTGTGAGGGGGTGTATGATTATGAGTGTGTGTGTGAGTGTGAGGGGGTGTATGAGTATGAGAGTGTGTGTGTGAGTGTGAGGGGGTGTATGAGTATGTGAGTGTGTGTGTGAGTGCGAGGGAGTGTATGAGTATTAGAGTGTGTGTGAGTGTGAGGGGGTGTATGAGTGTGAGAGTGTGTGTGTGAGTGTGAGGGAGTGTATGAGTATGAGAGTGTGTGTGTGAGTGTGAGGGGGTGTATGAGTATGAGAGTGTGTGTGTGAGTGTGACGGAGTGTATGAGTATGAGAGTGTGTGTGTGAGTGTGAGGGAGTGTATGAGTATGAGAGTGTGTGTGTGAGTGTGAGGGAGTGTATGAGTATGAGATGTGTGTGTGAGTATGAGGGGGTGTATGAGTATGAGAGTGTGTGCGTGAGTGTGAGGGGGTGTTTGAGTATGAGAGTGTGTGTGTGAGTGTGAGGGAGTGTATGAGTATGAGAGTGTGTGTGAGTGTGAGGGGGTGTATGAGTATGATAGTGTGTGTGTGAGTGTGAGGGAGTGAATGAGTATGAGAGTGTGTGTGAGTGTGAGGGAGTATATGAGTATGAGAGTGTGTGTGAGTGTGAGGGGGTGTATGAGAGTGTGTGTGTGAGTGTGACGGAGTGTATGAGTATGAGATTGTGTGTGTGAGTGTGAGGGGGTGTATGAGTATGAGAGTTTGTGTGAGTGTGAGGGAGTGTATGAGTATGAGAGTGTGTGTGTGAGTGCGAGGGAGTGTATGAGTATGAGAGTGTGTGTGAGTGTGAGGGGGTGTATGTGTGTGAGAGTGTGTTTGTGAGTGTGAGGGGGTGTATGAGTATGAGAGTGTGTGTGAGTGTGAGGGAGTGTATGAGTATGAGGGTGTGTGTGTGAGTGTGACGGAGTGTATGAGTATGAGAGTGTGTGTGTGAGTGTGAGGGGGTGTATGAGTATGAGAGTGTGTGTGAGTGTGAGGGGGTGTATGAGTATGAGAGTGTGTGTGTGAGTGTGAGGGGGTGTATGAGTATGTGAGTGTGTGTGTGAGTGCGAGGGAGTGTATGAGTATTAGAGTGTGTGTGAGTGTGAGGGGGTGTATGAGTGTGAGAGTGTGTGTGTGAGTGTGAGGGAGTGTATGAGTATGAGAGTGTGTGTGTGAGTGTGAGGGGGTGTATGAGTATGAGAGTGTGTGTGTGAGTGTGAGGGGGTGTATGAGTATGAGAGTGTGTGTGTGAGTGTGACGGAGTGTATGAGTATGAGAGTGTGTGTGTGAGTGTGAGGGGGTGTATGAGTATGAGAGTGTGTGTGTGAGTGTGACGGAGTGTATGAGTATGAGAGTGTGTGTGTGTCAGTTAGAGGGAGTGTATGAGTATGAGAGTGTGTGTGTGAGTGTGAGGGGGTGTATGAGTATGAGAATGTGTGTGTGAGTGTGAGGGAGTGTATGAGTATGAGAGTGTGTGTGTGAGTGTGAGGGAGTGTATGAGTATGAGAGTGTGTGTGTGAGTGTGAGGGGGTGTATGAGTATGAGAGTGTGTGCGTGAGTGTGAGGGGGTGTTTGAGTATGAGAGTGTGTGTGTGAGTGTGAGGGAGTGTATGAGTATGAGAGTGTGTGTGAGTGTGAGGGGGTGTATGAGTATGAGAGTTTGTGTGAGTGTGAGGGAGTGTATGAGTATGAGAGTGTGTGTGTGAGTGTGAGGGGGTGTATGAGTATGAGAGTGTGTGTGTGAGTGTGAGGGGGTGTATGAGTATGAGAGTGTGTGTGTGAGTGTGACGGAGTGTATGAGTATGAGAGTGTGTGTGTGAGTGTGAGGGGGTGTACGAGTATGAGAGTGTGTGTGTGAGTGTGACGGAGTGTATGAGTATGAGAGTGTGTGTGTGTCAGTTAGAGGGAGTGTATGAGTATGAGAGTGTGTGTGTGAGTGTGAGGGGGTGTATGAGTATGAGAGTGTGTGTGTGAGTGTGAGGGAGTGTATGAGTATGAGAGTGTGTGTGTGAGTGTGAGGGGGTGTATGAGTATGAGAGTGTGTGTGTGAGTGTGAGGGGGTGTATGATTATGAGAGTGTGTGTGAGTGTGAGGGGGTGTATGAGTATGAGAGTGTGTGTGTGAGTGTGAGGGGTTGTATGAGTATGAGAGTGTGTGTGTGAGTGTGACGGAGTGTATGAGTATGAGAGTGTGTGTGAGTGTGAGGGGATGTATGAGTATGAGATGTGTGTGTGAGTATGAGGGGGTGTATGATTATGAGAGTGTGTGTGTGAGTGTGAGGGGGTGTATGAGTATGAGAGTGTGTGTGTGAGTGTGAGGGAGTGTATGAGAGTGTGTGTGTGAGTGTGAGGGAGTGTATGAGTATGAGATGTGTGTGTGAGTATGAGGGGGTGTATGAGTATGAGAGTGTGTGCGTGAGTGTGAGGGGGTGTTTGAGTATGAGAGTGTGTGTGTGAGTGTGAGGGAGTGTATGAGTATGAGAGTGTGTGTGAGTGTGAGGGGGTGTATGAGTATGATAGTGTGTGTGTGAGTGTGAGGGAGTGAATGAGTATGAGAGTGTGTGTGAGTGTGAGGGAGTATATGAGTATGAGAGTGTGTGTGAGTGTGAGGGGGTGTATGAGAGTGTGTGTGTGAGTGTGACGGAGTGTATGAGTATGAGATTGTGCGTGTGAGTGTGAGGGGGTGTATGAGTATGAGAGTTTGTGTGAGTGTGAGGGAGTGTATGAGTATGAGAGTGTGTGTGTGAGTGCGAGGGAGTGTATGAGTATGAGAGTGTGTGTGAGTGTGAGGGGGTGTATGTGTGTGAGAGTGTGTGTGTGAGTGTGAGGGGGTGTATGAGTATGAGAGTGTGTGTGAGTGTGAGGGAGTGTATGAGTATGAGAGTGTGTGTGAGTGTGAGGGGGTGTATGAGTATGAGAGTGTGTGTGTGAGTGTGACGGAGTGTATGAGTATGAGAGTGTGTGTGTGAGTGTGAGGGGGTGTATGAGTATGAGAGTGTGTGTGTGAGTGTGAGGGGGTGTATGAGTATGTGAGTGTGTGTGTGAGTGCGAGGGAGTGTATGAGTATTAGAGTGTGTGTGAGTGTGAGGGGGTGTATGAGTGTGAGAGTGTGTGTGTGAGTGTGAGGGAGTGTATGAGTATGAGAGTGTGTGTGTGAGTGTGAGGGGGTGTATGAGTATGAGAGTGTGTGTGTGAGTGTGAGGGGGTGTATGAGTATGAGAGTGTGTGTGTGAGTGTGACGGAGTGTATGAGTATGAGAGTGTGTGTGTGAGTGTGAGGGGGTGTATGAGTATGAGAGTGTGTGTGTGAGTGTGACGGAGTGTATGAGTATGAGAGTGTGTGTGTGTCAGTTAGAGGGAGTGTATGAGTATGAGAGTGTGTGTGTGAGTGTGAGGGGGTGTATGAGTATGAGAGTGTGTGTGTGAGTGTGAGGGAGTGTATGAGTATGAGAGTGTGTGTGTGAGTGTGAGGGAGTGTATGAGTATGAGAGTGTGTGTGTGAGTGTGAGGGGGTGTATGAGTATGAGAGTGTGTGTGTGAGTGTGAGGGGGTGTATGATTATGAGAGTGTGTGTGAGTGTGAGGGGGTGTATGAGTATGAGAGTGTGTGTGTGAGTGTGAGGGGTTGTATGAGTATGAGAGTGTGTGTGTGAGTGTGACGGAGTGTATGAGTATGAGAGTGTGTGTGAGTGTGAGGGGATGTATGAGTATGAGATGTGTGTGTGAGTATGAGGGGGTGTATGATTATGAGAGTGTGTGTGTGAGTGTGAGGGGGTGTATGAGTATGAGAGTGTGTGTGTGAGTGTGAGGGAGTGTATGAGTATGAGAGTGTGTGTGTGAGTGTGAGGGAGTGTATGAGTATGAGATGTGTGTGTGAGTATGAGGGGGTGTATGAGTATGAGAGTGTGTGCGTGAGTGTGAGGGGGTGTTTGAGTATGAGAGTGTGTGTGTGAGTGTGAGGGAGTGTATGAGTATGAGAGTGTGTGTGAGTGTGAGGGGGTGTATGAGTATGATAGTGTGTGTGTGAGTGTGAGGGAGTGAATGAGTATGAGAGTGTGTGTGAGTGTGAGGGAGTATATGAGTATGAGAGTGTGTGTGAGTGTGAGGGGGTGTATGAGAGTGTGTGTGTGAGTGTGACGGAGTGTATGAGTATGAGATTGTGTGTGTGAGTGTGACGGGGTGTATGAGTATGAGAGTTTGTGTGAGTGTGAGGGAGTGTATGAGTATGAGAGTGTGTGTGTGAGTGCGAGGGAGTGTATGAGTATGAGAGTGTGTGTGAGTGTGAGGGGGTGTATGTGTGTGAGAGTGTGTGTGTGAGTGTGAGGGGGTGTATGAGTATGAGAGTGTGTGTGAGTGTGAGGGAGTGTATGAGTATGAGGGTGTGTGTGTGAGTGTGACGGAGTGTATGAGTATGAGAGTGTGTGTGTGAGTGTGAGGGGGTGTATGAGTATGAGAGTGTGTGTGAGTGTGAGGGGGTGTATGAGTATGAGAGTGTGTGTGAGTGTGAGGGGGTGTATGAGTATGAGAGTGTGTGTGTGAGTGTGACGGAGTGTATGAGTATGAGAGTGTGTGTGTGAGTGTAAGGGAGTGTATGAGTATGAGAGTGTGTGTGTGAGTGTGAGGGGGTGTATGAGTAGGAGAGTGTGTGTGTGAGTGTGAGGGGGTGTATGAGTATGAGAGTGTGTGTGTGAGTGTGAGGGGGTGTATGAGTATGAGAGTGTGTGTGTGAGTGTGAGGGGGTGTATGAGTATGAGAGTGTGTGTGTGAGTGTGAGGGAGTGTATGAGTATGAGAGTGTGTGTGTGAGTGTGACGGAGTGTATGAGTATGAGAGTGTGTGTGTGAGTGTGAGGGGGTGTATGAGTATGAGAGTGTGTGTGAGTGTGAGGGGGTGTATGAGTATGAGAGTGTGTGTGAGTGTGAGGGGGTGTATGAGTATGAGAGTGTGTGTGTGAGTGTGACGGAGTGTATGAGTATGAGAGTGTGTGTGTGAGTGTAAGGGAGTGTATGAGTATGAGAGTGTGTGTGTGAGTGTGAGGGGGTGTATGAGTAGGAGAGTGTGTGTGTGAGTGTGAGGGAGTGTATGAGTATGAGAGTGTGTGTGTGAGTGTGAGGGAGTGTATGAGTATGAGAGTGTGTGTGTGAGTGTGAGGGAGTGTATGAGTATGAGAGAGTGTGTGTGAGTATAACGGAGTGTATGAGTATGAGAGTGTGTGTGTGAGTGTGAGGGGGTGTATGAGTATGAGAGTGTGTGTGTGAGTGTGACGGAGTGTATGAGTATGAGAGTGTGTGTGTGAGTGTGAGGGGGTGTATGAGTATGAGAGTGTGTGTGAGTGTGAGGGAGTGTATGAGTATGAGAGAGTGTGTGTGAGTGTGACGGAGTGTATGAGTATGAGAGAGTGTGTGTGAGTATAACGGAGTGTATGAGTATGAGAGTGTGTGTGTGAGTGTGAGTGAGTGTATGAGTATGAGAGTGTGTGTGTGAGTGTGAGGGGATGTATGAGTATGAGAGTGTGTGTGAGTGTGAGGGGGTGTATGAGTATGAGAGTGTGTGTGAGTGGGAGGGGGTGTATGAGTATGAGAGTGTGTGTGTGAGTGTGAGTGAGTGTATGAGTATGAGAGTGTGTGTGAGTGTGAGGGAGTGTATGAGTATGAGAGAGTGTGTGTGAGTATAACGGAGTGTATGAGTATGAGAGTGTGTGTGAGAGTGTGAGTGAGTGTATGAGTATGAGAGTGTGTGTGTGAGTGTGAGGGGATGTATGAGTATGAGAGTGTGTGTGAGTGTGAGGGGGTGTATGAGTATGAGAGTGTGTGTGTGAGTGTGAGGGAGTGTATGAGTATGAGAGTGTGTGTGTGAGTGTGAGGGGATGTATGAGTATGAGAGTGTGTGTGAGTGTGAGGGGGTGTATGAGTATGAGAGTGTGTGTGTGAGTGTGAGGGAGTGTATGAGTATGAGAGTGTGTGTGTGAGTGTGACGGAGTGTATGAGTATGAGAGTGTGTGTGTGAGTGTGACGGAGTGTATGAGTATGAGAGTGTGTGTGTGAGTGTGAGGGGATGTATGAGTATGAGAGTGTGTGTGAGTGTGAGGGGGTGTATGAGTATGAGAGTGTGTGTGTGAGTGTGACGGAGTGTATGAGTATGAGAGTGTGTGTGTGAGTGTGACGGCGTGTATGAGTATGAGAGTGTGTGTGTGAGTGTGAGGGGGTGTATGAGTATGAGAGTGTGTGTGTGAGTGTGAGGGAGTGTATGAGTATGAGTGTGTGTGTGTGAGTGTGAGGGGGTGTATGAGTATGAGAGTGTGTGTGTGAGTGTGAGGGAGTGTATGAGTATGAGAGTGTGTGTGTGAGTGTGAGGGAGTGTATGAGTATGAGAGTGTGTGTGAGTGTGAGGGAGTGTATGAGTATGAGAGTGTGTGTGAGTGTGAGGGGGTGTATGCATATGAGAGTGTGTGTGTGAGTGTGACGGAGTGTATGAGTATGAGAGTGTGTGTGTGAGTGTGAGGGAGTGTATGAGTATGAGAGTGTGTGTGTGAGTGTGAGGGAGTGTATGAGTATGAGAGTGTGTGTGTGAGTGTGTGGGAGTGTATGAGTATGAGAGTATGTGTGTGAGTGTGAGGGGGTGTATGAGTATGAGAGTGTGTGTGTGAGTGTGAGGGGGTGTATGAGTATGAGAGTGTGTGTGTGAGTGTGAGGGGCAGTATGAGTATGAGAGTGTGTGTGTGAGTGTGAGGGGGTGTATGGGTATGAGAGTGTGTGTGTGAGTGTGAGGGAGTGTATGAGTATGAGAGTGTGTGTGTGAGTGTGAGGGAGTGTATGAGTATGAGACTGTGTGTGAGTGTGAGGGGGTGTATGAGTGTGAGAGTGTGTGTGTCAGTGTGAGAGGGTGTATGAATATGAGAGTGTGTGTGTGAGTGTGAGGGGGTGTATGAGTATGAGAGTGTGTGTGTGAGTGTGAGGGGCTGTATGAGTATGAGAGTGTGTGTGTGAGTGTGAGGGGGTGCATGATTATGAGTGTGTGTGTGAGTGTGAGGGGGTGTATGAGTATGAGAGTGTGTGTGTGAGTGTGAGGGGGTGTATGAGTATGTGAGTGTGTGTGTGAGTGCGAGGGAGTGTATGAGTATTAGAGTGTGTGTGAGTGTGAGGGGGTGTATGAGTGTGAGAGTGTGTGTGTGAGTGTGAGGGAGTGTATGAGTATGAGAGTGTGTGTGTGAGTGTGAGGGGGTGTATGAGTATGAGAGTGTGTGTGTGAGTGTGAGGGGGTGTATGAGTATGAGAGTGTGTGTGTGAGTGTGAGGGAGTGTATGAGTATGAGAGTGTGTGTGTGAGTGTGAGGGGGTGTATGAGTATGAGAGTGTGTGTGTGAGTGTGACGGAGTGTATGAGTATGAGAGTGTGTGTGTGTCAGTTAGAGGGAGTGTATGAGTATGAGAGTGTGTGTGTGAGTGTGAGGGGGTGTATGAGTATGAGAGTGTGTGTGTGAGTGTGAGGGAGTGTATGAGTATGAGAGTGTGTGTGTGAGTGTGAGGGGGTGTATGAGTATGAGAGTGTGTGTGTGAGTGTGAGGGGGTGTATGATTATGAGAGTGTGTGTGAGTGTGAGGGGGTGTATGAGTATGAGAGTGTGTGTGTGAGTGTGAGGGGTTGTATGAGTATGAGAGTGTGTGTGTGAGTGTGACGGAGTGTATGAGTATGAGAGTGTGTGTGAGTGTGAGGGGGTGTATGAGTATGAGATGTGTGTGTGAGTATGAGGGGGTGTATGATTATGAGAGTGTGTGTGTGAGTGTGAGGGGGTGTATGAGTGTGAGAGTGTGTGTGTCAGTGTGAGAGGGTGTATGAATATGAGAGTGTGTGTGTGAGTGTGAGGGGGTGTATGAGTGTGAGAGTGTGTGTGTCAGTGTGAGAGGGTGTATGAATATGAGAGTGTGTGTGTGAGTGTGAGGGGGTGTATGAGTATGAGAGTGTGTGTGTGAGTGTGAGGGGCTGTATGAGTATGAGAGTGTGTGTGTGAGTGTGAGGGGGTGTATGATTATGAGTGTGTGTGTGAGTGTGAGGGGGTGTATGAGTATGAGAGTGTGTGTGTGAGTGTGAGGGGGTGTATGAGTATGTGAGTGTGTGTGTGAGTGCGAGGGAGTGTATGAGTATTAGAGTGTGTGTGAGTGTGAGGGGGTGTATGAGTGTGAGAGTGTGTGTGTGAGTGTGAGGGAGTGTATGAGTATGAGAGTGTGTGTGTGAGTGTGAGGGGGTGTATGAGTATGAGAGTGTGTGTGTGAGTGTGAGGGGGTGTATGAGTATGAGAGTGTGTGTGTGAGTGTGACGGAGTGTATGAGTATGAGAGTGTGTGTGTGAGTGTGAGGGGGTGTATGAGTATGAGAGTGTGTGTGTGAGTGTGACGGAGTGTATGAGTATGAGAGTGTGTGTGTGTCAGTTAGAGGGAGTGTATGAGTATGAGAGTGTGTGTGTGAGTGTGAGGGGGTGTATGAGTATGAGAGTGTGTGTGTGAGTGTGAGGGAGTGTATGAGTATGAGAGTGTGTGTGTGAGTGTGAGGGGGTGTATGAGTATGAGAGTGTGTGTGTGAGTGTGAGGGGGTGTATGATTATGAGAGTGTGTGTGAGTGTGAGGGGGTGTATGAGTATGAGAGTGTGTGTGTGAGTGTGAGGGGTTGTATGAGTATGAGAGTGTGTGTGTGAGTGTGACGGAGTGTATGAATATGAGAGTGTGTGTGAGTGTGAGGGGATGTATGAGTATGAGATGTGTGTGTGAGTGTGAGGGAGTGTATGAGTATGAGAGTGTGTGTGTGAGTGTGAGGGAGTGTATGAGTATGAGATGTGTGTGTGAGTATGAGGGGGTGTATGAGTATGAGAGTGTGTGCGTGAGTGTGAGGGGGTGTTTGAGTATGAGAGTGTGTGTGTGAGTGTGAGGGAGTGTATGAGTATGAGAGTGTGTGTGAGTGTGAGGGGGTGTATGAGTATGATAGTGTGTGTGTGAGTGTGAGGGAGTGAATGAGTATGAGAGTGTGTGTGAGTGTGAGGGAGTATATGAGTATGAGAGTGTGTGTGAGTGTGAGGGGGTGTATGAGAGTGTGTGTGTGAGTGTGACGGAGTGTATGAGTATGAGATTGTGTGTGTGAGTGTGAGGGGGTGTATGAGTATGAGAGTTTGTGTGAGTGTGAGGGAGTGTATGAGTATGAGAGTGTGTGTGTGAGTGCGAGGGAGTGTATGAGTATGAGAGTGTGTGTGAGTGTGAGGGGGTGTATGTGTGTGAGAGTGTGTTTGTGAGTGTGAGGGGGTGTATGAGTATGAGAGTGTGTGTGAGTGTGAGGGAGTGTATGAGTATGAGGGTGTGTGTGTGAGTGTGACGGAGTGTATGAGTATGAGAGTGTGTGTGTGAGTGTGAGGGGGTGTATGAGTATGAGAGTGTGTGTGAGTGTGAGGGGGTGTATGAGTATGAGAGTGTGTGTGTGAGTGTGAGGGGGTGTATGAGTATGTGAGTGTGTGTGTGAGTGCGAGGGAGTGTATGAGTATTAGAGTGTGTGTGAGTGTGAGGGGGTGTATGAGTGTGAGAGTGTGTGTGTGAGTGTGAGGGAGTGTATGAGTATGAGAGTGTGTGTGTGAGTGTGAGGGGGTGTATGAGTATGAGAGTGTGTGTGTGAGTGTGAGGGGGTGTATGAGTATGAGAGTGTGTGTGTGAGTGTGACGGAGTGTATGAGTATGAGAGTGTGTGTGTGAGTGTGAGGGGGTGTATGAGTATGAGAGTGTGTGTGTGAGTGTGACGGAGTGTATGAGTATGAGAGTGTGTGTGTGTCAGTTAGAGGGAGTGTATGAGTATGAGAGTGTGTGTGTGAGTGTGAGGGGGTGTATGAGTATGAGAGTGTGTGTGTGAGTGTGAGGGAGTGTATGAGTATGAGAGTGTGTGTGTGAGTGTGAGGGAGTGTATGAGTATGAGAGTGTGTGTGTGAGTGTGAGGGGGTGTATGAGTATGAGAGTGTGTGCGTGAGTGTGAGGGGGTGTTTGAGTATGAGAGTGTGTGTGTGAGTGTGAGGGGGTGTATGAGTATGAGAGTGTGTGTGAGTGTGAGGGGGTGTATGAGTATGAGAGTTTGTGTGAGTGTGAGGGAGTGTATGAGTATGAGAGTGTGTGTGTGAGTGTGAGTGGGTGTATGAGTATGAGAGTGTGTGTGTGAGTGTGAGGGGGTGTATGAGTATGAGAGTGTGTGTGTGAGTGTGACGGAGTGTATGAGTATGAGAGTGTGTGTGTGAGTGTGAGGGGGTGTATGAGTATGAGAGTGTGTGTGTGAGTGTGAGGGGGTGTATGAGTATGAGAGTGTGTGCGTGAGTGTGAGGGGGTGTTTGAGTATGAGAGTGTGTGTGTGAGTGCGAGGGAGTGTATGAGTATTAGAGTGTGTGTGAGTGTGAGGGGGTGTATGAGTGTGAGAGTGTGTGTGTGAGTGTGAGGGAGTGTATGAGTATGAGAGTGTGTGTGTGAGTGTGAGGGGGTGTATGAGTATGAGAGTGTGTGTGTGAGTGTGAGGGGGTGTATGAGTATGAGAGTGTGTGTGTGAGTGTGACGGAGTGTATGAGTATGAGAGTGTGTGTGTGAGTGTGAGGGGGTGTATGAGTATGAGAGTGTGTGTGTGAGTGTGACGGAGTGTATGAGTATGAGAGTGTGTGTGTGTCAGTTAGAGGGAGTGTATGAGTATGAGAGTGTGTGTGTGAGTGTGAGGGGGTGTATGAGTATGAGAGTGTGTGTGTGAGTGTGAGGGAGTGTATGAGTATGAGAGTGTGTGTGTGAGTGTGAGGGAGTGTATGAGTATGAGAGTGTGTGTGTGAGTGTGAGGGGGTGTATGAGTATGAGAGTGTGTGTGTGAGTGTGAGGGGGTGTATGATTATGAGAGTGTGTGTGAGTGTGAGGGGGTGTATGAGTATGAGAGTGTGTGTGTGAGTGTGAGTGAGTGTATGAGTATGAGAGTGTGTGTGAGTGTGAGGGGTTGTATGAGTATGAGAGTGTGTGTGTGAGTGTGACGGAGTGTATGAGTATGAGAGTGTGTGTGAGTGTGAGGGGATGTATGAGTATGAGATGTGTGTGTGAGTATGAGGGGGTGTATGATTATGAGAGTGTGTGTGTGAGTGTGAGGGGGTGTATGAGTATGAGAGTGTGTGTGTGAGTGTGAGGGAGTGTATGAGTATGAGAGTGTGTGTGTGAGTGTGAGGGAGTGTATGAGTATGAGATGTGTGTGTGAGTATGAGGGGGTGTATGAGTATGAGAGTGTGTGTGTGAGTGTGAGGGAGTGTATGAGTATGAGATGTGTGTGTGAGTATGAGGGGGTGTATGAGTATGAGAGTGTGTGCGTGAGTGTGAGGGGGTGTTTGAGTATGAGAGTGTGTGTGTGAGTGTGAGGGAGTGTATGAGTATGAGAGTGTGTGTGAGTGTGAGGGGGTGTATGAGTATGATAGTGTGTGTGTGAGTGTGAGGGAGTGAATGAGTATGAGAGTGTGTGTGAGTGTGAGGGAGTATATGAGTATGAGAGTGTGTGTGAGTGTGAGGGGGTGTATGAGAGTGTGTGTGTGAGTGTGACGGAGTGTATGAGTATGAGATTGTGTGTGTGAGTGTGAGGGGGTGTATGAGTATGAGAGTTTGTGTGAGTGTGAGGGAGTGTATGAGTATGAGAGTGTGTGTGTGAGTGCGAGGGAGTGTATGAGTATGAGAGTGTGTGTGAGTGTGAGGGGGTGTATGAGTGTGAGAGTGTGTGTGTGAGTGTGAGGGAGTGTATGAGTATGAGAGTGTGTGTGTGAGTGTGAGGGGGTGTATGAGTATGAGAGTGTGTGTGAGTGTGAGGGGGTGTATGTGTGTGAGAGTGTGTGTGTAAGTGTGAGGGTGTGTATGAGTATGAGAGTGTGTGTGAGTGTGAGGGAGTGTATGAGTATGAGGGTGTGTGTGTGAGTGTGACGGAGTGTATGAGTATGAGAGTGTGTGTGTGAGTGTGAGGGGGTGTATGAGTATGAGAGTGTGTGTGAGTGTGAGGGGGTGTATGAGTATGAGAGTGTGTGTGTGAGTGTGACGGAGTGTATGAGTATGAGAGTGTGTGTGTGAGTGTAAGGGAGTGTATGAGTATGAGAGTGTGTGTGTGAGTGTGAGGGGGTGTATGAGTAGGAGAGTGTGTGTGTGAGTGTGAGGGAGTGTATGAGTATGAGAGTGTGTGTGAGTGTGAGGGGTTGTATGAGTATGAGAGTGTGTGTGTGAGTGTGACGGAGTGTATGAGTATGAGAGTGTGTGTGAGTGTGAGGGGATGTATGAGTATGAGATGTGTGTGTGAGTATGAGGGGGTGTATGATTATGAGAGTGTGTGTGTGAGTGTGAGGGGGAGTATGAGTATGAGAGTGTGTGTGTGAGTGTGAGGGAGTGTATGAGTATGAGAGTGTGTGTGTGAGTGTGAGGGAGTGTATGAGTATGAGATGTGTGTGTGAGTATGAGGGGGTGTATGAGTATGAGAGTGTGTGTGTGAGTGTGAGGGAGTGTATGAGTATGAGATGTGTGTGTGAGTATGAGGGGGTGTATGAGTATGAGAGTGTGTGCGTGAGTGTGAGGGGGTGTTTGAGTATGAGAGTGTGTGTGTGAGTGTGAGGGAGTGTATGAGTATGAGAGTGTGTGTGAGTGTGAGGGGGTGTATGAGTATGATAGTGTGTGTGTGAGTGTGAGGGAGTGAATGAGTATGAGAGTGTGTGTGAGTGTGAGGGAGTATATGAGTATGAGAGTGTGTGTGAGTGTGAGGGGGTGTATGAGAGTGTGTGTGTGAGTGTGACGGAGTGTATGAGTATGAGATTGTGTGTGTGAGTGTGAGGGGGTGTATGAGTATGAGAGTTTGTGTGAGTGTGAGGGAGTGTATGAGTATGAGAGTGTGTGTGTGAGTGCGAGGGAGTGTATGAGTATGAGAGTGTGTGTGAGTGTGAGGGGGAGTGTATGAGTATGAGAGTGTGTGTGTGAGTGTGAGGGGGTGTATGAGTATGAGAGTGTGTGTGAGTGTGAGGGGGTGTATGTGTGTGAGAGTGTGTGTGTAAGTGTGAGGGTGTGTATGAGTATGAGAGTGTGTGTGAGTGTGAGGGAGTGTATGAGTATGAGGGTGTGTGTGTGAGTGTGACGGAGTGTATGAGTATGAGAGTGTGTGTGTGAGTGTGAGGGGGTGTATGAGTATGAGAGTGTGTGTGAGTGTGAGGGGGTGTATGAGTATGAGAGTGTGTGTGAGTGTGAGGGGGTGTATGAGTATGAGAGTGTGTGTGTGAGTGTGACGGAGTGTATGAGTATGAGAGTGTGTGTGTGAGTGTAAGGGAGTGTATGAGTATGAGAGTGTGTGTGTGAGTGTGAGGGGGTGTATGAGTAGGAGAGTGTGTGTGTGAGTGTGAGGGAGTGTATGAGTATGAGAGTGTGTGTGTGAGTGTGAGGGAGTGTATGAGTATGAGAGTGTGTGTGTGAGTGTGAGGGAGTGTATGAGTATGAGAGAGTGTGTGTGAGTATAACGGAGTGTATGAGTATGAGAGTGTGTGTGTGAGTGTGAGGGGGTGTATGAGTATGAGAGTGTGTGTGTGAGTGTGACGGAGTGTATGAGTATGAGAGTGTGTGTGTGAGTGTGAGGGGGTGTATGAGTATGAGAGTGTGTGTGAGTGTGAGGGAGTGTATGAGTATGAGAGAGTGTGTGTGAGTGTGACGGAGTGTATGAGTATGAGAGTGTGTGTGTGAGTGTGAGTGAGTGTATGAGTATGAGAGTGTGTGTGTGAGTGTGAGGGGATGTATGAGTATGAGAGTGTGTGTGAGTGTGAGGGGGTGTATGAGTATGAGAGTGTGTGTGAGTGGGAGGGGGTGTATGAGTATGAGAGTGTGTGTGTAAGTGTGAGGGTGTGTATGAGTATGAGAGTGTGTGTGAGTGTGAGGGAGTGTATGAGTATGAGGGTGTGTGTGTGAGTGTGACGGAGTGTATGAGTATGAGAGTGTGTGTGTGAGTGTGAGGGGGTGTATGAGTATGAGAGTGTGTGTGAGTGTGAGGGGGTGTATGAGTATGAGAGTGTGTGTGAGTGTGAGGGGGTGTATGAGTATGAGAGTGTGTGTGTGAGTGTGACGGAGTGTATGAGTATGAGAGTGTGTGTGTGAGTGTAAGGGAGTGTATGAGTATGAGAGTGTGTGTGTGAGTGTGAGGGGGTGTATGAGTAGGAGAGTGTGTGTGTGAGTGTGAGGGAGTGTATGAGTATGAGAGTGTGTGTGTGAGTGTGAGGGAGTGTATGAGTATGAGAGTGTGTGTGTGAGTGTGAGGGAGTGTATGAGTATGAGAGAGTGTGTGTGAGTATAACGGAGTGTATGAGTATGAGAGTGTGTGTGTGAGTGTGAGGGGGTGTATGAGTATGAGAGTGTGTGTGTGAGTGTGACGGAGTGTATGAGTATGAGAGTGTGTGTGTGAGTGTGAGGGGGTGTATGAGTATGAGAGTGTGTGTGAGTGTGAGGGAGTGTATGAGTATGAGAGAGTGTGTGTGAGTGTGACGGAGTGTATGAGTATGAGAGTGTGTGTGTGAGTGTGAGTGAGTGTATGAGTATGAGAGTGTGTGTGTGAGTGTGAGGGGATGTATGAGTATGAGAGTGTGTGTGAGTGTGAGGGGGTGTATGAGTATGAGAGTGTGTGTGAGTGGGAGGGGGTGTATGAGTATGAGAGTGTGTGTGTGAGTGTGAGTGAGTGTATGAGTATGAGAGTGTGTGTGAGTGTGAGGGAGTGTATGAGTATGAGAGAGTGTGTGTGAGTATAACGGAGTGTATGAGTATGAGAGTGTGTGTGTGAGTGTGAGTGAGTGTATGAGTATGAGAGTGTGGGTGTGAGTGTGAGGGGATGTATGAGTATGAGAGTGTGTGTGAGTGTGAGGGGGTGTATGAGTATGAGAGTGTGTGTGTGAGTGTGAGGGAGTGTATGAGTATGAGAGTGTGTGTGTGAGTGTGAGGGGATGTATGAGTATGAGAGTGTGTGTGAGTGTGAGGGGGTGTATGAGTATGAGAGTGTGTGTGTGAGTGTGAGGGAGTGTATGAGTATGAGAGTGTGTGTGTGAGTGTGACGGAGTGTATGAGTATGAGAGTGTGTGTGTGAGTGTGACGGAGTGTATGAGTATGAGAGTGTGTGTGTGAGTGTGAGGGGATGTATGAGTATGAGAGTGTGTGTGAGTGTGAGGGGGTGTATGAGTATGAGAGTGTGTGTGTGAGTGTGACGGAGTGTATGAGTATGAGAGTGTGTGTGTGAGTGTGACGGCGTGTATGAGTATGAGAGTGTGTGTGTGAGTGTGAGGGGGTGTATGAGTATGAGAGTGTGTGTGTGAGTGTGAGGGAGTGTATGAGTATGAGAGTGTGTGTGTGAGTGTGAGGGGGTGTATGAGTATGAGAGTGTGTGTGTGAGTGTGAGGGAGTGTATGAGTATGAGAGTGTGTGTGTGAGTGTGAGGGAGTGTATGAGTATGAGAGTGTGTGTGAGTGTGAGGGAGTGTATGAGTATGAGAGTGTGTGTGAGTGTGAGGGGGTGTATGCATATGAGAGTGTGTGTGTGAGTGTGACGGAGTGTATGAGTATGAGAGTGTGTGTGTGAGTGTGAGGGAGTGTATGAGTATGAGAGTGTGTGTGTGAGTGTGAGGGAGTGTATGAGTATGAGAGTGTGTGTGTGAGTGTGTGGGAGTGTATGAGTATGAGAGTATGTGTGTGAGTGTGAGGGGGTGTATGAGTATGAGAGTGTGTGTGTGAGTGTGAGGGGGTGTATGAGTATGAGAGTGTGTGTGTGAGTGTGAGGGGCAGTATGAGTATGAGAGTGTGTGTGTGAGTGTGAGGGGGTGTATGGGTATGAGAGTGTGTGTGTGAGTGTGAGGGAGTGTATGAGTATGAGAGTGTGTGTGTGAGTGTGAGGGAGTGTATGAGTATGAGACTGTGTGTGAGTGTGAGGGGGTGTATGAGTGTGAGAGTGTGTGTGTCAGTGTGAGAGGGTGTATGAATATGAGAGTGTGTGTGTGAGTGTGAGGGGGTGTATGAGTATGAGAGTGTGTGTGTGAGTGTGAGGGGCTGTATGAGTATGAGAGTGTGTGTGTGAGTGTGAGGGGGTGTATGATTATGAGTGTGTGTGTGAGTGTGAGGGGGTGTATGAGTATGAGAGTGTGTGTGTGAGTGTGAGGGGGTGTATGAGTATGTGAGTGTGTGTGTGAGTGCGAGGGAGTGTATGAGTATTAGAGTGTGTGTGAGTGTGAGGGGGTGTATGAGTGTGAGAGTGTGTGTGTGAGTGTGAGGGAGTGTATGAGTATGAGAGTGTGTGTGTGAGTGTGAGGGGGTGTATGAGTATGAGAGTGTGTGTGTGAGTGTGACGGAGTGTATGAGTATGAGAGTGTGTGTGTGAGTGTGAGGGAGTGTATGAGTATGAGAGTGTGTGTGTGAGTGTGAGGGAGTGTATGAGTATGAGATGTGTGTGTGAGTATGAGGGGGTGTATGAGTATGAGAGTGTGTGCGTGAGTGTGAGGGGGTGTTTGAGTATGAGAGTGTGTGTGTGAGTGTGAGGGAGTGTATGAGTATGAGAGTGTGTGTGAGTGTGAGGGGGTGTATGAGTATGATAGTGTGTGTGTGAGTGTGAGGGAGTGAATGAGTATGAGAGTGTGTGTGAGTGTGAGGGAGTATATGAGTATGAGAGTGTGTGTGAGTGTGAGGGGGTGTATGAGAGTGTGTGTGTGAGTGTGACGGAGTGTATGAGTATGAGATTGTGTGTGTGAGTGTGAGGGGGTGTATGAGTATGAGAGTTTGTGTGAGTGTGAGGGAGTGTATGAGTATGAGAGTGTGTGTGTGAGTGCGAGGGAGTGTATGAGTATGAGAGTGTGTGTGAGTGTGAGGGGGTGTATGTGTGTGAGAGTGTGTTTGTGAGTGTGAGGGGGTGTATGAGTATGAGAGTGTGTGTGAGTGTGAGGGAGTGTATGAGTATGAGGGTGTGTGTGTGAGTGTGACGGAGTGTATGAGTATGAGAGTGTGTGTGTGAGTGTGAGGGGGTGTATGAGTATGAGAGTGTGTGTGAGTGTGAGGGGGTGTATGAGTATGAGAGTGTGTGTGTGAGTGTGAGGGGGTGTATGAGTATGTGAGTGTGTGTGTGAGTGCGAGGGAGTGTATGAGTATTAGAGTGTGTGTGAGTGTGAGGGGGTGTATGAGTGTGAGAGTGTGTGTGTGAGTGTGAGGGAGTGTATGAGTATGAGAGTGTGTGTGTGAGTGTGAGGGGGTGTATGAGTATGAGAGTGTGTGTGTGAGTGTGAGGGGGTGTATGAGTATGAGAGTGTGTGTGTGAGTGTGACGGAGTGTATGAGTATGAGAGTGTGTGTGTGAGTGTGAGGGGGTGTATGAGTATGAGAGTGTGTGTGTGAGTGTGACGGAGTGTATGAGTATGAGAGTGTGTGTGTGTCAGTTAGAGGGAGTGTATGAGTATGAGAGTGTGTGTGTGAGTGTGAGGGGGTGTATGAGTATGAGAATGTGTGTGTGAGTGTGAGGGAGTGTATGAGTATGAGAGTGTGTGTGTGAGTGTGAGGGAGTGTATGAGTATGAGAGTGTGTGTGTGAGTGTGAGGGGGTGTATGAGTATGAGAGTGTGTGCGTGAGTGTGAGGGGGTGTTTGAGTATGAGAGTGTGTGTGTGAGTGTGAGGGAGTGTATGAGTATGAGAGTGTGTGTGAGTGTGAGGGGGTGTATGAGTATGAGAGTTTGTGTGAGTGTGAGGGAGTGTATGAGTATGAGAGTGTGTGTGTGAGTGTGAGGGGGTGTATGAGTATGAGAGTGTGTGTGTGAGTGTGAGGGGGTGTATGAGTATGAGAGTGTGTGTGTGAGTGTGACGGAGTGTATGAGTATGAGAGTGTGTGTGTGAGTGTGAGGGGGTGTACGAGTATGAGAGTGTGTGTGTGAGTGTGACGGAGTGTATGAGTATGAGAGTGTGTGTGTGTCAGTTAGAGGGAGTGTATGAGTATGAGAGTGTGTGTGTGAGTGTGAGGGGGTGTATGAGTATGAGAGTGTGTGTGTGAGTGTGAGGGAGTGTATGAGTATGAGAGTGTGTGTGTGAGTGTGAGGGGGTGTATGAGTATGAGAGTGTGTGTGTGAGTGTGAGGGGGTGTATGATTATGAGAGTGTGTGTGAGTGTGAGGGGGTGTATGAGTATGAGAGTGTGTGTGTGAGTGTGAGGGGTTGTATGAGTATGAGAGTGTGTGTGTGAGTGTGACGGAGTGTATGAGTATGAGAGTGTGTGTGAGTGTGAGGGGATGTATGAGTATGAGATGTGTGTGTGAGTATGAGGGGGTGTATGATTATGAGAGTGTGTGTGTGAGTGTGAGGGGGTGTATGAGTATGAGAGTGTGTGTGTGAGTGTGAGGGAGTGTATGAGTATGAGAGTGTGTGTGTGAGTGTGAGGGAGTGTATGAGTATGAGATGTGTGTGTGAGTATGAGGGGGTGTATGAGTATGAGAGTGTGTGCGTGAGTGTGAGGGGGTGTTTGAGTATGAGAGTGTGTGTGTGAGTGTGAGGGAGTGTATGAGTATGAGAGTGTGTGTGAGTGTGAGGGGGTGTATGAGTATGATAGTGTGTGTGTGAGTGTGAGGGAGTGAATGAGTATGAGAGTGTGTGTGAGTGTGAGGGAGTATATGAGTATGAGAGTGTGTGTGAGTGTGAGGGGGTGTATGAGAGTGTGTGTGTGAGTGTGACGGAGTGTATGAGTATGAGATTGTGCGTGTGAGTGTGAGGGGGTGTATGAGTATGAGAGTTTGTGTGAGTGTGAGGGAGTGTATGAGTATGAGAGTGTGTGTGTGAGTGCGAGGGAGTGTATGAGTATGAGAGTGTGTGTGAGTGTGAGGGGGTGTATGTGTGTGAGAGTGTGTGTGTGAGTGTGAGGGGGTGTATGAGTATGAGAGTGTGTGTGAGTGTGAGGGAGTGTATGAGTATGAGAGTGTGTGTGAGTGTGAGGGGGTGTATGAGTATGAGAGTGTGTGTGTGAGTGTGACGGAGTGTATGAGTATGAGAGTGTGTGTGTGAGTGTGAGGGGGTGTATGAGTATGAGAGTGTGTGTGTGAGTGTGAGGGGGTGTATGAGTATGTGAGTGTGTGTGTGAGTGCGAGGGAGTGTATGAGTATTAGAGTGTGTGTGAGTGTGAGGGGGTGTATGAGTGTGAGAGTGTGTGTGTGAGTGTGAGGGAGTGTATGAGTATGAGAGTGTGTGTGTGAGTGTGAGGGGGTGTATGAGTATGAGAGTGTGTGTGTGAGTGTGAGGGGGTGTATGAGTATGAGAGTGTGTGTGTGAGTGTGACGGAGTGTATGAGTATGAGAGTGTGTGTGTGAGTGTGAGGGGGTGTATGAGTATGAGAGTGTGTGTGTGAGTGTGACGGAGTGTATGAGTATGAGAGTGTGTGTGTGTCAGTTAGAGGGAGTGTATGAGTATGAGAGTGTGTGTGTGAGTGTGAGGGGGTGTATGAGTATGAGAGTGTGTGTGTGAGTGTGAGGGAGTGTATGAGTATGAGAGTGTGTGTGTGAGTGTGAGGGAGTGTATGAGTATGAGAGTGTGTGTGTGAGTGTGAGGGGGTGTATGAGTATGAGAGTGTGTGTGTGAGTGTGAGGGGGTGTATGATTATGAGAGTGTGTGTGAGTGTGAGGGGGTGTATGAGTATGAGAGTGTGTGTGTGAGTGTGAGGGGTTGTATGAGTATGAGAGTGTGTGTGTGAGTGTGACGGAGTGTATGAGTATGAGAGTGTGTGTGAGTGTGAGGGGATGTATGAGTATGAGATGTGTGTGTGAGTATGAGGGGGTGTATGATTATGAGAGTGTGTGTGTGAGTGTGAGGGGGTGTATGAGTATGAGAGTGTGTGTGTGAGTGTGAGGGAGTGTATGAGTATGAGAGTGTGTGTGTGAGTGTGAGGGAGTGTATGAGTATGAGATGTGTGTGTGAGTATGAGGGGGTGTATGAGTATGAGAGTGTGTGCGTGAGTGTGAGGGGGTGTTTGAGTATGAGAGTGTGTGTGTGAGTGTGAGGGAGTGTATGAGTATGAGAGTGTGTGTGAGTGTGAGGGGGTGTATGAGTATGATAGTGTGTGTGTGAGTGTGAGGGAGTGAATGAGTATGAGAGTGTGTGTGAGTGTGAGGGAGTATATGAGTATGAGAGTGTGTGTGAGTGTGAGGGGGTGTATGAGAGTGTGTGTGTGAGTGTGACGGAGTGTATGAGTATGAGATTGTGTGTGTGAGTGTGACGGGGTGTATGAGTATGAGAGTTTGTGTGAGTGTGAGGGAGTGTATGAGTATGAGAGTGTGTGTGTGAGTGCGAGGGAGTGTATGAGTATGAGAGTGTGTGTGAGTGTGAGGGGGTGTATGTGTGTGAGAGTGTGTGTGTGAGTGTGAGGGGGTGTATGAGTATGAGAGTGTGTGTGAGTGTGAGGGAGTGTATGAGTATGAGGGTGTGTGTGTGAGTGTGACGGAGTGTATGAGTATGAGAGTGTGTGTGTGAGTGTGAGGGGGTGTATGAGTATGAGAGTGTGTGTGAGTGTGAGGGGGTGTATGAGTATGAGAGTGTGTGTGAGTGTGAGGGGGTGTATGAGTATGAGAGTGTGTGTGTGAGTGTGACGGAGTGTATGAGTATGAGAGTGTGTGTGTGAGTGTAAGGGAGTGTATGAGTATGAGAGTGTGTGTGTGAGTGTGAGGGGGTGTATGAGTAGGAGAGTGTGTGTGTGAGTGTGAGGGGGTGTATGAGTATGAGAGTGTGTGTGTGAGTGTGAGGGGGTGTATGAGTATGAGAGTGTGTGTGTGAGTGTGAGGGGGTGTATGAGTATGAGAGTGTGTGTGTGAGTGAGAGGGAGTGTATGAGTATGAGAGTGTGTGTGTGAGTGTGACGGAGTGTATGAGTATGAGAGTGTGTGTGTGAGTGTGAGGGGGTGTATGAGTATGAGAGTGTGTGTGAGTGTGAGGGGGTGTATGAGTATGAGAGTGTGTGTGAGTGTGAGGGGGTGTATGAGTATGAGAGTGTGTGTGTGAGTGTGACGGAGTGTATGAGTATGAGAGTGTGTGTGTGAGTGTAAGGGAGTGTATGAGTATGAGAGTGTGTGTGTGAGTGTGAGGGGGTGTATGAGTAGGAGAGTGTGTGTGTGAGTGTGAGGGAGTGTATGAGTATGAGAGTGTGTGTGTGAGTGTGAGGGAGTGTATGAGTATGAGAGTGTGTGTGTGAGTGTGAGGGAGTGTATGAGTATGAGAGAGTGTGTGTGAGTATAACGGAGTGTATGAGTATGAGAGTGTGTGTGTGAGTGTGAGGGGGTGTATGAGTATGAGAGTGTGTGTGTGAGTGTGACGGAGTGTATGAGTATGAGAGTGTGTGTGTGAGTGTGAGGGGGTGTATGAGTATGAGAGTGTGTGTGAGTGTGAGGGAGTGTATGAGTATGAGAGAGTGTGTGTGAGTGTGACGGAGTGTATGAGTATGAGAGAGTGTGTGTGAGTATAACGGAGTGTATGAGTATGAGAGTGTGTGTGTGAGTGTGAGTGAGTGTATGAGTATGAGAGTGTGTGTGTGAGTGTGAGGGGATGTATGAGTATGAGAGTGTGTGTGAGTGTGAGGGGGTGTATGAGTATGAAAGTGTGTGTGAGTGGGAGGGGGTGTATGAGTATGAGAGTGTGTGTGTGAGTGTGAGTGAGTGTATGAGTATGAGAGTGTGTGTGAGTGTGAGGGAGTGTATGAGTATGAGAGAGTGTGTGTGAGTATAACGGAGTGTATGAGTATGAGAGTGTGTGTGAGAGTGTGAGTGAGTGTATGAGTATGAGAGTGTGTGTGTGAGTGTGAGGGGATGTATGAGTATGAGAGTGTGTGTGAGTGTGAGGGGGTGTATGAGTATGAGAGTGTGTGTGTGAGTGTGAGGGAGTGTATGAGTATGAGAGTGTGTGTGTGAGTGTGAGGGGATGTATGAGTATGAGAGTGTGTGTGAGTGTGAGGGGGTGTATGAGTATGAGAGTGTGTGTGTGAGTGTGAGGGAGTGTATGAGTATGAGAGTGTGTGTGTGAGTGTGACGGAGTGTATGAGTATGAGAGTGTGTGTGTGAGTGTGACGGAGTGTATGAGTATGAGAGTGTGTGTGTGAGTGTGAGGGGATGTATGAGTATGAGAGTGTGTGTGAGTGTGAGGGGTTGTATGAGTATGAGAGTGTGTGTGTGAGTGTGACGGAGTGTATGAGTATGAGAGTGTGTGTGTGAGTGTGACGGCGTGTATGAGTATGAGAGTGTGTGTGTGAGTGTGAGGGGGTGTATGAGTATGAGAGTGTGTGTGTGAGTGTGAGGGAGTGTATGAGTATGAGAGTGTGTGTGTGAGTGTGAGGGGGTGTATGAGTATGAGAGTGTGTGTGTGAGTGTGAGGGAGTGTATGAGTATGAGAGTGTGTGTGTGAGTGTGAGGGAGTGTATGAGTATGAGAGTGTGTGTGAGTGTGAGGGAGTGTATGAGTATGAGAGTGTGTGTGAGTGTGAGGGGGTGTATGCATATGAGAGTGTGTGTGTGAGTGTGACGGAGTGTATGAGTATGAGAGTGTGTGTGTGAGTGTGAGGGAGTGTATGAGTATGAGAGTGTGTGTGTGAGTGTGAGGGAGTGTATGAGTATGAGAGTGTGTGTGTGAGTGTGTGGGAGTGTATGAGTATGAGAGTATGTGTGTGAGTGTGAGGGGGTGTATGAGTATGAGAGTGTGTGTGTGAGTGTGAGGGGGTGTATGAGTATGAGAGTGTGTGTGTGAGTGTGAGGGGCAGTATGAGTATGAGAGTGTGTGTGTGAGTGTGAGGGGGTGTATGGGTATGAGAGTGTGTGTGTGAGTGTGAGGGAGTGTATGAGTATGAGAGTGTGTGTGTGAGTGTGAGGGAGTGTATGAGTATGAGACTGTGTGTGAGTGTGAGGGGGTGTATGAGTGTGAGAGTGTGTGTGTCAGTGTGAGAGGGTGTATGAATATGAGAGTGTGTGTGTGAGTGTGAGGGGGTGTATGAGTATGAGAGTGTGTGTGTGAGTGTGAGGGGCTGTATGAGTATGAGAGTGTGTGTGTGAGTGTGAGGGGGTGTATGATTATGAGTGTGTGTGTGAGTGTGAGGGGGTGTATGAGTATGAGAGTGTGTGTGTGAGTGTGAGGGGGTGTATGAGTATGTGAGTGTGTGTGTGAGTGCGAGGGAGTGTATGAGTATTAGAGTGTGTGTGAGTGTGAGGGGGTGTATGAGTGTGAGAGTGTGTGTGTGAGTGTGAGGGAGTGTATGAGTATGAGAGTGTGTGTGTGAGTGTGAGGGGGTGTATGAGTATGAGAGTGTGTGTGTGAGTGTGAGGGGGTGTATGAGTATGAGAGTGTGTGTGTGAGTGTGAGGGAGTGTATGAGTATGAGAGTGTGTGTGTGAGTGTGAGGGGGTGTATGAGTATGAGAGTGTGTGTGTGAGTGTGACGGAGTGTATGAGTATGAGAGTGTGTGTGTGTCAGTTAGAGGGAGTGTATGAGTATGAGAGTGTGTGTGTGAGTGTGAGGGGGTGTATGAGTATGAGAGTGTGTGTGTGAGTGTGAGGGAGTGTATGAGTATGAGAGTGTGTGTGTGAGTGTGAGGGGGTGTATGAGTATGAGAGTGTGTGTGTGAGTGTGAGGGGGTGTATGATTATGAGAGTGTGTGTGAGTGTGAGGGGGTGTATGAGTATGAGAGTGTGTGTGTGAGTGTGAGGGGTTGTATGAGTATGAGAGTGTGTGTGTGAGTGTGACGGAGTGTATGAGTATGAGAGTGTGTGTGAGTGTGAGGGGATGTATGAGTATGAGATGTGTGTGTGAGTATGAGGGGGTGTATGATTATGAGAGTGTGTGTGTGAGTGTGAGGGGGTGTATGAGTATGAGAGTGTGTGTGTGAGTGTGAGGGAGTGTATGAGTATGAGAGTGTGTGTGTGAGTGTGAGGGAGTGTATGAGTATGAGATGTGTGTGTGAGTATGAGGGGGTGTATGAGTATGAGAGTGTGTGCGTGAGTGTGAGGGGGTGTTTGAGTATGAGAGTGTGTGTGTGAGTGTGAGGGAGTGTATGAGTATGAGAGTGTGTGTGAGTGTGAGGGGGTGTATGAGTATGATAGTGTGTGTGTGAGTGTGAGGGAGTGAATGAGTATGAGAGTGTGTGTGAGTGTGAGGGAGTATATGAGTATGAGAGTGTGTGTGAGTGTGAGGGGGTGTATGAGAGTGTGTGTGTGAGTGTGACGGAGTGTATGAGTATGAGATTGTGTGTGTGAGTGTGAGGGGGTGTATGAGTATGAGAGTTTGTGTGAGTGTGAGGGAGTGTTTGAGTATGAGAGTGTGTGTGTGAGTGCGAGGGAGTGTATGAGTATGAGAGTGTGTGTGAGTGTGAGGGGGTGTATGTGTGTGAGAGTGTGTTTGTGAGTGTGAGGGGGTGTATGAGTATGAGAGTGTGTGTGAGTGTGAGGGAGTGTATGAGTATGAGGGTGTGTGTGTGAGTGTGACGGAGTGTATGAGTATGAGAGTGTGTGTGTGAGTGTGAGGGGGTGTATGAGTATGAGAGTGTGTGTGAGTGTGAGGGGGTGTATGAGTATGAGAGTGTGTGTGTGAGTGTGAGGGGGTGTATGAGTATGTGAGTGTGTGTGTGAGTGCGAGGGAGTGTATGAGTATTAGAGTGTGTGTGAGTGTGAGGGGGTGTATGAGTGTGAGAGTGTGTGTGTGAGTGTGAGGGAGTGTATGAGTATGAGAGTGTGTGTGTGAGTGTGAGGGGGTGTATGAGTATGAGAGTGTGTGTGTGAGTGTGAGGGGGTGTATGAGTATGAGAGTGTGTGTGTGAGTGTGACGGAGTGTATGAGTATGAGAGTGTGTGTGTGAGTGTGAGGGGGTGTATGAGTATGAGAGTGTGTGTGTGAGTGTGACGGAGTGTATGAGTATGAGAGTGTGTGTGTGTCAGTTAGAGGGAGTGTATGAGTATGAGAGTGTGTGTGTGAGTGTGAGGGGGTGTATGAGTATGAGAGTGTGTGTGTGAGTGTGAGGGAGTGTATGAGTATGAGAGTGTGTGTGTGAGTGTGAGGGAGTGTATGAGTATGAGAGTGTGTGTGTGAGTGTGAGGGGGTGTATGAGTATGAGAGTGTGTGCGTGAGTGTGAGGGGGTGTTTGAGTATGAGAGTGTGTGTGTGAGTGTGAGGGAGTGTATGAGTATGAGAGTGTGTGTGAGTGTGAGGGGGTGTATGAGTATGAGAGTTTGTGTGAGTGTGAGGGAGTGTATGAGTATGAGAGTGTGTGTGTGAGTGTGAGGGGGTGTATGAGTATGAGAGTGTGTGTGTGAGTGTGAGGGGGTGTATGAGTATGAGGGTGTGTGTGTGAGTGTGACGGAGTGTATGAGTATGAGAGTGTGTGTGTGAGTGTGAGGGGGTGTATGAGTATGAGAGTGTGTGTGTGAGTGTGACGGAGTGTATGAGTATGAGAGTGTGTGTGTGTCAGTTAGAGGGAGTGTATGAGTATGAGAGTGTGTGTGTGAGTGTGAGGGGGTGTATGAGTATGAGAGTGTGTGTGTGAGTGTGAGGGAGTGTATGAGTATGAGAGTGTGTGTGTGAGTGTGAGGGGGTGTATGAGTATGAGAGTGTGTGTGTGAGTGTGAGGGGGTGTATGATTATGAGAGTGTGTGTGAGTGTGAGGGGGTGTATGAGTATGAGAGTGTGTGTGTGAGTGTGAGGGGTTGTATTGAGTATGAGAGTGTGTGTGTGAGTGTGACGGAGTGTATGAGTATGAGAGTGTGTGTGAGTGTGAGGGGATGTATGAGTATGAGATGTGTGTGTGAGTATGAGGGGGTGTATGATTATGAGAGTGTGTGTGTGAGTGTGAGGGGGTGTATGAGTATGAGAGTGTGTGTGTGAGTGTGAGGGAGTGTATGAGTATGAGAGTGTGTGTGTGAGTGTGAGGGAGTGTATGAGTATGAGATGTGTGTGTGAGTATGAGGGGGTGTATGAGTATGAGAGTGTGTGCGTGAGTGTGAGGGGGTGTTTGAGTATGAGAGTGTGTGTGTGAGTGTGAGGGAGTGTATGAGTATGAGAGTGTGTGTGAGTGTGAGGGGGTGTATGAGTATGATAGTGTGTGTGTGAGTGTGAGGGAGTGAATGAGTATGAGAGTGTGTGTGAGTGTGAGGGAGTATATGAGTATGAGAGTGTGTGTGAGTGTGAGGGGGTGTATGAGAGTGTGTGTGTGAGTGTGACGGAGTGTATGAGTATGAGATTGTGTGTGTGAGTGTGAGGGGGTGTATGAGTATGAGAGTTTGTGTGAGTGTGAGGGAGTGTATGAGTATGAGAGTGTGTGCGTGAGTGTGAGGGGGTGTTTGAGTATGAGAGTGTGTGTGTGAGTGTGAGGGAGTGTATGAGTATGAGAGTGTGTGTGAGTGTGAGGGGGTGTATGAGTATGATAGTGTGTGTGTGAGTGTGAGGGGGTGTATGAGTATGAGAGTGTGTGTGTGAGTGTGAGGGGGTGTATGATTATGAGAGTGTGTGTGAGTGTGAGGGGGTGTATGAGTATGAGAGTGTGTGTGTGAGTGTGAGGGGTTGTATGAGTATGAGAGTGTGTGTGTGAGTGTGACGGAGTGTATGAGTATGAGAGTGTGTGTGAGTGTGAGGGGATGTATGAGTATGAGATGTGTGTGTGAGTATGAGGGGGTGTATGATTATGAGAGTGTGTGTGTGAGTGTGAGGGGGTGTATGAGTATGAGAGTGTGTGTGTGAGTGTGAGGGAGTGTATGAGTATGAGAGTGTGTGTGTGAGTGTGAGGGAGTGTATGAGTATGAGATGTGTGTGTGAGTATGAGGGGGTGTATGAGTATGAGAGTGTGTGCGTGAGTGTGAGGGGGTGTTTGAGTATGAGAGTGTGTGTGTGAGTGTGAGGGAGTGTATGAGTATGAGAGTGTGTGTGAGTGTGAGGGGGTGTATGAGTATGATAGTGTGTGTGTGAGTGTGAGGGAGTGAATGAGTATGAGAGTGTGTGTGAGTGTGAGGGAGTATATGAGTATGAGAGTGTGTGTGAGTGTGAGGGGGTGTATGAGAGTGTGTGTGTGAGTGTGACGGAGTGTATGAGTATAAGATTGTGTGTGTGAGTGTGACGGGGTGTATGAGTATGAGAGTTTGTGTGAGTGTGAGGGAGTGTATGAGTATGAGAGTGTGTGTGTGAGTGCGAGGGAGTGTATGAGTATGAGAGTGTGTGTGAGTGTGAGGGGGTGTATGTGTGTGAGAGTGTGTGTGTGAGTGTGAGGGGGTGTATGAGTATGAGAGTGTGTGTGAGTGTGAGGGAGTGTATGAGTATGAGGGTGTGTGTGTGAGTGTGACGGAGTGTATGAGTATGAGAGTGTGTGTGTGAGTGTGAGGGGGTGTATGAGTATGAGAGTGTGTGTGAGTGTGAGGGGGTGTATGAGTATGAGAGTGTGTGTGAGTGTGAGGGGGTGTATGAGTATGAGAGTGTGTGTGTGAGTGTGACAGAGTGTATGAGTATGAGAGTGTGTGTGTGAGTGTAAGGGAGTGTATGAGTATGAGAGTGTGTGTGTGAGTGTGAGGGGGTGTATGAGTAGGAGAGTGTGTGTGTGAGTGTGAGGGGGTGTATGAGTATGAGAGTGTGTGTGTGAGTGTGAGGGGGTGTATGAGTATGAGAGTGTGTGTGTGAGTGTGAGGGGGTGTATGAGTATGAGAGTGTGTGTGTGAGTGTGAGGGAGTGTATGAGTATGAGAGTGTGTGTGTGAGTGTGACGGAGTGTATGAGTATGAGAGTGTGTGTGTGAGTGTGAGGGGGTGTATGAGTATGAGAGTGTGTGTGAGTGTGAGGGGGTGTATGAGTATGAGAGTGTGTGTGAGTGTGAGGGGGTGTATGAGTATGAGAGTGTGTGTGTGAGTGTGACGGAGTGTATGAGTATGAGAGTATGTGTGTGAGTGTAAGGGAGTGTATGAGTATGAGAGTGTGTGTGTGAGTGTGAGGGGGTGTATGAGTAGGAGAGTGTGTGTGTGAGTGTGAGGGAGTGTATGAGTATGAGAGTGTGTGTGTGAGTGTGAGGGAGTGTATGAGTATGAGAGTGTGTGTGTGAGTGTGAGGGAGTGTATGAGTATGAGAGAGTGTGTGTGAGTATAACGGAGTGTATGAGTATGAGAGTGTGTGTGTGAGTGTGAGGGGGTGTATGAGTATGAGAGTGTGTGTGTGAGTGTGACGGAGTGTATGAGTATGAGAGTGTGTGTGTGAGTGTGAGGGGGTGTATGAGTATGAGAGTGTGTGTGAGTGTGAGGGAGTGTATGAGTATGAGAGAGTGTGTGTGAGTGTGACGGAGTGTATGAGTATGAGAGAGTGTGTGTGAGTATAACGGAGTGTATGAGTATGAGAGTGTGTGTGTGAGTGTGAGTGAGTGTATGAGTATGAGAGTGTGTGTGTGAGTGTGAGGGGATGTATGAGTATGAGAGTGTGTGTGAGTGTGAGTGGGGTGTATGAGTATGAGAGTGTGTGTGAGTGGGAGGGGGTGTATGAGTATGAGAGTGTGTGTGTGAGTGTGAGTGAGTGTATGAGTATGAGAGTGTGTGTGAGTGTGAGGGAGTGTATGAGTATGAGAGAGTGTGTGTGAGTATAACGGAGTGTATGAGTATGAGAGTGTGTGTGTGAGTGTGAGTGAGTGTATGAGTATGAGAGTGTGTGTGTGAGTGTGAGGGTATGTATGAGTATGAGAGTGTGTGTGAGTGTGAGGGGGTGTATGAGTATGAGAGTGTGTGTGTGAGTGTGACGGAGTGTATGAGTATGAGAGTGTGTGTGTGAGTGTGAGGGGATGTATGAGTATGAGAGTGTGTGTGAGTGTGAGGGGGTGTATGAGTATGAGAGTGTGTGTGTGAGTGTGAGGGAGTGTATGAGTATGAGAGTGTGTGTGTGAGTGTGACGGAGTGTATGAGTATGAGAGTGTGTGTGTGAGTGTGACGGAGTGTATGAGTATGAGAGTGTGTGTGTGAGTGTGAGGGGATGTATGAGTATGAGAGTGTGTGTGAGTGTGAGGGGGTGTATGAGTATGAGAGTGTGTGTGTGAGTGTGACGGAGTGTATGAGTATGAGAGTGTGTGTGTGAGTGTGACGGCGTGTATGAGTATGAGAGTGTGTGTGTGAGTGTGAGGGGGTGTATGAGTATGAGAGTGTGTGTGTGAGTGTGAGGGAGTGTATGAGTATGAGAGTGTGTGTGTGAGTGTGAGGGGGTGTATGAGTATGAGAGTGTGTGTGTGAGTGTGAGGGAGTGTATGAGTATGAGAGTGTGTGTGTGAGTGTGAGGGAGTGTATGAGTATGAGAGTGTGTGTGAGTGTGAGGGAGTGTATGAGTATGAGAGTGTGTGTGAGTGTGAGGGGGTGTATGCATATGAGAGTGTGTGTGTGAGTGTGACGGAGTGTATGAGTATGAGAGTGTGTGTGTGAGTGTGAGGGAGTGTATGAGTATGAGAGTGTGTGTGTGAGTGTGAGGGAGTGTATGAGTATGAGAGTGTGTGTGTGAGTGTGTGGGAGTGTATGAGTATGAGAGTATGTGTGTGAGTGTGAGGGGGTGTATGAGTATGAGAGTGTGTGTGTGAGTGTGAGGGGGTGTATGAGTATGAGAGTGTGTGTGTGAGTGTGAGGGGCAGTATGAGTATGAGAGTGTGTGTGTGAGTGTGAGGGGGTGTATGGGTATGAGAGTGTGTGTGTGAGTGTGAGGGAGTGTATGAGTATGAGAGTGTGTGTGTGAGTGTGAGGGAGTGTATGAGTATGAGACTGTGTGTGAGTGTGAGGGGGTGTATGAGTGTGAGAGTGTGTGTGTCAGTGTGAGAGGGTGTATGAATATGAGAGTGTGTGTGTGAGTGTGAGGGGGTGTATGAGTATGAGAGTGTGTGTGTGAGTGTGAGGGGCTGTATGAGTATGAGAGTGTGTGTGTGAGTGTGAGGGGGTGTATGATTATGAGTGTGTGTGTGAGTGTGAGGGGGTGTATGAGTATGAGAGTGTGTGTGTGAGTGTGAGGGGGTGTATGAGTATGTGAGTGTGTGTGTGAGTGCGAGGGAGTGTATGAGTATTAGAGTGTGTGTGAGTGTGAGGGGGTGTATGAGTGTGAGAGTGTGTGTGTGAGTGTGAGGGAGTGTATGAGTATGAGAGTGTGTGTGTGAGTGTGAGGGGGTGTATGAGTATGAGAGTGTGTGTGTGAGTGTGAGGGGGTGTATGAGTATGAGAGTGTGTGTGTGAGTGTGAGGGAGTGTATGAGTATGAGAGTGTGTGTGTGAGTGTGAGGGGGTGTATGAGTATGAGAGTGTGTGTGTGAGTGTGACGGAGTGTATGAGTATGAGAGTGTGTGTGTGTCAGTTAGAGGGAGTGTATGAGTATGAGAGTGTGTGTGTGAGTGTGAGGGGGTGTATGAGTATGAGAGTGTGTGTGTGAGTGTGAGGGAGTGTATGAGTATGAGAGTGTGTGTGTGAGTGTGAGGGGGTGTATGAGTATGAGAGTGTGTGTGTGAGTGTGAGGGGGTGTATGATTATGAGAGTGTGTGTGAGTGTGAGGGGGTGTATGAGTATGAGAGTGTGTGTGTGAGTGTGAGGGGTTGTATGAGTATGAGAGTGTGTGTGTGAGTGTGACGGAGTGTATGAGTATGAGAGTGTGTGTGAGTGTGAGGGGATGTATGAGTATGAGATGTGTGTGTGAGTATGAGGGGGTGTATGATTATGAGAGTGTGTGTGTGAGTGTGAGGGGGTGTATGAGTATGAGAGTGTGTGTGTGAGTGTGAGGGAGTGTATGAGTATGAGAGTGTGTGTGTGAGTGTGAGGGAGTGTATGAGTATGAGATGTGTGTGTGAGTATGAGGGGGTGTATGAGTATGAGAGTGTGTGCGTGAGTGTGAGGGGGTGTTTGAGTATGAGAGTGTGTGTGTGAGTGTGAGGGAGTGTATGAGTATGAGAGTGTGTGTGAGTGTGAGGGGGTGTATGAGTATGATAGTGTGTGTGTGAGTGTGAGGGAGTGAATGAGTATGAGAGTGTGTGTGAGTGTGAGGGAGTATATGAGTATGAGAGTGTGTGTGAGTGTGAGGGGGTGTATGAGAGTGTGTGTGTGAGTGTGACGGAGTGTATGAGTATGAGATTGTGTGTGTGAGTGTGAGGGGGTGTATGAGTATGAGAGTTTGTGTGAGTGTGAGGGAGTGTATGAGTATGAGAGTGTGTGTGTGAGTGCGAGGGAGTGTATGAGTATGAGAGTGTGTGTGAGTGTGAGGGGGTGTATGTGTGTGAGAGTGTGTTTGTGAGTGTGAGGGGGTGTATGAGTATGAGAGTGTGTGTGAGTGTGAGGGAGTGTATGAGTATGAGGGTGTGTGTGTGAGTGTGACGGAGTGTATGAGTATGAGAGTGTGTGTGTGAGTGTGAGGGGGTGTATGAGTATGAGAGTGTGTGTGAGTGTGAGGGGGTGTATGAGTATGAGAGTGTGTGTGTGAGTGTGAGGGGGTGTATGAGTATGTGAGTGTGTGTGTGAGTGCGAGGGAGTGTATGAGTATTAGAGTGTGTGTGAGTGTGAGGGGGTGTATGAGTGTGAGAGTGTGTGTGTGAGTGTGAGGGAGTGTATGAGTATGAGAGTGTGTGTGTGAGTGTGAGGGGGTGTATGAGTATGAGAGTGTGTGTGTGAGTGTGAGGGGGTGTATGAGTATGAGAGTGTGTGTGTGAGTGTGACGGAGTGTATGAGTATGAGAGTGTGTGTGTGAGTGTGAGGGGGTGTATGAGTATGAGAGTGTGTGTGTGAGTGTGACGGAGTGTATGAGTATGAGAGTGTGTGTGTGTCAGTTAGAGGGAGTGTATGAGTATGAGAGTGTGTGTGTGAGTGTGAGGGGGTGTATGAGTATGAGAGTGTGTGTGTGAGTGTGAGGGAGTGTATGAGTATGAGAGTGTGTGTGTGAGTGTGAGGGAGTGTATGAGTATGAGAGTGTGTGTGTGAGTGTGAGGGGGTGTATGAGTATGAGAGTGTGTGCGTGAGTGTGAGGGGGTGTTTGAGTATGAGAGTGTGTGTGTGAGTGTGAGGGAGTGTATGAGTATGAGAGTGTGTGTGAGTGTGAGGGGGTGTATGAGTATGAGAGTTTGTGTGAGTGTGAGGGAGTGTATGAGTATGAGAGTGTGTGTGTGAGTGTGAGGGGGTGTATGAGTATGAGAGTGTGTGTGTGAGTGTGAGGGGGTGTATGAGTATGAGAGTGTGTGTGTGAGTGTGACGGAGTGTATGAGTATGAGAGTGTGTGTGTGAGTGTGAGGGGGTGTATGAGTATGAGAGTGTGTGTGTGAGTGTGACGGAGTGTATGAGTATGAGAGTGTGTGTGTGTCAGTTAGAGGGAGTGTATGAGTATGAGAGTGTGTGTGTGAGTGTGAGGGGGTGTATGAGTATGAGAGTGTGTGTGTGAGTGTGAGGGAGTGTATGAGTATGAGAGTGTGTGTGTGAGTGTGAGGGGGTGTATGAGTATGAGAGTGTGTGTGTGAGTGTGAGAGGGTGTATGATTATGAGAGTGTGTGTGAGTGTGAGGGGGTGTATGAGTATGAGAGTGTGTGTGTGAGTGTGAGGGGTTGTATGAGTATGAGAGTGTGTGTGTGAGTGTGACGGAGTGTATGAGTATGAGAGTGTGTGTGAGTGTGAGGGGATGTATGAGTATGAGATGTGTGTGTGAGTATGAGGGGGTGTATGATTATGAGAGTGTGTGTGTGAGTGTGAGGGGGTGTATGAGTATGAGAGTGTGTGTGTGAGTGTGAGGGATTGTATGAGTATGAGAGTGTGTGTGTGAGTGTGAGGGAGTGTATGAGTATGAGATGTGTGTGTGAGTATGAGGGGGTGTATGAGTATGAGAGTGTGTGCGTGAGTGTGAGGGGGTGTTTGAGTATGAGAGTGTGTGTGTGAGTGTGAGGGAGTGTATGAGTATGAGAGTGTGTGTGAGTGTGAGGGGGTGTATGAGTATGATAGTGTGTGTGTGAGTGTGAGGGAGTGAATGAGTATGAGAGTGTGTGTGAGTGTGAGGGAGTATATGAGTATGAGAGTGTGTGTGAGTGTGAGGGGGTGTATGAGAGTGTGTGTGTGAGTGTGACGGAGTGTATGAGTATGAGATTGTGCGTGTGAGTGTGAGGGGGTGTATGAGTATGAGAGTTTGTGTGAGTGTGAGGGAGTGTATGAGTATGAGAGTGTGTGTGTGAGTGCGAGGGAGTGTATGAGTATGAGAGTGTGTGTGAGTGTGAGGGGGTGTATGTGTGTGAGAGTGTGTGTGTGAGTGTGAGGGGGTGTATGAGTATGAGAGTGTGTGTGAGTGTGAGGGAGTGTATGAGTATGAGAGTGTGTGTGAGTGTAGGGGGGGTATGAGTATGAGAGTGTGTGTGTGAGTGTGACGGAGTGTATGAGTATGAGAGTGTGTGTGTGAGTGTGAGGGGGTGTATGAGTATGAGAGTGTGTGTGAGTGTGAGGGGGTGTATGAGTATGAGAGTGTGTGTGTGAGTGTGAGGGGGTGTATGAGTATGTGAGTGTGTGTGTGAGTGCGAGGGAGTGTATGAGTATTAGAGTGTGTGTGAGTGTGAGGGGGTGTATGAGTGTGAGAGTGTGTGTGTGAGTGTGAGGGAGTGTATGAGTATGAGAGTGTGTGTGTGAGTGTGAGGGGGTGTATGAGTATGAGAGTGTGTGTGTGAGTGTGAGGGGGTGTATGAGTATGAGAGTGTGTGTGTGAGTGTGACGGAGTGTATGAGTATGAGAGTGTGTGTGTGAGTGTGAGGGGGTGTATGAGTATGAGAGTGTGTGTGTGAGTGTGACGGAGTGTATGAGTATGAGAGTGTGTGTGTGTCAGTTAGAGGGAGTGTATGAGTATGAGAGTGTGTGTGTGAGTGTGAGGGGGTGTATGAGTATGAGAGTGTGTGTGTGAGTGTGAGGGAGTGTATGAGTATGAGAGTGTGTGTGTGAGTGTGAGGGGGTGTATGAGTATGAGAGTGTGTGTGTGAGTGTGAGGGGGTGTATGATTATGAGAGTGTGTGTGAGTGTGAGGGGGTGTATGAGTATGAGAGTGTGTGTGTGAGTGTGAGGGGTTGTATGAGTATGAGAGTGTGTGTGTGAGTGTGACGGAGTGTATGAGTATGAGAGTGTGTGTGAGTGTGAGGGGATGTATGAGTATGAGATGTGTGTGTGAGTATGAGGGGGTGTATGATTATGAGAGTGTGTTTGTGAGTGTGAGGGGGTGTATGTGTATGAGAGTGTGTGTGTGAGTGTGAGGGAGTGTATGAGTATGAGAGTGTGTGTGTGAGTGTGAGGGAGTGTATGAGTATGAGATGTGTGTGTGAGTATGAGGGGGTGTATGAGTATGAGAGTGTGTGCGTGAGTGTGAGGGGGTGTTTGAGTATGAGAGTGTGTGTGTGAGTGTTAGGGAGTGTATGAGTATGAGAGTGTGTGTGAGTGTGAGGGGGTGTATGAGTATGATAGTGTGTGTGTGAGTGTGAGGGAGTGAATGAGTATGAGAGTGTGTGTGAGTGTGAGGGAGTATATGAGTATGAGAGTGTGTGTGAGTGTGAGGGGGTGTATGAGAGTGTGTGTGTGAGTGTGACGGAGTGTATGAGTATGAGATTGTGTGTGTGAGTGTGACGGGGTGTATGAGTATGAGAGTTTGTGTGAGTGTGAGGGAGTGTATGAGTATGAGAGTGTGTGTGTGAGTGCGAGGGAGTGTATGAGTATGAGAGTGTGTGTGAGTGTGAGGGGGTGTATGTGTGTGAGAGTGTGTGTGTGAGTGTGAGGGGGTGTATGAGTATGAGAGTGTGTGTGAGTGTGAGGGAGTGTATGAGTATGAGGGTGTGTGTGTGAGTGTGACGGAGTGTATGAGTATGAGAGTGTGTGTGTGAGTGTGAGGGGGTGTATGAGTATGAGAGTGTGTGTGAGTGTGAGGGGGTGTATGAGTATGAGAGTGTGTGTGAGTGTGAGGGGGTGTATGAGTATGAGAGTGTGTGTGTGAGTGTGACGGAGTGTATGAGTATGAGAGTGTGTGTGTGAGTGTAAGGGAGTGTATGAGTATGAGAGTGTGTGTGTGAGTGTGAGGGGGTGTATGAGTAGGAGAGTGTGTGTGTGAGTGTGAGGGGGTGTATGAGTATGAGAGTGTGTGTGTGAGTGTGAGGGGGTGTATGAGTATGAGAGTGTGTGTGTGAGTGTGAGGGGGTGTATGAGTATGAGAGTGTGTGTGTGAGTGTGAGGGAGTGTATGAGTATGAGAGTGTGTGTGTGAGTGTGACGGAGTGTATGAGTATGAGAGTGTGTGTGTGAGTGTGACGGAGTGTATGAGTATGAGAGTGTGTGTGTGAGTGTGACGGCGTGTATGAGTATGAGAGTGTGTGTGTGAGTGTGAGGGGGTGTATGAGTATGAGAGTGTGTGTGTGAGTGTGAGGGAGTGTATGAGTATGAGAGTGTGAGTGTGAGTGTGAGGGAGTGTATGAGTATGAGAGTGTGTGTGTGAGTGTGAGGGAGTGTATGAGTATGAGAGTGTGTGTGAGTGTGAGGGGGTGTATGCATATGAGAGTGTGTGTGTGAGTGTGACGGAGTGTATGAGTATGAGAGTGTGTGTGTGAGTGTGAGGGAGTGTATGAGTATGAGAGTGTGTGTGTGAGTGTGAGGGAGTGTATGAGTATGAGAGTGTGTGTGTGAGTGTGTGGGAGTGTATGAGTATGAGAGTATGTGTGTGAGTGTGAGGGGGTGTATGAGTATGAGAGTGTGTGTGTGAGTGTGAGGGGGTGTATGAGTATGAGAGTGTGTGTGTGAGTGTGAGGGGCAGTATGAGTATGAGAGTGTGTGTGTGAGTGTGAGGGGGTGTATGGGTATGAGAGTGTGTGTGTGAGTGTGAGGGAGTGTATGAGTATGAGAGTGTGTGTGCGAGTATGAGGGAGTGTATGAGTATGAGACTGTGTGTGAGTGTGAGGGGGTGTATGAGTGTGAGAGTGTGTGTGTCAGTGTGAGAGGGTGTATGAATATGAGAGTGTGTGTGTGAGTGTGAGGGGGTGTATGAGTATGAGAGTGTGTGTGTGAGTGTGAGGGGCTGTATGAGTATGAGAGTGTGTGTGTGAGTGTGAGGGGGTGTATGAGTATGAGTGTGTGTGTGAGTGTGAGGGAGTGTATGAGTATGAGAGTGTGTGTGAGTGTGAGGGGGTGTATGAGTATGAGAGTGTGTGTGTGAGTGTGAGGGGGTGTATGAGTATTTGAGTGTGTGTGAGTGTGAGGGGTTGTATGAGTATGTGAGTGTGTGTGAGTGTGAGGGGGTGTATGAGTATGAGAGTGTGTGTGTGAGTGTGAGGGGGTGTATGAGTATGAGAGTGTGTGTGAGTGTGAGGGAGTGTATGAGTATGAGAGTGTGTGTGAGTGTGAGGGGGTGTATGAGTATGAGAGTATGTGTGTGAGTGTGAGGGGGTGTATGAGTATGAGAGTGTGTGTGAGTGTGAGGGAGTGTATGAGTATGAGAGTGTGTGTGAGTGTGAGGGAGTGTATGAGTATGAGAGTGTGTGTGAGTGTGAGGGGGTGTATGAGTATGAGAGTGTGTGTGTGAGTGTGATGGAGTGTATGAGTATGAGAGTGTGTGTGAGTTTGAGGGGGTGTATGAGTATGAGAGTGTGTGTGAGTGTGAGGGAGTGTATGAGTATGAGAGTGTGTATGTGAGTGTGAGGGAGTGTATGAGTATGAGAGTGTGTGTGAGTATGAGGGAGTGTATGAGTATGAGACTGTGTGTGTGAGTGTGAGGGAGTGTATGAGTATGAGAGTGTGTGTGTGAGTGTGAGGGAGTGTATGAGTATGAGAGTGTGTGTGTGAGTGTGACGGAGTGTATGAGTATGAGAATGTGTGTGAGTGTGAGGGGGTGTATGAGTATGAGAGTGTGTGTGTGAGTGTGAGGGAGTGTATGAGTATGAGAGTGTGTGTGAGTGTGAGGGAGTGTATGAGTATGAGAGTGTGTGTGTGAGTGTGAGGGAGTGTATGAGTATGAGAGTGTGTGTGTGAGTGTGACGGAGTGTATGAGTATGAGAGTGTGTGTGTGAGTGTGAGGGGGTGTATGAGTATGAGAGTTTGTGTGTGAGTGTGAGGGGTTGTATGAGTATGAGAGTGTGTGTGTGAGTGTGACGGAGTGTATGAGTATGAGAGTGTGTGTGAGTGTGAGGGGATGTATGAGTATGAGATGTGTGTGTGAGTATGAGGGGGTGTATGAGTATGAGAGTGTGTGTGTGAGTGTGAGGGGGTGTATGAGTATGAGAGTGTGTGTGTGAGTGTGAGTGAGTGTATGAGTATGAGAGTGTGTGTGTGAGTGTGAGGGGATGTATGAGTATGAGAGTGTGTGTGAGTGTGAGTGGGGTGTATGAGTATGAGAGTGTGTGTGAGTGGGAGGGGGTGTATGAGTATGAGAGTGTGTGTGTGAGTGTGAGTGAGTGTATGAGTATGAGAGTGTGTGTGAGTGTGAGGGAGTGTATGAGTATGAGAGAGTGTGTGTGAGTATAACGGAGTGTATGAGTATGAGAGTGTGTGTGTGAGTGTGAGTGAGTGTATGAGTATGAGAGTGTGTGTGTGAGTGTGAGGGTATGTATGAGTATGAGAGTGTGTGTGAGTGTGAGGGGGTGTATGAGTATGAGAGTGTGTGTGTGAGTGTGACGGAGTGTATGAGTATGAGAGTGTGTGTGTGAGTGTGAGGGGATGTATGAGTATGAGAGTGTGTGTGAGTGTGAGGGGGTGTATGAGTATGAGAGTGTGTGTGTGAGTGTGAGGGAGTGTATGAGTATGAGAGTGTGTGTGTGAGTGTGACGGAGTGTATGAGTATGAGAGTGTGTGTGTGAGTGTGACGGAGTGTATGAGTATGAGAGTGTGTGTGTGAGTGTGAGGGGATGTATGAGTATGAGAGTGTGTGTGAGTGTGAGGGGGTGTATGAGTATGAGAGTGTGTGTGTGAGTGTGACGGAGTGTATGAGTATGAGAGTGTGTGTGTGAGTGTGACGGCGTGTATGAGTATGAGAGTGTGTGTGTGAGTGTGAGGGGGTGTATGAGTATGAGAGTGTGTGTGTGAGTGTGAGGGAGTGTATGAGTATGAGAGTGTGTGTGTGAGTGTGAGGGGGTGTATGAGTATGAGAGTGTGTGTGTGAGTGTGAGGGAGTGTATGAGTATGAGAGTGTGTGTGTGAGTGTGAGGGAGTGTATGAGTATGAGAGTGTGTGTGAGTGTGAGGGAGTGTATGAGTATGAGAGTGTGTGTGAGTGTGAGGGGGTGTATGCATATGAGAGTGTGTGTGTGAGTGTGACGGAGTGTATGAGTATGAGAGTGTGTGTGTGAGTGTGAGGGAGTGTATGAGTATGAGAGTGTGTGTGTGAGTGTGAGGGAGTGTATGAGTATGAGAGTGTGTGTGTGAGTGTGTGGGAGTGTATGAGTATGAGAGTATGTGTGTGAGTGTGAGGGGGTGTATGAGTATGAGAGTGTGTGTGTGAGTGTGAGGGGGTGTATGAGTATGAGAGTGTGTGTGTGAGTGTGAGGGGCAGTATGAGTATGAGAGTGTGTGTGTGAGTGTGAGGGGGTGTATGGGTATGAGAGTGTGTGTGTGAGTGTGAGGGAGTGTATGAGTATGAGAGTGTGTGTGTGAGTGTGAGGGAGTGTATGAGTATGAGACTGTGTGTGAGTGTGAGGGGGTGTATGAGTGTGAGAGTGTGTGTGTCAGTGTGAGAGGGTGTATGAATATGAGAGTGTGTGTGTGAGTGTGAGGGGGTGTATGAGTATGAGAGTGTGTGTGTGAGTGTGAGGGGCTGTATGAGTATGAGAGTGTGTGTGTGAGTGTGAGGGGGTGTATGATTATGAGTGTGTGTGTGAGTGTGAGGGGGTGTATGAGTATGAGAGTGTGTGTGTGAGTGTGAGGGGGTGTATGAGTATGTGAGTGTGTGTGTGAGTGCGAGTGAGTGTATGAGTATTAGAGTGTGTGTGAGTGTGAGGGGGTGTATGAGTGTGAGAGTGTGTGTGTGAGTGTGAGGGAGTGTATGAGTATGAGAGTGTGTGTGTGAGTGTGAGGGGGTGTATGAGTATGAGAGTGTGTGTGTGAGTGTGAGGGGGTGTATGAGTATGAGAGTGTGTGTGTGAGTGTGAGGGAGTGTATGAGTATGAGAGTGTGTGTGTGAGTGTGAGGGGGTGTATGAGTATGAGAGTGTGTGTGTGAGTGTGACGGAGTGTATGAGTATGAGAGTGTGTGTGTGTCAGTTAGAGGGAGTGTATGAGTATGAGAGTGTGTGTGTGAGTGTGAGGGGGTGTATGAGTATGAGAGTGTGTGTGTGAGTGTGAGGGAGTGTATGAGTATGAGAGTGTGTGTGTGAGTGTGAGGGGGTGTATGAGTATGAGAGTGTGTGTGTGAGTGTGAGGGGGTGTATGATTATGAGAGTGTGTGTGAGTGTGAGGGGGTGTATGAGTATGAGAGTGTGTGTGTGAGTGTGAGGGGTTGTATGAGTATGAGAGTGTGTGTGTGAGTGTGACGGAGTGTATGAGTATGAGAGTGTGTGTGAGTGTGAGGGGATGTATGAGTATGAGATGTGTGTGTGAGTATGAGGGGGTGTATGATTATGAGAGTGTGTGTGTGAGTGTGAGGGGGTGTATGAGTATGAGAGTGTGTGTGTGAGTGTGAGGGAGTGTATGAGTATGAGAGTGTGTGTGTGAGTGTGAGGGAGTGTATGAGTATGAGATGTGTGTGTGAGTATGAGGGGGTGTATGAGTATGAGAGTGTGTGCGTGAGTGTGAGGGGGTGTTTGAGTATGAGAGTGTGTGTGTGAGTGTGAGGGAGTGTATGAGTATGAGAGTGTGTGTGAGTGTGAGGGGGTGTATGAGTATGATAGTGTGTGTGTGAGTGTGAGGGAGTGAATGAGTATGAGAGTGTGTGTGAGTGTGAGGGAGTATATGAGTATGAGAGTGTGTGTGAGTGTGAGGGGGTGTATGAGAGTGTGTGTGTGAGTGTGACGGAGTGTATGAGTATGAGATTGTGTGTGTGAGTGTGAGGGGGTGTATGAGTATGAGAGTTTGTGTGAGTGTGAGGGAGTGTATGAGTATGAGAGTGTGTGTGTGAGTGCGAGGGAGTGTATGAGTATGAGAGTGTGTGTGAGTGTGAGGGGGTGTATGTGTGTGAGAGTGTGTTTGTGAGTGTGAGGGGGTGTATGAGTATGAGAGTGTGTGTGAGTGTGAGGGAGTGTATGAGTATGAGGGTGTGTGTGTGAGTGTGACGGAGTGTATGAGTATGAGAGTGTGTGTGTGAGTGTGAGGGGGTGTATGAGTATGAGAGTGTGTGTGAGTGTGAGGGGGTGTATGAGTATGAGAGTGTGTGTGTGAGTGTGAGGGGGTGTATGAGTATGTGAGTGTGTGTGTGAGTGCGAGGGAGTGTATGAGTATTAGAGTGTGTGTGAGTGTGAGGGGGTGTATGAGTGTGAGAGTGTGTGTGTGAGTGTGAGGGAGTGTATGAGTATGAGAGTGTGTGTGTGAGTGTGAGGGGGTGTATGAGTATGAGAGTGTGTGTGTGAGTGTGAGGGGGTGTATGAGTATGAGAGTGTGTGTGTGAGTGTGACGGAGTGTATGAGTATGAGAGTGTGTGTGTGAGTGTGAGGGGGTGTATGAGTATGAGAGTGTGTGTGTGAGTGTGACGGAGTGTATGAGTATGAGAGTGTGTGTGTGTCAGTTAGAGGGAGTGTATGAGTATGAGAGTGTGTGTGTGAGTGTGAGGGGGTGTATGAGTATGAGAGTGTGTGTGTGAGTGTGAGGGAGTGTATGAGTATGAGAGTGTGTGTGTGAGTGTGAGGGAGTGTATGAGTATGAGAGTGTGTGTGTGAGTGTGAGGGGGTGTATGAGTATGAGAGTGTGTGCGTGAGTGTGAGGGGGTGTTTGAGTATGAGAGTGTGTGTGTGAGTGTGAGGGAGTGTATGAGTATGAGAGTGTGTGTGAGTGTGAGGGGGTGTATGAGTATGAGAGTTTGTGTGAGTGTGAGGGAGTGTATGAGTATGAGAGTGTGTGTGTGAGTGTGAGGGGGTGTATGAGTATGAGAGTGTGTGTGTGAGTGTGAGGGGGTGTATGAGTATGAGAGTGTGTGTGTGAGTGTGACGGAGTGTATGAGTATGAGAGTGTGTGTGTGAGTGTGAGGGGGTGTATGAGTATGAGAGTGTGTGTGTGAGTGTGACGGAGTGTATGAGTATGAGAGTGTGTGTGTGTCAGTTAGAGGGAGTGTATGAGTATGAGAGTGTGTGTGTGAGTGTGAGGGGGTGTATGAGTATGAGAGTGTGTGTGTGAGTGTGAGGGAGTGTATGAGTATGAGAGTGTGTGTGTGAGTGTGAGGGGGTGTATGAGTATGAGAGTGTGTGTGTGAGTGTGAGAGGGTGTATGATTATGAGAGTGTGTGTGAGTGTGAGGGGGTGTATGAGTATGAGAGTGTGTGTGTGAGTGTGAGGGGTTGTATGAGTATGAGAGTGTGTGTGTGAGTGTGACGGAGTGTATGAGTATGAGAGTGTGTGTGAGTGTGAGGGGATGTATGAGTATGAGATGTGTGTGTGAGTATGAGGGGGTGTATGATTATGAGAGTGTGTGTGTGAGTGTGAGGGGGTGTATGAGTATGAGAGTGTGTGTGTGAGTGTGAGGGAGTGTATGAGTATGAGAGTGTGTGTGTGAGTGTGAGGGAGTGTATGAGTATGAGATGTGTGTGTGAGTATGAGGGGGTGTATGAGTATGAGAGTGTGTGCGTGAGTGTGAGGGGGTGTTTGAGTATGAGAGTGTGTGTGTGAGTGTGAGGGAGTGTATGAGTATGAGAGTGTGTGTGAGTGTGAGGGGGTGTATGAGTATGATAGTGTGTGTGTGAGTGTGAGGGAGTGAATGAGTATGAGAGTGTGTGTGAGTGTGAGGGAGTATATGAGTATGAGAGTGTGTGTGAGTGTGAGGGGGTGTATGAGAGTGTGTGTGTGAGTGTGACGGAGTGTATGAGTATGAGATTGTGCGTGTGAGTGTGAGGGGGTGTATGAGTATGAGAGTTTGTGTGAGTGTGAGGGAGTGTATGAGTATGAGAGTGTGTGTGTGAGTGCGAGGGAGTGTATGAGTATGAGAGTGTGTGTGAGTGTGAGGGGGTGTATGTGTGTGAGAGTGTGTGTGTGAGTGTGAGGGGGTGTATGAGTATGAGAGTGTGTGTGAGTGTGAGGGAGTGTATGAGTATGAGAGTGTGTGTGTGAGTGTGAGGGGGTGTATGAGTATGAGAGTGTGTGTGAGTGTGAGGGGGTGTATGAGTATGAGAGTGTGTGTGTGAGTGTGAGGGGGTGTATGAGTATGTGAGTGTGTGTGTGAGTGCGAGGGAGTGTATGAGTATTAGAGTGTGTGTGAGTGTGAGGGGGTGTATGAGTGTGAGAGTGTGTGTGTGAGTGTGAGGGAGTGTATGAGTATGAGAGTGTGTGTGTGAGTGTGAGGGGGTGTATGAGTATGAGAGTGTGTGTGTGAGTGTGAGGGGGTGTATGAGTATGAGAGTGTGTGTGTGAGTGTGACGGAGTGTATGAGTATGAGAGTGTGTGTGTGAGTGTGAGGGGGTGTATGAGTATGAGAGTGTGTGTGTGAGTGTGACGGAGTGTATGAGTATGAGAGTGTGTGTGTGTCAGTTAGAGGGAGTGTATGAGTATGAGAGTGTGTGTGTGAGTGTGAGGGGGTGTATGAGTATGAGAGTGTGTGTGTGAGTGTGAGGGAGTGTATGAGTATGAGAGTGTGTGTGTGAGTGTGAGGGGGTGTATGAGTATGAGAGTGTGTGTGTGAGTGTGAGGGGGTGTATGATTATGAGAGTGTGTGTGAGTGTGAGGGGGTGTATGAGTATGAGAGTGTGTGTGTGAGTGTGAGGGGTTGTATGAGTATGAGAGTGTGTGTGTGAGTGTGACGGAGTGTATGAGTATGAGAGTGTGTGTGAGTGTGAGGGGATGTATGAGTATGAGATGTGTGTGTGAGTATGAGGGGGTGTATGATTATGAGAGTGTGTGTGTGAGTGTGAGGGGGTGTATGAGTATGAGAGTGTGTGTGTGAGTGTGAGGGAGTGTATGAGTATGAGAGTGTGTGTGTGAGTGTGAGGGAGTGTATGAGTATGAGATGTGTGTGTGAGTATGAGGGGGTGTATGAGTATGAGAGTGTGTGCGTGAGTGTGAGGGGGTGTTTGAGTATGAGAGTGTGTGTGTGAGTGTTAGGCAGTGTATGAGTATGAGAGTGTGTGTGAGTGTGAGGGGGTGTATGAGTATGATAGTGTGTGTGTGAGTGTGAGGGAGTGAATGAGTATGAGAGTGTGTGTGAGTGTGAGGGAGTATATGAGTATGAGAGTGTGTGTGAGTGTGAGGGGGTGTATGAGAGTGTGTGTGTGAGTGTGACGGAGTGTATGAGTATGAGATTGTGTGTGTGAGTGTGACGGGGTGTATGAGTATGAGAGTTTGTGTGAGTGTGAGGGAGTGTATGAGTATGAGAGTGTGTGTGTGAGTGCGAGGGAGTGTATGAGTATGAGAGTGTGTGTGAGTGTGAGGGGGTGTATGTGTGTGAGAGTGTGTGTGTGAGTGTGAGGGGGTGTATGAGTATGAGAGTGTGTGTGAGTGTGAGGGAGTGTATGAGTATGAGGGTGTGTGTGTGAGTGTGACGGAGTGTATGAGTATGAGAGTGTGTGTGTGAGTGTGAGGGGGTGTATGAGTATGAGAGTGTGTGTGAGTGTGAGGGGGTGTATGAGTATGAGAGTGTGTGTGAGTGTGAGGGGGTGTATGAGTATGAGAGTGTGTGTGTGAGTGTGACGGAGTGTATGAGTATGAGAGTGTGTGTGTGAGTGTAAGGGAGTGTATGAGTATGAGAGTGTGTGTGTGAGTGTGAGGGGGTGTATGAGTAGGAGAGTGTGTGTGTGAGTGTGAGGGGGTGTATGAGTATGAGAGTGTGTGTGTGAGTGTGAGGGGGTGTATGAGTATGAGAGTGTGTGTGTGAGTGTGAGGGGGTGTATGAGTATGAGAGTGTGTGTGTGAGTGTGAGGGAGTGTATGAGTATGAGAGTGTGTGTGTGAGTGTGACGGAGTGTATGAGTATGAGAGTGCGTGTGTGAGTGTGACGGAGTGTATGAGTATGAGAGTGTGTGTGTGAGTGTGACGGCGTGTATGAGTATGAGAGTGTGTGTGTGAGTGTGAGGGGGTGTATGAGTATGAGAGTGTGTGTGTGAGTGTGAGGGAGTGTATGAGTATGAGAGTGTGAGTGTGAGTGTGAGGGAGTGTATGAGTATGAGAGTGTGTGTGTGAGTGTGAGGGAGTGTATGAGTATGAGAGTGTGTGTGAGTGTGAGGGGGTGTATGCATATGAGAGTGTGTGTGTGAGTGTGACGGAGTGTATGAGTATGAGAGTGTGTGTGTGAGTGTGAGGGAGTGTATGAGTATGAGAGTGTGTGTGTGAGTGTGAGGGAGTGTATGAGTATGAGAGTGTGTGTGTGAGTGTGTGGGAGTGTATGAGTATGAGAGTATGTGTGTGAGTGTGAGGGGGTGTATGAGTATGAGAGTGTGTGTGTGAGTGTGAGGGGGTGTATGAGTATGAGAGTGTGTGTGTGAGTGTGAGGGGCAGTATGAGTATGAGAGTGTGTGTGTGAGTGTGAGGGGGTGTATGGGTATGAGAGTGTGTGTGTGAGTGTGAGGGAGTGTATGAGTATGAGAGTGTGTGTGTGAGTATGAGGGAGTGTATGAGTATGAGACTGTGTGTGAGTGTGAGGGGGTGTATGAGTGTGAGAGTGTGTGTGTCAGTGTGAGAGGGTGTATGAATATGAGAGTGTGTGTGTGAGTGTGAGGGGGTGTATGAGTATGAGAGTGTGTGTGTGAGTGTGAGGGGCTGTATGAGTATGAGAGTGTGTGTGTGAGTGTGAGGGGGTGTATGAGTATGAGTGTGTGTGTGAGTGTGAGGGAGTGTATGAGTATGAGAGTGTGTGTGAGTGTGAGGGGGTGTATGAGTATGAGAGTGTGTGTGTGAGTGTGAGGGGGTGTATGAGTATTTGAGTGTGTGTGAGTGTGAGGGGTTGTATGAGTATGTGAGTGTGTGTGAGTGTGAGGGGGTGTATGAGTATGAGAGTGTGTGTGTGAGTGTGAGGGGGTGTATGAGTATGAGAGTGTGTGTGAGTGTGAGGGAGTGTATGAGTATGAGAGTGTGTGTGAGTGTGAGGGGGTGTATGAGTATGAGAGTATGTGTGTGAGTGTGAGGGGGTGTATGAGTATGAGAGTGTGTGTGAGTGTGAGGGAGTGTATGAGTATGAGAGTGTGTGTGAGTGTGAGGGAGTGTATGAGTATGAGAGTGTGTGTGAGTGTGAGGGGGTGTATGAGTATGAGAGTGTGTGTGTGAGTGTGACGGAGTGTATGAGTATGAGAGTGTGTGTGAGTTTGAGGGGGTGTATGAGTATGAGAGTGTGTGTGAGTGTGAGGGAGTGTATGAGTATGAGAGTGTGTATGTGAGTGTGAGGGAGTGTATGAGTATGAGAGTGTGTGTGAGTATGAGGGAGTGTATGAGTATGAGACTGTGTGTGTGAGTGTGAGGGAGTGTATGAGTATGAGAGTGTGTGTGTGAGTGTGAGGGAGTGTATGAGTATGAGAGTGTGTGTGTGAGTGTGACGGAGTGTATGAGTATGAGAATGTGTGTGAGTGTGAGGGGGTGTATGAGTATGAGAGTGTGTGTGTGAGTGTGAGGGAGTGTATGAGTATGAGAGTGTGTGTGAGTGTGAGGGAGTGTATGAGTATGAGAGTGTGTGTGTGAGTGTGAGGGAGTGTATGAGTATGAGAGTGTGTGTGTGAGTGTGACGGAGTGTATGAGTATGAGAGTGTGTGTGTGAGTGTGAGGGGGTGTATGAGTATGAGAGTTTGTGTGTGAGTGTGAGGGGTTGTATGAGTATGAGAGTGTGTGTGTGAGTGTGACGGAGTGTATGAGTATGAGAGTGTGTGTGAGTGTGAGGGGATGTATGAGTATGAGATGTGTGTGTGAGTATGAGGGGGTGTATGAGTATGAGAGTGTGTGTGTGAGTGTGAGGGGGTGTATGAGTATGAGAGTGTGTGTGTGAGTGTGAGGGAGTGTATGAGTATGAGAGTGTGTGTGTGAGTATGAGGGAGTGTATGAGTATGAGATGTGTGTGTGAGTATGAGGGGGTGTATGAGTATGAGAGTGTGTGCGTGAGTGTGAGGGGGTGTTTGAGTATGAGAGTGTGTGTGTGAGTGTGAGGGAGTGTATGAGTATGAGAGTGTGTGTGAGTGTGAGGGGGTGTATGAGTATGATAGTGTTTGTGTGAGTGTGAGGGAGTGAATGAGTATGAGAGTGTGTGTGAGTGTGAGGGAGTATATGAGTATGAGAGTGTGTGTGAGTGTGAGGGGGTGTATGAGAGTGTGTGTGTGAGTGTGACGGAGTGTATGAGTATGAGATTGTGTGTGTCAGTGTGAGGGGGTGTATGAGTATGAGAGTTTGTGTGAGTGTGAGGGAGTGTATGAGTATGAGAGTGTGTGTGTGAGTGCGAGGGAGTGTATGAGTATGAGAGTGTGTGTGAGTGTGAGGGAGTGTATGAGTATGAGAGTGTGTGTGTGAGTGTGTGGGAGTGTATGAGTATGAGAGTATGTGTGTGAGTGTGAGGGGGTGTATGAGTATGAGAGTGTGTGTGTGAGTGTGAGGGGGTGTATGAGTATGAGAGTGTGTGTGTGAGTGTGAAGGGCAGTATGAGTATGAGAGTGTGTGTGTGAGTGTGAGGGGGTGTATGGGTATGAGAGTGTGTGTGTGAGTGTGAGGGAGTGTATGAGTATGAGAGTGTGTGTGTGAGTGTGAGGGAGTGTATGAGTATGAGACTGTGTGTGAGTGTGAGGGGGTGTATGAGTGTGAGAGTGTGTGTGTCAGTGTGAGAGGGTGTATGAATATGAGAGTGTGTGTGTGAGTGTGAGGGGGTGTATGAGTATGAGAGTGTGTGTGTGAGTGTGAGGGGCTGTATGAGTATGAGAGTGTGTGTGTGAGTGTGAGGGGGTGTATGATTATGAGTGTGTGTGTGAGTGTGAGGGGGTGTATGAGTATTAGAGTGTGTGTGTGAGTGTGAGGGGGTGTATGAGTATGTGAGTGTGTGTGTGAGTGCGAGGGAGTGTATGAGCATTAGAGTGTGTGTGAGTGTGAGGGGGTGTATGAGTGTGAGAGTGTGTGTGTGAGTGTGAGGGAGTGTATGAGTATGAGAGTGTGTGTGTGAGTGTGAGGGGGTGTATGAGTATGAGAGTGTGTGTGTGAGTGTGAGGGGGTGTATGAGTATGAGAGTGTGTGTGTGAGTGTGACGGAGTGTATGAGTATGAGAGTGTGTGTGTGAGTGTGAGGGGGTGTATGAGTATGAGAGTGTGTGTGTGAGTGTGTGGGAGTGTATGAGTATGAGAGTATGTGTGTGAGTGTGAGGGGGTGTATGAGTATGAGAGTGTGTGTGTGAGTGTGAGGGGGTGTATGAGTATGAGACTGTGTGTGTGAGTGTGAGGGGCAGTATGAGTATGAGAGTGTGTGTGTGAGTGTGAGGGGGTGTATGGGTATGAGAGTGTGTGTGTGAGTGTGAGGGAGTGTATGAGTATGAGAGTGTGTGTGTGAGTATGAGGGAGTGTATGAGTATGAGACTGTGTGTGAGTGTGAGGGGGTGTATGAGTGTGAGAGTGTGTGTGTCAGTGTGAGAGGGTGTATGAATATGAGAGTGTGTGTGTGAGTGTGAGGGGGTGTATGAGTATGAGAGTGTGTGTGTGAGTGTGAGGGGCTGTATGAGTATGAGAGTGTGTGTGTGAGTGTGAGGGGGTGTATGAGTATGAGTGTGTGTGTGAGTGTGAGGGAGTGTATGAGTATGAGAGTGTGTGTGAGTGTGAGGGGGTGTATGAGTATGAGAGTGTGTGTGTGAGTGTGAGGGGGTGTATGAGTATTTGAGTGTGTGTGAGTGTGAGGGGTTGTATGAGTATGTGAGTGTGTGTGTGAGTGTGAGGGAGTGTATGAGTATGAGAGTGTGTGTGAGTGTGAGGGGGTGTATGAGTATGATAGTGTGTGTGTGAGTGTGAGGGAGTGAATGAGTATGAGAGTGTGTGTGAGTGTGAGGGGGTGTATGAGTATGAGAGTGTGTGCGTGAGTTTGAGGGGGTGTTTGAGTATGAGAGTGTGTGTGTGAGTGTGAGGGAGTGTATGAGTATGAGAGTGTGTGTGAGTGTGAGGGGGTGTATGAGTATGATAGTGTGTGTGTGAGTGTGAGGGAGTGAATGAGTATGAGAGTGTGTGTGAGTGTGAGGGAGTATATGAGTATGAGAGTGTGTGTGAGTGTGAGGGGGTGTATGAGAGTGTGTGTGTGAGTGTGACGGAGTGTATGAGTATGAGATTGTGTGTGTGAGTGTGAGGGGGTGTATGAGTATGAGAGTTTGTGTGAGTGTGAGGGAGTGTATGAGTATGAGAGTGTGTGTGTGAGTGCGAGGGAGTGTATGAGTATGAGAGTGTGTGTGAGTGTGAGGGGGTGTATGTGTGTGAGAGTGTGTTTGTGAGTGTGAGGGGGTGTATGAGTATGAGAGTGTGTGTGAGTGTGAGGGAGTGTATGAGTATGAGGGTGTGTGTGTGAGTGTGACGGAGTGTATGAGTATGAGAGTGTGTGTGTGAGTGTGAGGGGGTGTATGAGTATGAGAGTGTGTGTGAGTGTGAGGGGGTGTATGAGTATGAGAGTGTGTGTGTGAGTGTGAGGGGGTGTATGAGTATGTGAGTGTGTGTGTGAGTGCGAGGGAGTGTATGAGTATTAGAGTGTGTGTGAGTGTGAGGGGGTGTATGAGTGTGAGAGTGTGTGTGTGAGTGTGAGGGAGTGTATGAGTATGAGAGTGTGTGTGTGAGTGTGAGGGGGTGTATGAGTATGAGAGTGTGTGTGTGAGTGTGAGGGGGTGTATGAGTATGAGAGTGTGTGTGTGAGTGTGACGGAGTGTATGAGTATGAGAGTGTGTGTGTGAGTGTGAGGGGGTGTATGAGTATGAGAGTGTGTGTGTGAGTGTGACGGAGTGTATGAGTATGAGAGTGTGTGTGTGTCAGTTAGAGGGAGTGTATGAGTATGAGAGTGTGTGTGTGAGTGTGAGGGGGTGTATGAGTATGAGAGTGTGTGTGTGAGTGTGAGGGAGTGTATGAGTATGAGAGTGTGTGTGTGAGTGTGAGGGAGTGTATGAGTATGAGAGTGTGTGTGTGAGTGTGAGGGGGTGTATGAGTATGAGAGTGTGTGCGTGAGTGTGAGGGGGTGTTTGAGTATGAGAGTGTGTGTGTGAGTGTGAGGGAGTGTATGAGTATGAGAGTGTGTGTGAGTGTGAGGGGGTGTATGAGTATGAGAGTTTGTGTGAGTGTGAGGGAGTGTATGAGTATGAGAGTATGTGTGTGAGTGTGAGGGGGTGTATGAGTATGAGAGTGTGTGTGTGAGTGTGAGGGGGTGTATGAGTATGAGAGTGTGTGTGTGAGTGTGACGGAGTGTATGAGTATGAGAGTGTGTGTGTGAGTGTGAGGGGGTGTATGAGTATGAGAGTGTGTGTGTGAGTGTGACGGAGTGTATGAGTATGAGAGTGTGTGTGTGTCAGTTAGAGGGAGTGTATGAGTATGAGAGTGTGTGTGTGAGTGTGAGGGGGTGTATGAGTATGAGAGTGTGTGTGTGAGTGTGAGGGAGTGTATGAGTATGAGAGTGTGTGTGTGAGTGTGAGGGGGTGTATGAGTATGAGAGTGTGTGTGTGAGTGTGAGGGGGTGTATGATTATGAGAGTGTGTGTGAGTGTGAGGGGGTGTATGAGTATGAGAGTGTGTGTGTGAGTGTGAGGGGTTGTATGAGTATGAGAGTGTGTGTGTGAGTGTGACGGAGTGTATGAGTATGAGAGTGTGTGTGAGTGTGAGGGGATGTATGAGTATGAGATGTGTGTGTGAGTATGAGGGGGTGTATGATTATGAGAGTGTGTGTGTGAGTGTGAGGGGGTGTATGAGTATGAGAGTGTGTGTGTGAGTGTGAGGGAGTGTATGAGTATGAGAGTGTGTGTGTGAGTGTGAGGGAGTGTATTAGTATGAGATGTGTGTGTGAGTATGAGGGGGTGTATGAGTATGAGAGTGTGTGCGTGAGTGTGAGGGGGTGTTTGAGTATGAGAGTGTGTGTGTGAGTGTGAGGGAGTGTATGAGTATGAGAGTGTGTGTGAGTGTGAGGGGGTGTATGAGTATGATAGTGTGTGTGTGAGTGTGAGGGAGTGAATGAGTATGAGAGTGTGTGTGAGTGTGAGGGAGTATATGAGTATGAGAGTGTGTGTGAGTGTGAGGGGGTGTATGAGAGTGTGTGTGTGAGTGTGACGGAGTGTATGAGTATGAGATTGTGCGTGTGAGTGTGAGGGGGTGTATGAGTATGAGAGTTTGTGTGAGTGTGAGGGAGTGTATGAGTATGAGAGTGTGTGTGTGAGTGCGAGGGAGTGTATGAGTATGAGAGTGTGTGTGAGTGTGAGGGGGTGTATGTGTGTGAGAGTGTGTGTGTGAGTGTGAGGGGGTGTATGAGTATGAGAGTGTGTGTGAGTGTGAGGGAGTGTATGAGTATGAGAGTGTGTGTGAGTGTGAGGGGGTGTATGAGTATGAGAGTGTGTGTGTGAGTGTGACGGAGTGTATGAGTATGAGAGTGTGTGTGTGAGTGTGAGGGGGTGTATGAGTATGAGAGTGTGTGTGAGTGTGAGGGGGTGTATGAGTATGAGAGTGTGTGTGTGAGTGTGAGGGGGTGTATGAGTATGTGAGTGTGTGCGTGAGTGCGAGGGAGTGTATGAGTATTAGAGTGTGTGTGAGTGTGAGGGGGTGTATGAGTGTGAGAGTGTGTGTGTGAGTGTGAGGGAGTGTATGAGTATGAGAGTGTGTGTGTGAGTGTGAGGGGGTGTATGAGTATGAGAGTGTGTGTGTGAGTGTGAGGGGGTGTATGAGTATGAGAGTGTGTGTGTGAGTGTGACGGAGTGTATGAGTATGAGAGTGTGTGTGTGAGTGTGAGGGGGTGTATGAGTATGAGAGTGTGTGTGTGAGTGTGACGGAGTGTATGAGTATGAGAGTGTGTGTGTGTCAGTTTGAGGGAGTGTATGAGTATGAGAGTGTGTGTGTGAGTGTGAGGGGGTGTATGAGTATGAGAGTGTGTGTGTGAGTGTGAGGGAGTGTATGAGTATGAGAGTGTGTGTGTGAGTGTGAGGGAGTGTATGAGTATGAGAGTGTGTGTGTGAGTGTGAGGGGGTGTATGAGTATGAGAGTGTGTGTGTGAGTGTGAGGGGGTGTATGATTATGAGAGTGTGTGTGAGTGTGAGGGGGTGTATGAGTATGAGAGTGTGTGTGTGAGTGTGAGGGGTTGTATGAGTATGAGAGTGTGTGTGTGAGTGTGACGGAGTGTATGAGTATGAGAGTGTGTGTGAGTGTGAGGGGATGTATGAGTATGAGATGTGTGTGTGAGTATGAGGGGGTGTATGATTATGAGAGTGTGTGTGTGAGTGTGAGGGGGTGTATGAGTATGAGAGTGTGTGTGTGAGTGTGAGGGGGTGTATGAGTATGAGAGTGTGTGTGTGAGTGTGAGGGGGTGTATGAGTATGAGAGTGTGTGTGTGAGTGTGAGGGGGTGTATGAGTATGAGAGTGTGTGTGTGAGTGTGACGGAGTGTATGAGTATGAGAGTGTGTGTGTGAGTGTGAGGGGGTGTATGAGTATGAGAGTGTGTGTGTGAGTGTGTGGGAGTGTATGAGTATGAGATGTGTGTGTGAGTATGAGGGAGTGTATGAGTATGAGAGTGTGTGTGTGAGTGTGAGGGGGTGTATGAGTATGAGAGTGTGTGTGTGAGTGTGAGGGGGTGTATGAGTATGAGAGTGTGTGTGTGAGTGTGACGGAGTGTATGAGTATGAGAGTGTGTGTGTGAGTGTGAGGGGGTGTATGAGTATGAGAGTGTGTGTGTGAGTGTGTGGGAGTGTATGAGTATGAGAGTATGTGTGTGAGTGTGAGTTGGTGTATGAGTATGAGAGTGTGTGTGTGAGTGTGAGGGGGTGTATGAGTATGAGACTGTGTGTGTGAGTGTGAGGGGCAGTATGAGTATGAGAGTGTGTGTGTGAGTGTGAGGGGGTGTATGAGTATGAGATGTGTGTGTGAGTATGAGGGGGTGTATGATTATGAGAGTGTGTGTGTGAGTGTGAGGGGGTGTATGAGTATGAGAGTGTGTGTGTGAGTGTGAGGGGGTGTATGAGTATGAGAGTGTGTGTGTGAGTGTGAGGGGGTGTATGAGTATGAGAGTGTGTGTGTGAGTGTGAGGGGGTGTATGAGTATGAGAGTGTGTGTGTGAGTGTGACGGAGTGTATGAGTATGAGAGTGTGTGTGTGAGTGTGAGGGGGTGTATGAGTATGAGAGTGTGTGTGTGAGTGTGTGGGAGTGTATGAGTATGAGATGTGTGTGTGAGTATGAGGGAGTGTATGAGTATGAGAGTGTGTGTGTGAGTGTGAGGGGGTGTATGAGTATGAGAGTGTGTGTGTGAGTGTGAGGGGGTGTATGAGTATGAGAGTGTGTGTGTGAGTGTGACGGAGTGTATGAGTATGAGAGTGTGTGTGTGAGTGTGAGGGGGTGTATGAGTATGAGAGTGTGTGTGTGAGTGTGTGGGAGTGTATGAGTATGAGAGTGTGTGTGTGAGTGTGAGGGGGTGTATGAGTATGAGAGTGTGTGTGTGAGTGTGTGGGAGTGTATGAGTATGAGAGTGTGTGTGTGAGTGTGAGGGGGTGTATGAGTATGAGAGTGTGTGTGTGAGTGTGAGGGGGTGTATGAGTATGAGAGTGTGTGTGTGAGTGTGAGGGGGTGTATGAGTATGAGAGTGTGTGTGTGAGTGTGACGGAGTGTATGAGTATGAGAGTGTGTGTGTGAGTGTGAGGGGGTGTATGAGTATGAGAGTGTGTGTGTGAGTGTGTGGGAGTGTATGAGTATGAGATGTGTGTGTGAGTATGAGGGAGTGTATGAGTATGAGAGTGTGTGTGTGAGTGTGAGGGGGTGTATGAGTATGAGAGTGTGTGTGTGAGTGTGAGGGGGTGTATGAGTATGAGAGTGTGTGTGTGAGTGTGACGGAGTGTATGAGTATGAGAGTGTGTGTGTGAGTGTGAGGGGGTGTATGAGTATGAGAGTGTGTGTGTGAGTGTGTGGGAGTGTATGAGTATGAGAGTATGTGTGTGAGTGTGAGGGGGTGTATGAGTATGAGAGTGTGTGTGTGAGTGTGAGGGGGTGTATGAGTATGAGAGTGTGTGTGTGAGTGTGAGGGAGTGTATGAGTATGAGAGTGTGTGTGTGAGTGTGAGGGAGTGTATGAGTATGAGATGTGTGTGTGAGTATGAGGGGGTGTATGAGTATGAGAGTGTGTGCGTGAGTGTGAGGGGGTGTTTGAGTATGAGAGTGTGTGTGTGAGTGTGAGGGAGTGTATGAGTATGAGAGTGTGTGTGTGAGTGTGAGGGGGTGTATGAGTATGATAGTGTGTGTGTGAGTGTGAGGGAGTGAATGAGTATGAGAGTGTGTGTGAGTGTGAGGGAGTATATGAGTATGAGAGTGTGTGTGAGTGTGAGGGGGTGTATGAGAGTGTGTGTGTGAGTGTGACGGAGTGTATGAGTATGAGATTGTGTGTGTGAGTGTGACGGGGTGTATGAGTATGAGAGTTTGTGTGAGTGTGAGGGAGTGTATGAGTATGAGAGTGTGTGTGTGAGTGCGAGGGAGTGTATGAGTATGAGAGTGTGTGTGAGTGTGAGGGGGTGTATGTGTGTGAGAGTGTGTGTGTGAGTGTGAGGGGGTGTATGAGTATGAGAGTGTGTGTGAGTGTGAGGGAGTGTATGAGTATGAGGGTGTGTGTGTGAGTGTGACGGAGTGTATGAGTATGAGAGTGTGTGTGTGAGTGTGAGGGGGTGTATGAGTATGAGAGTGTGTGGGAGTGTGAGGGGGTGTATGAGTATGAGAGTGTGTGTGAGTGTGAGGGGGTGTATGAGTATGAGAGTGTGTGTGTGAGTGTGACGGAGTGTATGAGTATGAGAGTGTGTGTGTGAGTGTAAGGGAGTGTATGAGTATGAGAGTGTGTGTGTGAGTGTGAGGGGGTGTATGAGTAGGAGAGTGTGTGTGTGAGTGTGAGGGGGTGTATGAGTATGAGAGTGTGTGTGTGAGTGTGAGGGGGTGTATGAGTATGAGAGTGTGTGTGTGAGTGTGAGGGGGTGTATGAGTATGAGAGTGTGTGTGTGAGTGTGAGGGAGTGTATGAGTATGAGAGTGTGTGTGTGAGTGTGACGGAGTGTATGAGTATGAGAGTGTGTGTGTGAGTGTGACGAAGTGTATGAGTATGAGAGTGTGTGTGTGAGTGTGAGGGGATGTATGAGTATGAGAGTGTGTGTGAGTGTGAGGGGGTGTATGAGTATGAGAGTGTGTGTGTGAGTGTGACGGAGTGTATGAGTATGAGAGTGTGTGTGTGAGTGTGACGGCGTGTATGAGTATGAGAGTGTGTGTGTGAGTGTGAGGGGGTGTATGAGTATGAGAGTGTGTGTGTGAGTGTGAGGGAGTGTATGAGTATGAGAGTGTGAGTGTGAGTGTGAGGGAGTGTATGAGTATGAGAGTGTGTGTGTGAGTGTGAGGGAGTGTATGAGTATGAGAGTGTGTGTGAGTGTGAGGGGGTGTATGCATATGAGAGTGTGTGTGTGAGTGTGACGGAGTGTATGAGTATGAGAGTGTGTGTGTGAGTGTGAGGGAGTGTATGAGTATGAGAGTGTGTGTGTGAGTGTGAGGGAGTGTATGAGTATGAGAGTGTGTGTGTGAGTGTGTGGGAGTGTATGAGTATGAGAGTATGTGTGTGAGTGTGAGGGGGTGTATGAGTATGAGAGTGTGTGTGTGAGTGTGAGGGGGTGTATGAGTATGAGAGTGTGTGTGTGAGTGTGAGGGGCAGTATGAGTATGAGAGTGTGTGTGTGAGTGTGAGGGGGTGTATGGGTATGAGAGTGTGTGTGTGAGTGTGAGGGAGTGTATGAGTATGAGAGTGTGTGTGTGAGTATGAGGGAGTGTATGAGTATGAGACTGTGTGTGAGTGTGAGGGGGTGTATGAGTGTGAGAGTGTGTGTGTCAGTGTGAGAGGGTGTATGAATATGAGAGTGTGTGTGTGAGTGTGAGGGGGTGTATGAGTATGAGAGTGTGTGTGTGAGTGTGAGGGGCTGTATGAGTATGAGAGTGTGTGTGTGAGTGTGAGGGGGTGTATGAGTATGAGTGTGTGTGTGAGTGTGAGGGAGTGTATGAGTATGAGAGTGTGTGTGAGTGTGAGGGGGTGTATGAGTATGAGAGTGTGTGTGTGAGTGTGAGGGGGTGTATGAGTATTTGAGTGTGTGTGAGTGTGAGGGGTTGTATGAGTATGTGAGTGTGTGTGAGTGTGAGGGGGTGTATGAGTATGAGAGTGTGTGTGTGAGTGTGAGGGGGTGTATGAGTATGAGAGTGTGTGTGAGTGTGAGGGAGTGTATGAGTATGAGAGTGTGTGTGAGTGTGAGGGGGTGTATGAGTATGAGAGTATGTGTGTGAGTGTGAGGGGGTGTATGAGTATGAGAGTGTGTGTGAGTGTGAGGGAGTGTATGAGTATGAGAGTGTGTGTGTGAGTGTGAGGGAGTGTATGAGTATGAGAGTGTGTATGTGAGTGTGAGGGAGTGTATGAGTATGAGAGTGTGTGTGAGTGTGAGGGAGTGTATGAGTATGAGACTGTGTGTGTGAGTGTGAGGGAGTGTATGAGTATGAGAGTGTGTGTGTGAGTGTGAGGGAGTGTATGAGTATGAGAGTGTGTGTGTGAGTGTGACGGAGTGTATGAGTATGAGAATGTATGTGAGTGTGAGGGGGTGTATGAGTATGAGAGTGTGTGTGTGAGTGTGAGGGAGTGTATGAGTATGAGAGTGTGTGTGTGAGTGTGAGGGAGTGTATGAGTATGAGAGTGTGTGTGTGAGTGTGACGGAGTGTATGAGTATGAGAGTGTGTGTGTGAGTGTGAGGGGGTGTATGAGTATGAGAGTTTGTGTGTGAGTGTGAGGGGTTGTATGAGTATGAGAGTGTGTGTGTGAGTGTGACGGAGTGTATGAGTATGAGAGTGTGTGTGAGTGTGAGGGGATGTATGAGTATGAGATGTGTGTGTGAGTATGAGGGGGTGTATGAGTATGAGAGTGTGTGTGTGAGTGTGAGGGGGTGTATGAGTATGAGAGTGTGTGTGTGAGTGTGAGGGAGTGTATGAGTATGAGAGTGTGTGTGTGAGTGTGAGGGAGTGTATGAGTATGAGATGTGTGTGTGAGTATGAGGGGGTGTATGAGTATGAGAGTGTGTGCGTGAGTGTGAGGGGGTGTTTGAGTATGAGAGTGTGTGTGTGAGTGTGAGGGAGTGTATGAGTATGAGAGTGTGTGTGAGTGTGAGGGGGTGTATGAGTATGATAGTGTTTGTGTGAGTGTGAGGGAGTGAATGAGTATGAGAGTGTGTGTGAGTGTGAGGGAGTATATGAGTATGAGAGTGTGTGTGAGTGTGAGGGGGTGTATGAGAGTGTGTGTGTGAGTGTGACGGAGTGTATGAGTATGAGATTGTGTGTGTCAGTGTGAGGGGGTGTATGAGTATGAGAGTTTGTGTGAGTGTGAGGGAGTGTATGAGTATGAGAGTGTGTGTGTGATTGCGAGGGAGTGTATGAGTATGAGAGTGTGTGTGAGTGTGAGGGGGTGTATGAGTGTGAGAGTGTGTGTGTGAGTGTGAGGGAGTGTATGAGTATGAGAGTGTGTGTGTGAGTGTGAGGGGGTGTATGAGAATGAGAGTGTGTGTGAGTGTGAGGGGGTGTATGTGTGTGAGAGTGTGTGTGTGAGTGTGAGGGGGTGTATGAGTATGAGAGTGTGTGTGAGTGTGAGGGAGTGTATGAGTATGAGGGTGTGTGTGTGAGTGTGACGGAGTGTATGAGTATGAGAGTGTGTGTGTGAGTGTGAGGGGGTGTATGAGTATGAGAGTGTGTGTGAATGTGAGGGGGTGTATGAGTATGAGAGTGTGTGTGAGTGTGAGGGGGTGTATGAGTATGAGAGTGTGTGTGTGAGTGTGACGGAGTGTATGAGTATGAGAGTGTGTGTGTGAGTGTGAGGGAGTGTATGAGTATGAGAGTGTGTGTGTGAGTGTGAGCGAGTGTATGAGTATGAGAGTGTGTGTGTGAGTGTGAGGGAGTATATGAGTATGAGAGTGTGTGTGTGAGTGTGAGGGAGTGTATGAGTATGAGAGTGTGTATGTGAGTGTGAGGGAGTGTATGAGTATGAGAGTGTGTGTGAGTTTGAGGGGGTGTATGAGTATGAGAGTGTGTGTGAGTGTGAGGGAGTGTATGAGTATGAGAGTGTGTATGTGAGTGTGAGGGAGTGTATGAGTATGAGAGTGTGTGTGAGTATGAGGGAGTGTATGAGTATGAGACTGTGTGTGTGAGTGTGAGGGAGTGTATGAGTATGAGAGTGTGTGTGTGAGTGTGAGGGAGTGTATGAGTATGAGAGTGTGTGTGTGAGTGTGACGGAGTGTATGAGTATGAGAATGTGTGTGAGTGTGAGGGGGTGTATGAGTATGAGAGTGTGTGTGTGAGTGTGAGGGAGTGTATGAGTATGAGAGTGTGTGTGAGTGTGAGGGAGTGTATGAGTATGAGAGTGTGTGTGTGAGTGTGAGGGAGTGTATGAGTATGAGAGTGTGTGTGTGAGTGTGACGGAGTGTATGAGTATGAGAGTGTGTGTGTGAGTGTGAGGGGGTGTATGAGTATGAGAGTTTGTGTGTGAGTGTGAGGGGTTGTATGAGTATGAGAGTGTGTGTGTGAGTGTGACGGAGTGTATGAGTATGAGAGTGTGTGTGAGTGTGAGGGGATGTATGAGTATGAGATGTGTGTGTGAGTATGAGGGGGTGTATGAGTATGAGAGTGTGTGTGTGAGTGTGAGGGGGTGTATGAGTATGAGAGTGTGTGTGTGAGTGTGAGGGAGTGTATGAGTATGAGAGTGTGTGTGTGAGTGTGAGGGAGTGTATGAGTATGAGATGTGTGTGTGAGTATGAGGGGGTGTATGAGTATGAGAGTGTGTGCGTGAGTGTGAGGGGGTGTTTGAGTATGAGAGTGTGTGTGTGAGTGTGAGGGAGTGTATGAGTATGAGAGTGTGTGTGAGTGTGAGGGGGTGTATGAGTATGATAGTGTTTGTGTGAGTGTGAGGGAGTGAATGAGTATGAGAGTGTGTGTGAGTGTGAGGGAGTACATGAGTATGAGAGTGTGTGTGAGTGTGAGGGGGTGTATGAGAGTGTGTGTGTGAGTGTGACGGAGTGTATGAGTATGAGATTGTGTGTGTCAGTGTGAGGGGGTGCATGAGTATGAGAGTTTGTGTGAGTGTGAGGGAGTGTATGAGTATGAGAGTGTGTGTGTGAGTGCGAGGGAGTGTATGAGTATGAGAGTGTGTGTGAGTGTGAGGGAGTGTATGAGTATGAGAGTGTGTGTGTGAGTGTGTGGGAGTGTATGAGTATGAGAGTATGTGTGTGAGTGTGAGGGGGTGTATGAGTATGAGAGTGTGTGTGTGAGTGTGAGGGGGTGTATGAGTATGAGAGTGTGTGTGTGAGTGTGAAGGGCAGTATGAGTATGAGAGTGTGTGTGTGAGTGTGAGGGGGTGTATGGGTATGAGAGTGTGTGTGTGAGTGTGAGGGAGTGTATGAGTATGAGAGTGTGTGTGTGAGTGTGAGGGAGTGTATGAGTATGAGACTGTGTGTGAGTGTGAGGGGGTGTATGAGTGTGAGAGTGTGTGTGTCAGTGTGAGAGGGTGTATGAATATGAGAGTGTGTGTGTGAGTGTGAGGGGGTGTATGAGTATGAGAGTGTGTGTGTGAGTGTGAGGGGCTGTATGAGTATGAGAGTGTGTGTGTGAGTGTGAGGGGGTGTATGATTATGAGTGTGTGTGTGAGTGTGAGGGGGTGTATGAGTATGAGAGTGTGTGTGTGAGTGTGAGGGGGTGTATGAGTATGTGAGTGTGTGTGTGAGTGCGAGGGAGTGTATGAGCATTAGAGTGTGTGTGAGTGTGAGCGGGTGTATGAGTGTGAGAGTGTGTGTGTGAGTGTGAGGGAGTGTATGAGTATGAGAGTGTGTGTGTGAGTGTGAGGGGGTGTATGAGTATGAGAGTGTGTGTGTGAGTGTGAGGGGGTGTATGAGTATGAGAGTGTGTGTGTGAGTGTGACGGAGTGTATGAGTATGAGAGTGTGTGTGTGAGTGTGAGGGGGTGTATGAGTATGAGAGTGTGTGTGTGAGTGTGTGGGAGTGTATGAGTATGAGAGTATGTGTGTGAGTGTGAGGGGGTGTATGAGTATGAGAGTGTGTGTGTGAGTGTGAGGGGGTGTATGAGTATGAGACTGTGTGTGTGAGTGTGAGGGGCAGTATGAGTATGAGAGTGTGTGTGTGAGTGTGAGGGGGTGTATGGGTATGAGAGTGTGTGTGTGAGTGTGAGGGAGTGTATGAGTATGAGAGTGTGTGTGTGAGTATGAGGGAGTGTATGAGTATGAGACTGTGTGTGAGTGTGAGGGGGTGTATGAGTGTGAGAGTGTGTGTGTCAGTGTGAGAGGGTGTATGAATATGAGAGTGTGTGTGTGAGTGTGAGGGGGTGTATGAGTATGAGAGTGTGTGTGTGAGTGTGAGGGGGTGTATGATTATGAGAGTGTGTGTGAGTGTGAGGGGGTGTATGAGTATGAGAGTGTGTGTGTGAGTGTGAGGGGTTGTATGAGTATGAGAGTGTGTGTGTGAGTGTGACGGAGTGTATGAGTATGAGAGTGTGTGTGAGTGTGAGGGGATGTATGAGTATGAGATGTGTGTGTGAGTATGAGGGGGTGTATGATTATGAGAGTGTGTGTGTGAGTGTGAGGGGGTGTATGAGTATGAGAGTGTGTGTGTGAGTGTGAGGGAGTGTATGAGTATGAGAGTGTGTGTGTGAGTGTGAGGGAGTGTATGAGTATGAGATGTGTGTGTGAGTATGAGGGGGTGTATGAGTATGAGAGTGTGTGCGTGAGTGTGAGGGGGTGTTTGAGTATGAGAGTGTGTGTGTGAGTGTGAGGGAGTGTATGAGTATGAGAGTGTGTGTGAGTGTGAGGGGGTGTATGAGTATGATAGTGTGTGTGTGAGTGTGAGGGAGTGAATGAGTATGAGAGTGTGTGTGAGTGTGAGGGAGTATATGAGTATGAGAGTGTGTGTGAGTGTGAGGGGGTGTATGAGAGTGTGTGTGTGAGTGTGACGGAGTGTATGAGTATGAGATTGTGTGTGTGAGTGTGAGGGGGTGTATGAGTATGAGAGTTTGTGTGAGTGTGAGGGAGTGTATGAGTATGAGAGTGTGTGTGTGAGTGCGAGGGAGTGTATGAGTATGAGAGTGTGTGTGAGTGTGAGGGGGTGTATGAGTATGAGAGTGTGTGTGTGAGTGTGAGGGGCTGTATCAGTATGAGAGTGTGTGTGTGAGTGTGAGGGGGTGTATGAGTATGAGTGTGTGTGTGAGTGTGAGGGAGTGTATGAGTATGAGAGTGTGTGTGAGTGTGAGGGGGTGTATGAGTATGAGAGTGTGTGTGTGAGTGTGAGGGGGTGTATGAGTATTTGAGTGTGTGTGAGTGTGAGGGGTTGTATGAGTATGTGAGTGTGTGTGTGAGTGTGAGGGAGTGTATGAGTATGAGAGTGTGTGTGAGTGTGAGGGGGTGTATGAGTATGATAGTGTGTGTGTGAGTGTGAGGGAGTGAATGAGTATGAGAGTGTGTGTGAGTGTGAGGGGGTGTTTGAGTATGAGAGTGTGTGCGTGAGTGTGAGGGGGTGTTTGAGTATGAGAGTGTGTGTGTGAGTGTGAGGGAGTGTATGAGTATGAGAGTGTGTGTGAGTGTGAGGGGGTGTATGAGTATGATAGTGTGTGTGTGAGTGTGAGGGAGTGAATGAGTATGAGAGTGTGTGTGAGTGTGAGGGAGTATATGAGTATGAGAGTGTGTGTGAGTGTGAGGGGGTGTATGAGAGTGTGTGTGTGAGTGTGACGGAGTGTATGAGTATGAGATTGTGTGTGTGAGTGTGAGGGGGTGTATGAGTATGAGAGTTTGTGTGAGTGTGAGGGAGTGTATGAGTATGAGAGTGTGTGTGTGAGTGCGAGGGAGTGTATGAGTATGAGAGTGTGTGTGAGTGTGAGGGGGTGTATGTGTGTGAGAGTGTGTTTGTGAGTGTGAGGGGGTGTATGAGTATGAGAGTGTGTGTGAGTGTGAGGGAGTGTATGAGTATGAGGGTGTGTGTGTGAGTGTGACGGAGTGTATGAGTATGAGAGTGTGTGTGTGAGTGTGAGGGGGTGTATGAGTATGAGAGTGTGTGTGAGTGTGAGGGGGTGTATGAGTATGAGAGTGTGTGTGTGAGTGTGAGGGGGTGTATGAGTATGTGAGTGTGTGTGTGAGTGCGAGGGAGTGTATGAGTATTAGAGTGTGTGTGAGTGTGAGGGGGTGTATGAGTGTGAGAGTGTGTGTGTGAGTGTGAGGGAGTGTATGAGTATGAGAGTGTGTGTGTGAGTGTGAGGGGGTGTATGAGTATGAGAGTGTGTGTGTGAGTGTGAGGGGGTGTATGAGTATGAGAGTGTGTGTGTGAGTGTGACGGAGTGTATGAGTATGAGAGTGTGTGTGTGAGTGTGAGGGGGTGTATGAGTATGAGAGTGTGTGTGTGAGTGTGACGGAGTGTATGAGTATGAGAGTGTGTGTGTGTCAGTTAGAGGAAGTGTATGAGTATGAGAGTGTGTGTGTGAGTGTGAGGGGGTGTATGAGTATGAGAGTGTGTGTGTGAGTGTGAGGGAGTGTATGAGTATGAGAGTGTGTGTGTGAGTGTGAGGGAGTGTATGAGTATGAGAGTGTGTGTGTGAGTGTGAGGGGGTGTATGAGTATGAGAGTGTGTGCGTGAGTGTGAGGGGGTGTTTGAGTATGAGAGTGTGTGTGTGAGTGTGAGGGAGTGTATGAGTATGAGAGTGTGTGTGAGTGTGAGGGGGTGTATGAGTATGAGAGTTTGTGTGAGTGTGAGGGAGTGTATGAGTATGAGAGTATGTGTGTGAGTGTGAGGGGGTGTATGAGTATGAGAGTGTGTGTGTGAGTGTGAGGGGGTGTATGAGTATGAGAGTGTGTGTGTGAGTGTGACGGAGTGTATGAGTATGAGAGTGTGTGTGTGAGTGTGAGGGGGTGTATGAGTATGAGAGTGTGTGTGTGAGTGTGACGGAGTGTATGAGTATGAGAGTGTGTGTGTGTCAGTTAGAGGGAGTGTATGAGTATGAGAGTGTGTGTGTGAGTGTGAGGGGGTGTATGAGTATGAGAGTGTGTGTGTGAGTGTGAGGGAGTGTATGAGTATGAGAGTGTGTGTGTGAGTGTGAGGGGGTGTATGAGTATGAGAGTGTGTGTGTGAGTGTGAGGGGGTGTATGATTATGAGAGTGTGTGTGAGTGTGAGGGGGTGTATGAGTATGAGAGTGTGTGTGTGAGTGTGAGGGGTTGTATGAGTATGAGAGTGTGTGTGTGAGTGTGACGGAGTGTATGAGTATGAGAGTGTGTGTGAGTGTGAGGGGATGTATGAGTATGAGATGTGTGTGTGAGTATGAGGGGGTGTATGATTATGAGAGTGTGTGTGTGAGTGTGAGGGGGTGTATGAGTATGAGAGTGTGTGTGTGAGTGTGAGGGAGTGTATGAGTATGAGAGTGTGTGTGTGAGTGTGAGGGAGTGTATGAGTATGAGATGTGTGTGTGAGTATGAGGGGGTGTATGAGTATGAGAGTGTGTGCGTGAGTGTGAGGGGGTGTTTGAGTATGAGAGTGTGTGTGTGAGTGTGAGGGAGTGTATGAGTATGAGAGTGTGTGTGAGTGTGAGGGGGTGTATGAGTATGATAGTGTGTGTGTGAGTGTGAGGGAGTGAATGAGTATGAGAGTGTGTGTGAGTGTGAGGGAGTATATGAGTATGAGAGTGTGTGTGAGTGTGAGGGTGTGTATGAGAGTGTGTGTGTGAGTGTGACGGAGTGTATGAGTATGAGATTGTGCGTGTGAGTGTGAGGGGGTGTATGAGTATGAGAGTTTGTGTGAGTGTGAGGGAGTGTATGAGTATGAGAGTGTGTGTGTGAGTGCGAGGGAGTGTATGAGTATGAGAGTGTGTGTGAGTGTGAGGGGGTGTATGTGTGTGAGAGTGTGTGTGTGAGTGTGAGGGGGTGTATGAGTATGAGAGTGTGTGTGAGTGTGAGGGAGTGTATGAGTATGAGAGTGTGTGTGAGTGTGAGGGGGTGTATGAGTATGAGAGTGTGTGTGTGAGTGTGACGGAGTGTATGAGTATGAGAGTGTGTGTGTGAGTGTGAGGGGGTGTATGAGTATGAGAGTGTGTGTGAGTGTGAGGGGGTGTATGAGTATGAGAGTGTGTGTGTGAGTGTGAGGGGGTGTATGAGTATGTGAGTGTGTGCGTGAGTGCGAGGGAGTGTATGAGTATTAGAGTGTGTGTGAGTGTGAGGGGGTGTATGAGTGTGAGAGTGTGTGTGTGAGTGTGAGGGAGTGTATGAGTATGAGAGTGTGTGTGTGAGTGTGAGGGGGTGTATGAGTATGAGAGTGTGTGTGTGAGTGTGAGGGGGTGTATGAGTATGAGAGTGTGTGTGTGAGTGTGACGGAGTGTATGAGTATGAGACTGTGTGTGTGAGTGTGAGGGGGTGTATGAGTATGAGAGTGTGTGTGAGTGTGAGGGGGTGTATGAGTATGAGAGTGTGTGTGAGTGTGAGGGGGTGTATGAGTATGAGAGTGTGTGTGTGAGTGTGACGGAGTGTATGAGTATGAGAGTGTGTGTGTGAGTGTAAGGGAGTGTATGAGTATGAGAGTGTGTGTGAGTGTGAGGGGGTGTATGTGTGTGAGAGTGTGTGTGTGAGTGTGAGGGGGTGTATGAGTATGAGAGTGTGTGTGAGTGTGAGGGAGTGTATGAGTATGAGGGTGTGTGTGTGAGTGTGACGGAGTGTATGAGTATGAGAGTGTGTGTGTGAGTGTGAGGGGGTGTATGAGTATGAGAGTGTGTGTGAGTGTGAGGGGGTGTATGAGTATGAGAGTGTGTGTGAGTGTGAGGGGGTGTATGAGTATGAGAGTGTGTGTGTGAGTGTGACGGAGTGTATGAGTATGAGAGTGTGTGTGTGAGTGTAAGGGAGTGTATGAGTATGAGAGTGTGTGTGTGAGTGTGAGGGGGTGTATGAGTAGGAGAGTGTGTGTGTGAGTGTGAGGGGGTGTATGAGTATGAGAGTGTGTGTGTGAGTGTGAGGGAGTGTATGAGTATGAGAGTGTGTGTGTGAGTGTGAGGGGGTGTATGAGTATGAGAGTGTGTGTGTGAGTGTGAGGGAGTGTATGAGTATGAGAGTGTGTGTGTGAGTGTGACGGAGTGTATGAGTATGAGAGTGTGTGTGTGAGTGTGACGAAGTGTATGAGTATGAGAGTGTGTGTGTGAGTGTGAGGGGATGTATGAGTATGAGAGTGTGTGTGAGTGTGAGGGGGTGTATGAGTATGAGAGTGTGTGTGTGAGTGTGACGGAGTGTATGAGTATGAGAGTGTGTGTGTGTGTGTGACGGCGTGTATGAGTATGAGAGTGTGTGTGTGAGTGTGAGGGGGTGTATGAGTATGAGAGTGTGTGTGTGAGTGTGAGGGAGTGTATGAGTATGAGAGTGTGAGTGTGAGTGTGAGGGAGTGTATGAGTATGAGAGTGTGTGTGTGAGTGTGAGGGAGTGTATGAGTATGAGAGTGTGTGTGAGTGTGAGGGGGTGTATGCATATGAGAGTGTGTGTGTGAGTGTGACGGAGTGTATGAGTATGAGAGTGTGTGTGTGAGTGTGAGGGAGTGTATGAGTATGAGAGTGTGTGTGTGAGTGTGAGGGAGTGTATGAGTATGAGAGTGTGTGTGTGAGTGTGTGGGAGTGTATGAGTATGAGAGTATGTGTGTGAGTGTGAGGGGGTGTATGAGTATGAGAGTGTGTGTGTGAGTGTGAGGGGGTGTATGAGTATGAGAGTGTGTGTGTGAGTGTGAGGGGCAGTATGAGTATGAGAGTGTGTGTGTGAGTGTGAGGGGGTGTATGGGTATGAGAGTGTGTGTGTGAGTGTGAGGGAGTGTATGAGTATGAGAGTGTGTGTGTGAGTATGAGGGAGTGTATGAGTATGAGACTGTGTGTGAGTGTGAGGGGGTGTATGAGTGTGAGAGTGTGTGTGTCAGTGTGAGAGGGTGTATGAATATGAGAGTGTGTGTGTGAGTGTGAGGGGGTGTATGAGTATGAGAGTGTGTGTGTGAGTGTGAGGGGCTGTATGAGTATGAGAGTGTGTGTGTGAGTGTGAGGGGGTGTATGAGTATGAGTGTGTGTGTGAGTGTGAGGGAGTGTATGAGTATGAGAGTGTGTGTGAGTGTGAGGGGGTGTATGAGTATGAGAGTGTGTGTGTGAGTGTGAGGGGGTGTATGAGTATTTGAGTGTGTGTGAGTGTGAGGGGTTGTATGAGTATGTGAGTGTGTGTGAGTGTGAGGGGGTGTATGAGTATGAGAGTGTGTGTGTGAGTGTGAGGGGGTGTATGAGTATGAGAGTGTGTGTGAGTGTGAGGGAGTGTATGAGTATGAGAGTGTGTGTGAGTGTGAGGGGGTGTATGAGTATGAGAGTATGTGTGTGAGTGTGAGGGGGTGTATGAGTATGAGAGTGTGTGTGAGTGTGAGGGAGTGTATGAGTATGAGAGTGTGTGTGTGAGTGTGAGGGAGTGTATGAGTAATAGAGTGTGTATGTGAGTGTGAGGGAGTGTATGAGTATGAGAGTGTGTGTGAGTGTGAGGGAGTGTATGAGTATGAGACTGTGTGTGTGAGTGTGAGGGAGTGTATGAGTATGAGAGTGTGTGTGTGAGTGTGAGGGAGTGTATGAGTATGAGAGTGTGTGTGTGAGTGTGACGGAGTGTATGAGTATGAGAATGTATGTGAGTGTGAGGGGGTGTATGAGTATGAGAGTGTGTGTGTGAGTGTGAGGGAGTGTATGAGTATGAGAGTGTGTGTGTGAGTGTGAGGGAGTGTATGAGTATGAGAGTGTGTGTGTGAGTGTGACGGAGTGTATGAGTATGAGAGTGTGTGTGTGAGTGTGAGGGGGTGTATGAGTATGAGAGTTTGTGTGTGAGTGTGAGGGGTTGTATGAGTATGAGAGTGTGTGTGTGAGTGTGACGGAGTGTATGAGTATGAGAGTGTGTGTGAGTGTGAGGGGATGTATGAGTATGAGATGTGTGTGTGAGTATGAGGGGGTGTATGAGTATGAGAGTGTGTGTGTGAGTGTGAGGGGGTGTATGAGTATGAGAGTGTGTGTGTGAGTGTGAGGGAGTGTATGAGTATGAGAGTGTGTGTGTGAGTGTGAGGGAGTGTATGAGTATGAGATGTGTGTGTGAGTATGAGGGGGTGTATGAGTATGAGAGTGTGTGCGTGAGTGTGAGGTGGTGTTTGAGTATGAGAGTGTGTGTGTGAGTGTGAGGGAGTGAATGAGTATGAGAGTGTGTGTGAGTGTGAGGGAGTATATGAGTATGAGAGTGTGTGTGAGTGTGAGGGGGTGTATGAGAGTGTGTGTGTGAGTGTGACGGAGTGTATGAGTATGAGATTGTGTGTGTCAGTGTGAGGGGGTGTATGAGTATGAGAGTTTGTGTGAGTGTGAGGGAGTGTATGAGTATGAGAGTGTGTGTGTGAGTGCGAGGGAGTGTATGAGTATGAGAGTGTGTGTGAGTGTGAGGGGGTGTATGAGTGTGAGAGTGTGTGTGTGAGTGTGAGGGAGTGTATGAGTATGAGAGTGTGTGTGTGAGTGTGAGGGGGTGTATGAGAATGAGAGTGTGTGTGAGTGTGAGGGGGTGTATGTGTGTGAGAGTGTGTGTGTGAGTGTGAGGGGGTGTATGAGTATGAGAGTGTGTGTGAGTGTGAGGGAGTGTATGAGTATGAGGGTGTGTGTGTGAGTGTGACGGAGTGTATGAGTATGAGAGTGTGTGTGTGAGTGTGAGGGGGTTTATGAGTATGAGAGTGTGTGTGAATGTGAGGGGGTGTATGAGTATGAGAGTGTGTGTGAGTGTGAGGGGGTGTATGAGTATGAGAGTGTGTGTGTGAGTGTGACGGAGTGTATGAGTATGAGAGTGTGTGTGTGAGTGTGAGGGAGTGTATGAGTATGAGAGTGTGTGTGTGAGTGTGAGGGAGTGTATGAGTATGAGAGTGTGTGTGTGAGTGTGAGGGAGTATATGAGTATGAGAGTGTGTGTGTGAGTGTGAGGGAGTGTATGAGTATGAGAGTGTGTATGTGAGTGTGAGGGAGTGTATGAGTATGAGAGTGTGTGTGAGTTTGAGGGGGTGTATGAGTATGAGAGTGTGTGTGAGTGTGAGGGAGTGTATGAGTATGAGAGTGTGTATGTGAGTGTGAGGGAGTGTATGAGTATGAGAGTGTGTGTGAGTATGAGGGAGTGTATGAGTATGAGACTGTGTGTGTGAGTGTGAGGGAGTGTATGAGTATGAGAGTGTGTGTGTGAGTGTGAGGGAGTGTATGAGTATGAGAGTGTGTGTGTGAGTGTGACGGAGTGAATGAGTATGAGAATGTGTGTGAGTGTGAGGGGGTGTATGAGTATGAGAGTGTGTGTGTGAGTGTGAGGGAGTGTATGAGTATGAGAGTGTGTGTGATTGTGAGGGAGTGTATGAGTATGAGAGTGTGTGTGTGAGTGTGAGGGAGTGTATGAGTATGAGAGTGTGTGTGTGAGTGTGACGGAGTGTATGAGTATGAGAGTGTGTGTGTGAGTGTGAGGGGGTGTATGAGTATGAGAGTTTGTGTGTGAGTGTGAGGGGTTGTATGAGTATGAGAGTGTGTGTGTGAGTGTGACGGAGTGTATGAGTATGAGAGTGTGTGTGAGTGTGAGGGGATGTATGAGTATGAGATATGTGTGTGAGTATGAGGGGGTGTATGAGTATGAGAGTGTGTGTGTGAGTGTGAGGGGGTGTATGAGTATGAGAGTGTGTGTGTGAGTGTGAGGGAGTGTATGAGTATGAGAGTGTGTGTGTGAGTGTGAGGGAGTGTATGAGTATGAGATGTGTGTGTGAGTATGAGGGGGTGTATGAGTATGAGAGTGTGTGCGTGAGTGTGAGGGGGTGTTTGAGTATGAGAGTGTGTGTGTGAGTGTGAGGGAGTGTATGAGTATGAGAGTGTGTGTGAGTGTGAGGTGGTGTATGAGTATGATAGTGTTTGTGTGAGTGTGAGGGAGTGAATGAGTATGAGAGTGTGTGTGAGTGTGAGGGAGTATATGAGTATGAGAGTGTGTGTGAGTGTGAGGGGGTGTATGAGAGTGTGTGTGTGAGTGTGACGGAGTGTATGAGTATGAGATTGTGTGTGTCAGTGTGAGGGGGTGTATGAGTATGAGAGTTTGTGTGAGTGTGAGGGAGTGTATGAGTATGAGAGTGTGTGTGTGAGTGCGAGGGAGTGTATGAGTATGAGAGTGTGTGTGAGTGTGAGGGAGTGTATGAGTATGAGAGTGTGTGTGTGAGTGTGTGGGAGTGTATGAGTATGAGAGTATGTGTGTGAGTGTGAGGGGGTGTATGAGTATGAGAGTGTGTGTGTGAGTGTGAGGGGGTGTATGAGTATGAGAGTGTGTGTGTGAGTGTGAAGGGCAGTATGAGTATGAGAGTGTGTGTGTGAGTGTGAGGGGGTGTATGAGTATGTGAGTGTGTGTGTGAGTGCGAGGGAGTGTATGAGCATTAGAGTGTGTGTGAGTGTGAGGGGGTGTATGAGTGTGAGAGTGTGTGTGTGAGTGTGAGGGAGTGTATGAGTATGAGAGTGTGTGTGTGAGTGTGAGGGGGTGTATGAGTATGAGAGTGTGTGTGTGAGTGTGAGGGGGTGTATGAGTATGAGAGTGTGTGTGTGAGTGTGACGGAGTGTATGAGTATGAGAGTGTGTGTGTGAGTGTGAGGGGGTGTATGAGTATGAGAGTGTGTGTGTGAGTGTGTGGGAGTGTATGAGTATGAGAGTATGTGTGTGAGTGTGAGGGGGTGTATGAGTATGAGAGTGTGTGTGTGAGTGTGAGGGGGTGTATGAGTATGAGACTGTGTGTGTGAGTGTGAGGGGCAGTATGAGTATGAGAGTGTGTGTGTGAGTGTGAGGGGGTGTATGGGTATGAGAGTGTGTGTGTGAGTGTGAGGGAGTGTATGAGTATGAGAGTGTGTGTGTGAGTATGAGGGAGTGTATGAGTATGAGACTGTGTGTGAGTGTGAGGGGGTGTATGAGTGTGAGAGTGTGTGTGTCAGTGTGAGAGGGTGTATGAATATGAGAGTGTGTGTGTGAGTGTGAGGGGGTGTATGAGTATGAGAGTGTGTGTGTGAGTGTGAGGGGCTGTATGAGTATGAGAGTGTGTGTGTGAGTGTGAGGGGGTGTATGAGTATGAGTGTGTGTGTGAGTGTGAGGGAGTGTATGAGTATGAGAGTGTGTGTGAGTGTGAGGGGGTGTATGAGTATGAGAGTGTGTGTGTGAGTGTGAGGGGGTGTATGAGTATTTGAGTGTGTGTGAGTGTGAGGGGTTGTATGAGTATGTGAGTGTGTGTGTGAGTGTGAGGGAGTGTATGAGTATGAGAGTGTGTGTGAGTGTGAGGGGGTGTATGAGTATGATAGTGTGTGTGTGAGTGTGAGGGAGTGAATGAGTATGAGAGTGTGTGTGAGTGTGAGGGGGTGTATGAGTATGAGAGTGTGTGCGTGAGTGTGAGGGGGTGTTTGAGTATGAGAGTGTGTGTGTGAGTGTGAGGGAGTGTATGAGTATGAGAGTGTGTGTGAGTGTGAGGGGGTGTATGAGTATGATAGTGTGTGTGTGAGTGTGAGGGAGTGAATGAGTATGAGAGTGTGTGTGAGTGTGAGGGAGTATATGAGTATGAGAGTGTGTGTGAGTGTGAGGGGGTGTATGAGAGTGTGTGTGTGAGTGTGACGGAGTGTATGAGTATGAGATTGTGTGTGTGAGTGTGAGGGGGTGTATGAGTATGAGAGTTTGTGTGAGTGTGAGGGAGTGTATGAGTATGAGAGTGTGTGTGTGAGTGCGAGGGAGTGTATGAGTATGAGAGTGTGTGTGAGTGTGAGGGGGTGTATGTGTGTGAGAGTGTGTTTGTGAGTGTGAGGGGGTGTATGAGTATGAGAGTGTGTGTGAGTGTGAGGGAGTGTATGAGTATGAGGGTGTGTGTGTGAGTGTGACGGAGTGTATGAGTATGAGAGTGTGTGTGTGAGTGTGAGGGGGTGTATGAGTATGAGAGTGTGTGTGAGTGTGAGCGGGTGTATGAGTATGAGAGTGTGTGTGTGAGTGTGAGGGGGTGTATGAGTATGTGAGTGTGTGTGTGAGTGCGAGGGAGTGTATGAGTATTAGAGTGTGTGTGAGTGTGAGGGGGTGTATGAGTGTGAGAGTGTGTGTGTGAGTGTGAGGGAGTGTATGAGTATGAGAGTGTGTGTGTGAGTGTGAGGGGGTGTATGAGTATGAGAGTGTGTGTGTGAGTGTGAGGGGGTGTATGAGTATGAGAGTGTGTGTGTGAGTGTGACGGAGTGTATGAGTATGAGAGTGTGTGTGTGAGTGTGAGGGGGTGTATGAGTATGAGAGTGTGTGTGTGAGTGTGACGGAGTGTATGAGTATGAGAGTGTGAGTGTGTCAGTTAGAGGGAGTGTATGAGTATGAGAGTGTGTGTGTGAGTGTGAGGGGGTGTATGAGTATGAGAGTGTGTGTGTGAGTGTGAGGGAGTGTATGAGTATGAGAGTGTGTGTGTGAGTGTGAGGGAGTGTATGAGTATGAGAGTGTGTGTGTGAGTGTGAGGGGGTGTATGAGTATGAGAGTGTGTGCGTGAGTGTGAGGGGGTGTTTGAGTATGAGAGTGTGTGTGTGAGTGTGAGGGAGTGTATGAGTATGAGAGTGTGTGTGAGTGTGAGGGGGTGTATGAGTATGAGAGTTTGTGTGAGTGTGAGGGAGTGTATGAGTATGAGAGTATGTGTGTGAGTGTGAGGGGGTGTATGAGTATGAGAGTGTGTGTGTGAGTGTGAGGGGGTGTATGAGTATGAGAGTGTGTGTGTGAGTGTGACGGAGTGTATGAGTATGAGAGTGTGTGTGTGAGTGTGAGGGGGTGTATGAGTATGAGAGTGTGTGTGTGAGTGTGACGGAGTGTATGAGTATGAGAGTGTGTGTGTGTCAGTTAGAGGGAGTGTATGAGTATGAGAGTGTGTGTGTGAGTGTGAGGGGGTGTATGAGTATGAGAGTGTGTGTGTGAGTGTGAGGGAGTGTATGAGTATGAGAGTGTGTGTGTGTGAGTGTGAGGGGGTGTATGAGTATGAGAGTGTGTGTGTGAGTGTGAGGGGGTGTATGATTATGAGAGTGTGTGTGAGTGTGAGGGGGTGTATGAGTATGAGAGTGTGTGTGTGAGTGTGAGGGGTTGTATGAGTATGAGAGTGTGTGTGTGAGTGTGACGGAGTGTATGAGTATGAGAGTGTGTGTGAGTGTGAGGGGATGTATGAGTATGAGATGTGTGTGTGAGTATGAGGGGGTGTATGATTATGAGAGTGTGTGTGTGAGTGTGAGGGGGTGTATGAGTATGAGAGTGTGTGTGTGAGTGTGAGGGAGTGTATGAGTATGAGAGTGTGTGTGTGAGTGTGAGGGAGTGTATGAGTATGAGATGTGTGTGTGAGTATGAGGGGGTGTATGAGTATGAGAGTGTGTGCGTGAGTGTGAGGGGGTGTTTGAGTATGAGAGTGTGTGTGTGAGTGTGAGGGAGTGTATGAGTATGAGAGTGTGTGTGAGTGTGAGGGGGTGTATGAGTATGATAGTGTGTGTGTGAGTGTGAGGGAGTGAATGAGTATGAGAGTGTGTGTGAGTGTGAGGGAGTATATGAGTATGAGAGTGTGTGTGAGTGTGAGGGGGTGTATGAGAGTGTGTGTGTGAGTGTGACGGAGTGTATGAGTATGAGATTGTGCGTGTGAGTGTGAGGGGGTGTATGAGTATGAGAGTTTGTGTGAGTGTGAGGGAGTGTATGAGTATGAGAGTGTGTGTGTGAGTGCGAGGGAGTGTATGAGTATGAGAGTGTGTGTGAGTGTGAGGGGGTGTATGTGTGTGAGAGTGTGTGTGTGAGTGTGAGGGGGTGTATGAGTATGAGAGTGTGTGTGAGTGTGAGGGAGTGTATGAGTATGAGAGTGTGTGTGAGTGTGAGGGGGTGTATGAGTATGAGAGTGTGTGTGTGAGTGTGACGGAGTGTATGAGTATGAGAGTGTGTGTGTGAGTGTGAGGGGGTGTATGAGTATGAGAGTGTGTGTGAGTGTGAGGGGGTGTATGAGTATGAGAGTGTGTGTGTGAGTGTGAGGGGGTGTATGAGTATGTGAGTGTGTGCGTGAGTGCGAGGGAGTGTATGAGTATTAGAGTGTGTGTGAGTGTGAGGGGGTGTATGAGTGTGAGAGTGTGTGTGTGAGTGTGAGGGAGTGTATGAGTATGAGAGTGTGTGTGTGAGTGTGAGGGGGTGTATGAGTATGAGAGTGTGTGTGTGAGTGTGAGGGGGTGTATGAGTATGAGAGTGTGTGTGTGAGTGTGACGGAGTGTATGAGTGTGAGAGTGTGTGTGTGAGTGTGAGGGGGTGTATGAGTATGAGAGTGTGTGTGTGAGTGTGACGGAGTGTATGAGTATGAGAGTGTGTGTGTGTCAGTTAGAGGGAGTGTATGAGTATGAGAGTGTGTGTGTGAGTGTGAGGGGGTGTATGAGTATGAGAGTGTGTGTGTGAGTGTGAGGGAGTGTATGAGTATGAGAGTGTGTGTGTGAGTGTGAGGGAGTGTATGAGTATGAGAGTGTGTGTGTGAGTGTGAGGGGGTGTATGAGTATGAGAGTGTGTGTGTGAGTGTGAGGGGGTGTATGATTATGAGAGTGTGTGTGAATGTGAGGGGGTGTATGAGTATGAGAGTGTGTGTGTGAGTGTGAGGGGTTGTATGAGTATGAGAGTGTGTGTGTGAGTGTGACGGAGTGTATGAGTATGAGAGTGTGTGTGAGTGTGAGGGGATGTATGAGTATGAGATGTGTGTGTGAGTATGAGGGGGTGTATGATTATGAGAGTGTGTGTGAGTGTGAGGGGGTGTATGAGTATGAGAGTGTGTGTGTGAGTGTGAGGGGGTGTATGAGTATGAGAGTGTGTGTGTGAGTGTGAGGGGGTGTATGAGTATGAGAGTGTGTGTGTGAGTGTGAGGGGGTGTATGAGTATGAGAGTGTGTGTGTGAGTGTGACGGAGTGTATGAGTATGAGAGTGTGTGTGTGAGTGTGAGGGGGTGTATGAGTATGAGAGTGTGTGTGTGAGTGTGTGGGAGTGTATGAGTATGAGATGTGTGTGTGAGTATGAGGGAGTGTATGAGTATGAGAGTGTGTGTGTGAGTGTGAGGGGGTGTATGAGTATGAGAGTGTGTGTGTGAGTGTGAGGGGGTGTATGAGTATGAGAGTGTGTGTGTGAGTGTGACGGAGTGTATGAGTATGAGAGTGTGTGTGTGAGTGTGAGGGGGTGTATGAGTATGAGAGTGTGTGTGTGAGTGTGTGGGAGTGTATGAGTATGAGAGTATGTGTGTGAGTGTGAGGGGGTGTATGAGTATGAGAGTGTGTGTGTGAGTGTGAGGGGGTGTATGAGTATGAGACTGTGTGTGTGAGTGTGAGGGGCAGTATGAGTATGAGAGTGTGTGTGTGAGTGTGAGGGGGTGTATGAGTATGAGATGTGTGTGTGAGTATGAGGGGGTGTATGATTATGAGAGTGTGTGTGTGAGTGTGAGGGGGTGTATGAGTATGAGAGTGTGTGTGTGAGTGTGAGGGGGTGTATGAGTATGAGAGTGTGTGTGTGAGTGTGAGGGGGTGTATGAGTATGAGAGTGTGTGTGTGAGTGTGAGGGGGTGTATGAGTATGAGAGTGTGTGTGTGAGTGTGACGGAGTGTATGAGTATGAGAGTGTGTGTGTGAGTGTGAGGGGGTGTATGAGTATGAGAGTGTGTGTGTGAGTGTGTGGGAGTGTATGAGTATGAGATGTGTGTGTGAGTATGAGGGAGTGTATGAGTATGAGAGTGTGTGTGTGAGTGTGAGGGGGTGTATGAGTATGAGAGTGTGTGTGTGAGTGTGAGGGGGTGTATGAGTATGAGAGTGTGTGTGTGAGTGTGACGGAGTGTATGAGTATGAGAGTGTGTGTGTGAGTGTGAGGGGGTGTATGAGTATGAGAGTGTGTGTGTGAGTGTGTGGGAGTGTATGAGTATGAGAGTGTGTGTGTGAGTGTGAGGGGGTGTATGAGTATGAGAGTGTGTGTGTGAGTGTGTGGGAGTGTATGAGTATGAGAGTGTGTGTGTGAGTGTGAGGGGGTGTATGAGTATGAGAGTGTGTGTGTGAGTGTGAGGGGGTGTATGAGTATGAGAGTGTGTGTGTGAGTGTGAGGGGGTGTATGAGTATGAGAGTGTGTGTGTGAGTGTGACGGAGTGTATGAGTATGAGAGTGTGTGTGTGAGTGTGAGGGGGTGTATGAGTATGAGAGTGTGTGTGTGAGTGTGTGGGAGTGTATGAGTATGAGATGTGTGTGTGAGTATGAGGGAGTGTATGAGTATGAGAGTGTGTGTGTGAGTGTGAGGGGGTGTATGAGTATGAGAGTGTGTGTGTGAGTGTGAGGGGGTGTATGAGTATGAGAGTGTGTGTGTGAGTGTGACGGAGTGTATGAGTATGAGAGTGTGTGTGTGAGTGTGAGGGGGTGTATGAGTATGAGAGTGTGTGTGTGAGTGTGTGGGAGTGTATGAGTATGAGAGTATGTGTGTGAGTGTGAGGGGGTGTATGAGTATGAGAGTGTGTGTGTGAGTGTGAGGGGGTGTATGAGTATGAGAGTGTGTGTGTGAGTGTGAGGGAGTGTATGAGTATGAGAGTGTGTGTGTGAGTGTGAGGGAGTGTATGAGTATGAGATGTGTGTGTGAGTATGAGGGGGTGTATGAGTATGAGAGTGTGTGCGTGAGTGTGAGGGGGTGTTTGAGTATGAGAGTGTGTGTGTGAGTGTGAGGGAGTGTATGAGTATGAGAGTGTGTGTGTGAGTGTGAGGGGGTGTATGAGTATGATAGTGTGTGTGTGAGTGTGAGGGAGTGAATGAGTATGAGAGTGTGTGTGAGTGTGAGGGAGTATATGAGTATGAGAGTGTGTGTGAGTGTGAGGGGGTGTATGAGAGTGTGTGTGTGAGTGTGACGGAGTGTATGAGTATGAGATTGTGTGTGTGAGTGTGACGGGGTGTATGAGTATGAGAGTTTGTGTGAGTGTGAGGGAGTGTATGAGTATGAGAGTGTGTGTGTGAGTGCGAGGGAGTGTATGAGTATGAGAGTGTGTGTGAGTGTGAGGGGGTGTATGTGTGTGAGAGTGTGTGTGTGAGTGTGAGGGGGTGTATGAGTATGAGAGTGTGTGTGAGTGTGAGGGAGTGTATGAGTATGAGGGTGTGTGTGTGAGTGTGACGGAGTGTATGAGTATGAGAGTGTGTGTGTGAGTGTGAGGGGGTGTATGAGTATGAGAGTGTGTGTGAGTGTGAGGGGGTGTATGAGTATGAGAGTGTGTGTGAGTGTGAGGGGGTGTATGAGTATGAGAGTGTGTGTGTGAGTGTGACGGAGTGTATGAGTATGAGAGTGTGTGTGTGAGTGTAAGGGAGTGTATGAGTATGAGAGTGTGTGTGTGAGTGTGAGGGGGTGTATGAGTAGGAGAGTGTGTGTGTGAGTGTGAGGGGGTGTATGAGTATGAGAGTGTGTGTGTGAGTGTGAGGGGGTGTATGAGTATGAGAGTGTGTGTGTGAGTGTGAGGGGGTGTATGAGTATGAGAGTGTGTGTGTGAGTGTGAGGGAGTGTATGAGTATGAGAGTGTGTGTGTGAGTGTGACGGAGTGTATGAGTATGAGAGTGTGTGTGTGAGTGTGACGAAGTGTATGAGTATGAGAGTGTGTGTGTGAGTGTGAGGGGATGTATGAGTATGAGAGTGTGTGTGAGTTTGAGGGGGTGTATGAGTATGAGAGTGTGTGTGTGAGTGTGACGGAGTGTATGAGTATGAGAGTGTGTGTGTGAGTGTGACGGCGTGTATGAGTATGAGAGTGTGTGTGTGAGTGTGAGGGGGTGTATGAGTATGAGAGTGTGTGTGTGAGTGTGAGGGAGTGTATGAGTATGAGAGTGTGAGTGTGAGTGTGAGGGAGTGTATGAGTATGAGAGTGTGTGTGTGAGTGTGAGGGAGTGTATGAGTATGAGAGTGTGTGTGAGTGTGAGGGGGTGTATGCATATGAGAGTGTGTGTGTGAGTGTGACGGAGTGTATGAGTATGAGAGTGTGTGTGTGAGTGTGAGGGAGTGTATGAGTATGAGAGTGTGTGTGTGAGTGTGAGGGAGTGTATGAGTATGAGAGTGTGTGTGTGAGTGTGTGGGAGTGTATGAGTATGAGAGTATGTGTGTGAGTGTGAGGGGGTGTATGAGTATGAGAGTGTGTGTGTGAGTGTGAGGGGGTGTATGAGTATGAGAGTGTGTGTGTGAGTGTGAGGGGCAGTATGAGTATGAGAGTGTGTGTGTGAGTGTGAGGGGGTGTATGGGTATGAGAGTGTGTGTGTGAGTGTGAGGGAGTGTATGAGTATGAGAGTGTGTGTGTGAGTATGAGGGAGTGTATGAGTATGAGACTGTGTGTGAGTGTGAGGGGGTGTATGAGTGTGAGAGTGTGTGTGTCAGTGTGAGAGGGTGTATGAATATGAGAGTGTGTGTGTGAGTGTGAGGGGGTGTATGAGTATGAGAGTGTGTGTGTGAGTGTGAGGGGCTGTATGAGTATGAGAGTGTGTGTGTGAGTGTGAGGGGGTGTATGAGTATGAGTGTGTGTGTGAGTGTGAGGGAGTGTATGAGTATGAGAGTGTGTGTGAGTGTGAGGGGGTGTATGAGTATGAGAGTGTGTGTGTGAGTGTGAGGGGGTGTATGAGTATTTGAGTGTGTGTGAGTGTGAGGGGTTGTATGAGTATGTGAGTGTGTGTGAGTGTGAGGGGGTGTATGAGTATGAGAGTGTGTGTGTGAGTGTGAGGGGGTGTATGAGTATGAGAGTGTGTGTGAGTGTGAGGGAGTGTATGAGTATGAGAGTGTGTGTGAGTGTGAGGGGGTGTATGAGTATGAGAGTATGTGTGTGAGTGTGAGGGGGTGTATGAGTATGAGAGTGTGTGTGAGTGTGAGGGAGTGTATGAGTATGAGAGTGTGTGTGTGAGTGTGAGGGAGTGTATGAGTATGAGAGTGTGTATGTGAGTGTGAGGGAGTGTATGAGTATGAGAGTGTGTGTGAGTGTGAGGGAGTGTATGAGTATGAGACTGTGTGTGTGAGTGTGAGGGAGTGTATGAGTATGAGAGTGTGTGTGTGAGTGTGAGGGAGTGTATGAGTATGAGAGTGTGTGTGTGAGTGTGACGGAGTGTATGAGTATGAGAATGTATGTGAGTGTGAGGGGGTGTATGAGTATGAGAGTGTGTGTGTGAGTGTGAGGGAGTGTATGAGTATGAGAGTGTGTGTGTGAGTGTGAGGGAGTGTATGAGTATGAGAGTGTGTGTGTGAGTGTGACGGAGTGTATGAGTATGAGAGTGTGTGTGTGAGTGTGAGGGGGTGTATGAGTATGAGAGTTTGTGTGTGAGTGTGAGGGGTTGTATGAGTATGAGAGTGTGTGTGTGAGTGTGACGGAGTGTATGAGTATGAGAGTGTGTGTGAGTGTGAGGGGATGTATGAGTATGAGATGTGTGTGTGAGTATGAGGGGGTGTATGAGTATGAGAGTGTGTGTGTGAGTGTGAGGGGGTGTATGAGTATGAGAGTGTGTGTGTGAGTGTGAGGGAGTGTATGAGTATGAGAGTGTGTGTGTGAGTGTGAGGGAGTGTATGAGTATGAGATGTGTGTGTGAGTATGAGGGGGTGTATGAGTATGAGAGTGTGTGCGTGAGTGTGAGGGTGTGTTTGAGTATGAGAGTGTGTGTGTGAGTGTGAGGGAGTGTATGAGTATGAGAGTGTGTGTGAGTGTGAGGGGGTGTATGAGTATGATAGTGTTTGTGTGAGTGTGAGGGAGTGAATGAGTATGAGAGTGTGTGTGAGTGTGAGGGAGTATATGAGTATGAGAGTGTGTGTGAGTGTGAGGGGGTGTATGAGAGTGTGTGTGTGAGTGTGACGGAGTGTATGAGTATGAGATTGTGTGTGTCAGTGTGAGGGGGTGTATGAGTATGAGAGTTTGTGTGAGTGTGAGGGAGTGTATGAGTATGAGAGTGTGTGTGTGAGTGCGAGGGAGTGTATGAGTATGAGAGTGTGTGTGAGTGTGAGGGGGTGTATGAGTGTGAGAGTGTGTGTGTGAGTGTGAGGGAGTGTATGAGTATGAGAGTGTGTGTGTGAGTGTGAGGGGGTGTATGAGAATGAGAGTGTGTGTGAGTGTGAGGGGGTGTATGTGTGTGAGAGTGTGTGTGTGAGTGTGAGGGGGTGTATGAGTATGAGAGTGTGTGTGAGTGTGAGGGAGTGTATGAGTATGAGGGTGTGTGTGTGAGTGTGACGGAGTGTATGAGTATGAGAGTGTGTGTGTGAGTGTGAGGGGGTGTATGAGTATGAGAGTGTGTGTGAATGTGAGGGGGTGTATGAGTATGAGAGTGTGTGTGAGTGTGAGGGGGTGTATGAGTATGAGAGTGTGTGTGTGAGTGTGACGGAGTGTATGAGTATGAGAGTGTGTGTGTGAGTGTGAGGGAGTGTATGAGTATGAGAGTGTGTGTGTGAGTGTGAGGGAGTGTATGAGTATGAGAGTGTGTGTGTGAGTGTGAGGGAGTATATGAGTATGAGAGTGTGTGTGTGAGTGTGAGGGAGTGTATGAGTATGAGAGTGTGTGTGTGAGTGTGAGGGGGTGTATGAGTATGAGAGTGTGTGTGTGTGAGTGTGAGGGAGTGTATGAGTATGAGAGTGTGTATTTGAGTGTGACGGAGTGTATGAGTATGAGAGTGTGTGTGTGAGTGTGACGGAGTGTATGAGTATGAGAGTGTGTGTGTGAGTGTGACGGAGTGTATGAGTATGAGAGTGTGTGTGTGAGTGTGAGGGGATGTATGAGTATGAGAGTGTGTGTGAGTGTGAGGGGGTGTATGAGTATGAGAGTGTGTGTGTGAGTGTGACGGAGTGTATGAGTATGAGAGTGTGTGTGTGAGTGTGACGGAGTGTATGAGTATGAGAGTGTGTGTGTGAGTGTGAGGGGGTGTATGAGTATGAGAGTGTGTGTGTGAGTGTGAGGGAGTGTATGAGTATGAGAGTGTGTGTGTGAGTGTGAGGGAGTGTATGAGTATGAGAGTGTGTGTGTGAGTGTGAGGGAGTGTATGAGTATGAGAGTGTGTGTGTGAGTGTGAGGGGGTGTATGAGTATGAGAGTGTGTGTGTGAGTGTGAGGGAGTGTATGAGTATGAGAGTGTGTGTGTGAGTGTGAGGGGGTGTATGAGTATGAGAGTGTGTGTGTGAGTGTGAGGGGGTGTATGAGTATGAGAGTGTGTGTGTGAGCGTGTGTGGGGGTGTATGAGTTTGAGAGTGTGTGTGTGAGTGTGAGGGGGTGTATGAGTATGAGAGTGTGTGTGTGAGTGTGAGGGAGTGTATGAGTATGAGAGTGTGTGTGTGTGAGTGTGAGGGGGTGTATGAGTATGAGAGTGTGTGTGAGTGTGAGGGGGTGTATGAGTATGAGAGTGTGTGTGTGAGTGTGAGGGAGTGTATGAGTATGAGAGTGTGTGTGTGTGAGTGTGAGGGGGTGTATGAGTATGAGAGTGTGTGTGTGAGTGTTAGGGAGTGTATGAGTATGAGAGTGTGTGTGTGAGTGTGAGGGGGTGTATGAGTATGAGAGTGTGTGTGTGAGTGTGACGGAGTGTATGAGTATGAGAGTGTGTGTGTGAGTGTGACGGAGTGTTTGAGTATGAGAGTGTGTGTGTGAGTGTGAGGGGGTGTATGAGTATGAGAGTGTGTGTGTGAGTGTGAGGGAGTGTATGAGTATGAGAGTGTGTGTGAGTGTGAGGTGGTGTATGAGTATGAGAGTGTGTGTGTGAGTGTGAGGGGGTGTATGAGTATGAGAGTGTGTGTGAGTGTGAGGGAGTGTATGAGTATGAGAGTGTGTGTGTGAGTGTGAGGGGGTGTATGAGTATGAGAATGTGTGTGAGTGTGAGGGGGTGTATGAGTATGAGAGTGTGTGTGAGTGTGAGGGAGTATATGAGTATGAGAGTGTGTGTGTGAGTGTGACGGAGTGTATGAGTATGAGAATGTGTGTGAGTGTGAGGGGGTCTATGAGTATGAGAGTGTGTGTGAGTGTGAGGGAGTATATGAGTATGAGAGTGTGTGTGTGAGTGTGAGGGGGTGTATGATTATGAGAGTGTGTGTGAGTGTGAGGGGGTGTATGAGTATGAGAGTGTGTGTGAGTGTGAGGGGGTGTATGAGAGTGTGTGTGTGAGTGTGACGGAGTGTATGAGTATGAGATTGTGTGTGTGAGTGTGAGGGGGTGTATGAGTATGAGAGTTTGTGTGAGTGTGAGGGAGTGTATGAGTATGAGAGTGTGTGTGTGAGTGCGAGGGAGTGTATGAGTATGAGAGTGTGTGTGAGTGTGAGGGGGTGTATGAGTGTGAGAGTGTGTGTGTGAGTGTGAGGGAGTGTATGAGTATGAGAGTGTGTGTGTGAGTGTGAGGGGGTGTATGAGTATGAGAGTGTGTGTGAGTGTGAGGGGGTGTATGAGTATGAGAGTGTGTGTGAGTGTGAGGGGGTGTATGAGTATGAGAGTGTGTGTGTGAGTGTGACGGAGTGTATGAGTATGAGAATGTGTGTGTGAGTGTAAGGGAGTGTATGAGTATGAGAGTGTGTGTGTGAGTGTGAGGGGGTGTATGAGTATGAGAGTGTGTGTGTGAGTGTGAGGGAGTTTATGAGTATGAGAGTGTGTGTGTGAGTGTGAGGGAGTGTATGAGTATGAGAGTGTGTGTGTGAGTGTGAGGGAGTGTATGAGTATGAGAGTGTGTGTGTGAGTATAACGGAGTGTATGAGTATGAGAGTGTGTGTGTGTGAGTGTGAGGGAGTGTATGAGTATGAGAGTGTGTGTGTGAGTGTGGCGGAGTGTATGAGTATGAGAGTGTGTGTGTGAGTGTGACGGAGTGTATGAGTATGAGAGTGTGTGTGTGAGTGTGAGGGGATGTATGAGTATGAGAGTGTGTGTGAGTGTGAGGGGGTGTATGAGTATGAGAGTGTGTGTGTGAGTGTGACGGAGTGTATGAGTATGAGAGTGTGTGTGTGAGTGTGAGGGGGTGTATGAGTATGAGAGTGTGTGTGTGAGTGTGAGGGAGTGTATGAGTATGAGAGTGTGTGTGTGAGTGTGAGGGAGTGTATGAGTATGAGAGTGTGTGTGTGAGTGTGAGTGGGTGTATGAGTATGAGAGTGTGTGTGTGAGTGTGAGGGGGTGTATGAGTATGAGAGTGTGTGTGTGAGTGTGAGGGAGTGTATGAGTATGAGAGTGTGTGTGTGAGTGTGAGGGGGTGTATGAGTATGAGAGTGTGTGTGTGAGTGTGAGGGGGTGTATGAGTATGAGAGTGTGTGTGTGAGCGTGTGTGGGGGTGTATGAGTTTGAGAGTGTGTGTGTGAGTGTGAGGGGGTGTATGAGTATGAGAGTGTGTGTGTGAGTGTGAGGGAGTGTATGAGTATGAGAGTGTGTGTGTGTGAGTGTGAGGGGGTGTATGAGTATGAGAGTGTGTGTGAGTGTGAGGGGGTGTATGAGTATGAGAGTGTGTGTGTGAGTGTGAGGGAGTGTATGAGTATGAGAGTGTGTGTGTGAGTGTGAGGGGGTGTATGAGTATGAGAGTGTGTGTGTGAGTGTGAGGGAGTGTATGAGTATGAGAGTGTGTGTGTGAGTGTGAGGGGGTGTATGAGTATGAGAGTGTGTGTGTGACTGTGACGGAGTGTATGAGTATGAGAGTGTGTGTGTGAGTGTGACGGAGTGTATGAGTATGAGAGTGTGTGTGTGAGTGTGAGGGAGTGTATGAGTATGAGAGTGTGTGTGTGAGTGTGAGGGGGTGTATGAGTATGAGAGTGTGTGTGTGAGTGTGAGGGAGTGTATGAGTATGAGAGTGTGTGTGAGTGTGAGGGGGTGTATGAGTATGAGAGTGTGTGTGTGAGTGTGAGGGAGTGTATGAGTATGAGAGTGTGTGTGAGTGTGAGGGAGTGTATGAGTATGAAGGTGTGTGTGTGAGTGTGAGGGGGTGTATGATTATGAGAGTGTGTGTGAGTGTGAGGGGGTGTATGAGTATGAGAGTGTGTGTGTGAGTGTGAGGGGGTGTATGATTATGAGTGTGTGTGTGAGTGTGAGGGGGTGTATGAGTATGAGAGTGTGTGTGTGAGTGTGAGGGGGTGTATGAGTATGTGAGTGTGTGTGTGAGTGCGAGGGAGTGTATGAGTATGAGAGTGTGTGTGAGTGTGAGGGGGTGTTTGAGTGTGAGAGTGTGTGTGTGAGTGTGAAGGAGTGTATGAGTATGAGAGTGTGTGTGTGAGTGTGATGGGGTGTATGAGTATGAGAGTGTGTGTGTGAGTGTGAGGGGGTGTATGAGTATGAGAGTGTGTGTGTGAGTGTGACGGAGTGTATGAGTATGAGAGTGTGTGTGTGAGTGTGAGGGGGTGTATGAGTATGAGAGTGTGTGTGTGAGTGTGACGGAGTGTATGAGTATGAGAGTGTGTGTGTGTCAGTTAGAGGGAGTGTATGAGTATGAGAGTGTGTGTGTGAGTGTGAGGGGGTGTATGAGTATGAGAGTGTGTGTGTGAGTGTGAGGGAGTGTATGAGTATGAGAGTGTGTGTGTGAGTGTGAGGGAGTGTATGAGTATGAGAGTGTGTGTGTGAGTGTGAGGGGGTGTATGAGTATGAGAGTGTGTGTGTGAGTGTGACGGAGTGTATGAGTATGAGAGTGTGTGTGTGAGTGTGAGGGGGTGTATGAGTATGAGAGTGTGTGTGTGTCAGTTAGAGGGAGTGTATGAGTATGTGAGTGTGTGTGTGAGTGTGAGGGGGTGTATGAGTATGAGAGTGTGTGTGTGAGTGTGAGGGGGTGTATGAGTATGAGAGTGTGTGTGTGTCAGTTAGAGGGCGTGTATGAGTATGAGAGTGTGTGTGTGAGTGTGAGGGGGTGTATGAGTATGAGAGTGTGTGTGTGAGTGTGAGGGAGTGTATGAGTATGAGAGTGTGTGTGTGTGAGTGTGAGGGGGTGTATGAGTATGAGAGTGTGTGTGTGAGTGTGAGGGAGTGTAAGAGTATGAGAGTGTGTGTGTGAGTATAACGGAGTGTATGAGTATGAGAGTGTGTGTGTGTGAGTGTGAGGGAGTGTATGAGTATGAGAGTGTGTGTGTGAGTGTGAGGGAGTGTATGAGTATGAGAGTATGTGTGTGAGTGTGAGGGAGTGTATGAGTATGAGAGTGGGTGTGTGAGTGTGAGGGGGTGTATGAGTAGGAGAGTGTGTGTGTGTGAGTGTGAGGGGGTGTATGAGTATGAGAGTGTGTGTGTGAGTGTGAGGGAGTGTATGAGTATGAGAGTGTGTGTGTGAGTGTGACGGAGTGTTTGAGTATGAGAGTGTGTGTGTGAGTGTGAGGGGGTGTATGAGTATGAGAGTGTGTGTGTGAGTGTGAGGGAGTGTATGAGTATGAGAGTGTGTGTGTGAGTGTGACGGAGTGTTTGAGTATGAGAGTGTGTGTGTGAGTGTGAGGGGGTGTATGAGTATGAGAGTGTGTGTGTGAGTGTGAGGGGGTGTATGAGTATGAGAGTGTGTGTGTGAGTGTGAGGGAGTGTATGAGTATGAGAGTGTGTATTTGAGTGTGACGGAGTGTATGAGTATGAGAGTGTGTGTGTGAGTGTGACGGAGTGTATGAGTATGAGAGTGTGTGTGTGAGTGTGAGGGGGTGTATGAGTATGAGAGTGTGTATTTGAGTGTGACGGAGTGTATGAGTATGAGAGTGTGTGTGTGAGTATAACGGAGTGTATGAGTATGAGAGTGTGTGTGTGTGAGTGTGAGGGAGTGTATGAGTATGAGAGTGTGTATTTGAGTGTGACGGAGTGTATGAGTATGAGAGTGTGTGTGTGAGTGTGACGGAGTGTATGAGTATGAGAGTGTGTGTGTGAGTGTGACGGAGTGTATGAGTATGAGAGTGTGTGTGTGAGTGTGAGGGGATGTATGAGTATGAGAGTGTGTGTGAGTGTGAGGGGGTGTATGAGTATTAGAGTGTGTGTGTGAGTGTGACGGAGTGTATGAGTATGAGAGTGTGTGTGTGAGTGTGAGGGAGTGTATGAGTACGAGAGTGTGTGTGTGAGTGTGAGGGAGTGTATGAGTATGAGAGTGTGTGTGTGAGTGTGAGGGAGTGTATGAGTATGAGAGTGTGTGTGTGAGTGTGAGGGAGTGTATGAGTATGAGAGTGTGTGTGTGAGTGTGAGGGGGTGTATGAGTATGAGAGTGTGTGTGTGAGTGTGACGGAGTGTATGAGTATGAGAGTGTGTGTGTGAGTGTGAGGGAGTGTATGAGTATGAGAGTGTGTGTGTGAGTGTGAGGGGGTGTATGAGTATGAGAGTGTGTGTGTGAGCGTGTGTGGGGGTGTATGAGTTTGAGTGTGTGTGTGTGAGTGTGAGGGGGTGTATGAGTATGAGAGTGTGTGTGTGAGTGTGAGGGAGTGTATGAGTATGAGAGTGTGTGTGTGTGAGTGTGAGGGGGTGTATGAATATGAGAGTGTGTGTGTGAGTGTGAGGGAGTGTATGAGTATGAGAGTGTGTGTGTGTGAGTGTGAGGGGGTGTATGAGTATGAGAGTGTGTGTGTGAGTGTGAGGGAGTGTATGAGTATGAGAGTGTGTGTGTGAGTGTGAGGGGGTGTATGAGTATGAGAGTGTGTGTGTGAGTGTGACGGAGTGTATGAGTATGAGAGTGTGTGTGTGAGTGTGACGGAGTGTTTGAGTATGAGAGTGTGTGTGTGAGTGTGAGGGAGTGTATGAGTATGAGAGTGTGTGTGTGAGTGTGAGGGAGTGTATGTGTATGAGAGTGTGTGTGAGTGTGAGGTGGTGTATGAGTATGAGAGTGTGTGTGTGAGTGTGAGGGGGTGTATGAGTATGAGAGTGTGTGTGAGTGTGAGGGAGTGTATGAGTATGAGAGTGTGTGTGTGAGTGTGACGGAGTGTATGAGTATGAGAATGTGTGTGAGTGTGAGGGGGTGTATGAGTATGAGAGTGTGTGTGAGTGTGAGGGAGTATATGAGTATGAGAGTGTGTGTGAGAGTGTGAGGGGGTGTTTGATTATGAGAGTGTGTGTGAGTGTGAGGGGGTGTATGAGTATGAGAGTGTGTGTGAGTGTGAGGGGGTGTATGAGAGTGTGTGTGTGAGTGTGACGGAGTGTATGAGTATGAGATTGTGTGTGTGAGTGTGAGGGGGTGTATGAGTGTGAGAGTTTGTGTGTGAGTGCGAGGGAGTGTATGAGTATGAGAGTGTGTGTGTGTGAGTGTGAGGGGGTGTATGAGTATGAGAGTGTGTGTGTGAGTGTGAGGGAGTGTATGAGTATGAGAGTGTGTGTGTGAGTGTGAGGGGGTGTATGAGTATGAGAGTGTGTGTGTGAGTGTGACGGAGTGTATGAGTATGAGAGTGTGTGTGTGAGTGTGACGGAGTGTTTGAGTATGAGAGTGTGTGTGTGAGTGTGAGGGGGTGTATGAGTATGAGAGTGTGTGTGTGAGTGTGAGGGAGTTAATGAGTATGAGAGTGTGTGTGAGTGTGAGGTGGTGTATGAGTATGAGAGTGTGTGTGTGAGTGTGAGGGGGTGTATGAGTATGAGAGTGTGTGTGAGTGTGAGGGAGTGTATGAGTATGAGAGTGTGTGTGTGAGTGTGACGGAGTGTATGAGTATGAGAATGTGTGTGAGTGTGAGGGGGTGTATGAGTATGAGAGTGTGTGTGAGTGTGAGGGAGTATATGAGTATGAGAGTGTGTGTGTGAGTGTGAGGGGGTGTATGATTATGAGAGTGTGTGTGAGTGTGAGGGGGTGTATGAGTATGAGAGTGTGTGTGAGTGTCAGGGGGTGTATGAGAGTGTGTGTGTGAGTGTGACGGAGTGTATGAGTATGAGATTGTGTGTGTGAGTGTGAGGGAGTGTATGAGTATGAGAGTGTGTGTGTGAGTGTGAGGGAGTGTATGAGTATGAGAGTGTGTGTGTGAGTATAACGGAGTGTATGAGTATGAGAGTGTGTGTGTGAGTGTGAGGGAGTGTATGAGTATGAGAGTGTGTGTGTGAGTGTGGCGGAGTGTATGAGTATGAGAGTGTGTGTGTGAGTGTGACGGAATGTATGAGTATGAGAGTGTGTGTGTGAGTGTGAGGGGATGTATGAGTATGAGAGTGTGTGTGAGTGTGAGGGGGTGTATGAGTATGAGAGTGTGTGTGTGAGTGTGACGGAGTGTATGAGTATGAGAGTGTGTGTGTGAGTGTGACGGAGTGTATGAGTATGAGAGTGTGTGTGTGATTGTGAGGGGGTGTATGAGTATGAGAGTGTGTGTGTGAGTGTGAGGGAGTGTATGAGTATGAGAGTGTGTGTGTGAGTGTGAGGGAGTGTATGAGTATGAGAGTGTGTGTGTGAGTGTGAGTGGGTGTATGAGTATGAGAGTGTGTGTGTGAGTGTGAGGGGGTGTATGAGTATGAGAGTGTGTGTGTGAGTGTGAGGGAGTGTATGAGTATGAGAGTGTGTGTGTGGGTGTGAGGGGGTGTATGAGTATGAGAGTGTGTGTGTGAGTGTGAGGGGTTGTATGAGTATGAGAGTGTGTGTGTGAGCGTGTGTGGGGGTGTATGAGTTTGAGAGTGTGTGTGTGAGTGTGAGGGAGTGTATGAGTATGAGAGTGTGTGTGTGTCAGTTAGAGGGAGTGTATGAGTATGAGAGTGTGTGTGTGAGTGTGAGGGGGTGTATGAGTATGAGAGTGTGTGTGTGAGTGTGAGGGAGTGTATGAGTATGAGAGTGTGTGTGTGAGTGTGAGGGGGTGTATGAGTATGAGAGTGTGTGTGTGAGCGTGTGTGGGGGTGTATGAGTTTGAGAGTGTGTGTGTGAGTGTGAGGGAGTGTATGAGTATGAGAGTGTGTGTGAGTGTGAGGGAGTGTATGAGTATGAAGGTGTGTGTGTGAGTGTGAGGGGGTGTATGATTATGAGAGTGTGTGTGAGTGTGAGGGGGTGTATGAGTATGAGAGTGTGTGTGTGAGTGTGAGGGGGTGTATGATTATGAGTGTGTGTGTGAGTGTGAGGGGGTGTATGAGTATGAGAGTGTGTGTGTGAGTGTGAGGGGGTGTATGAGTATGTGAGTGTGTGTGTGAGTGCGAGGGAGTGTATGAGTATGAGAGTGTGTGTGAGTGTGAGGGGGTGTTTGAGTGTGAGAGTGTGTGTGTGAGTGTGAGGGAGTGTATGAGTATGAGAGTGTGTGTGTGAGTGTGAGGGGGTGTATGAGTATGAGAGTGTGTGTGTGAGTGTGAGGGGGTGTATGAGTATGAGAGTGTGTGTGTGAGTGTGACGGAGTGTATGAGTATGAGAGTGTGTCTGTGAGTGTGAGGGGGTGTATGAGTATGAGAGTGTGTGTGTGAGTGTGACGGAGTGTATGAGTATGAGAGTGTGTGTGTCTCAGTTAGAGGGAGTGTATGAGTATGAGAGTGTGTGTGTGAGTGTGAGGGGGTGTATGAGTATGAGAGTGTGTGTGTGAGTGTGAGGGAGTGTATGAGTATGAGAGTGTGTGTGTGAGTGTGAGGGAGTGTATGAGTATGAGAGTGTGTGTGTGAGTGTGAGGGGGTGTATGAGTATGAGAGTGTGTGTGTGAGTGTGACGGAGTGTATGAGTATGAGAGTGTGTGTGTGAGTGTGAGGGGGTGTATGAGTATGAGAGTGTGTGTGTGTCAGTTAGAGGGAGTGTATGAGTATGAGAGTGTGTGTGTGAGTGTGAGGGGGTGTATGAGTATGAGAGTGTGTGTGTGAGTGTGAGGGGGTGTATGAGTATGAGAGTGTGTGTGTGTCAGTTAGAGGGAGTGTATGAGTATGAGAGTGTGTGTGTGAGTGTGAGGGGGTGTATGAGTATCAGAGTGTGTGTGTGAGTGTGAGGGAGTGTATGAGTATGAGAGTGTGTGTGTGTGAGTGTGAGGGGGTGTATGAGTATGAGAGTGTGTGTGTGAGTGTGAGGGAGTGTATGAGTATGAGAGTGTGTGTGTGAGTATAACGGAGTGTATGAGTATGAGAGTGTGTGTGTGTGAGTGTGAGGGAGTGTATGAGTATGAGAGTGTGTGTGTGAGTGTGAGGGAGTGTATGAGTATGAGAGTATGTGTGTGAGTGTGAGGGAGTGTATGAGTATGAGAGTGTGTGTGTGAGTGTGAGGGGGTGTATGAGTAGGAGAGTGTGTGTGTGTGAGTGTGAGGGGGTGTATGAGTATGAGAGTGTGTGTGTGAGTGTGACGGAGTGTTTGAGTATGAGAGTGTGTGTGTGTGTGTGAGGGGGTGTATGAGTATGAGAGTGTGTGTGTGAGTGTGAGGGAGTGTATGAGTATGAGAGTGTGTGTGTGAGTGTGACGGAGTGTTTGAGTATGAGAGTGTGTGTGTGAGTGTGAGGGGGTGTATGAGTATGAGAGTGTGTGTGTGACTGTGAGGGAGTGTATGAGTATGAGAGTGTGTGTGTGAGTGTGACGGAGTGTTTGAGTATGAGAGTGTGTGTGTGAGTGTGAGGGGGTGTATGAGTATGAGAGTGTGTGTGTGAGTGTGAGGGGGTGTATGAGTATGAGAGTGTGTGTGTGAGTGTGAGGGAGTGTATGAGTATGAGAGTGTGTGTGTGAGTGTGAGGGAGTGTATGAGTATGAGAGTGTGTATTTGAGTGTGACGGAGTGTATGAGTATGAGAGTGTGTGTGTGAGTGTGAGGGGGGTGTATGAGTATGAGAGTGTGTATTTGAGTGTGACGGAGTGTATGAGTATGAGAGTGTGTGTGTGAGTATAACGGAGTGTATGAGTATGAGAGTGTGTGTGTGTGAGTGTGAGGGAGTGTATGAGTATGAGAGTGTGTATTTGAGTGTGACGGAGTGTATGAGTATGAGAGTGTGTGTGTGAGTGTGACGGAGTGTATGAGTATGAGAGTGTGTGTGTGAGTGTGACGGAGTGTATGAGTATGAGAGTGTGTGTGTGAGTGTGAGGGGATGTATGAGTATGAGAGTGTGTGTGAGTGTGAGGGGGTGTATGAGTATGAGAGTGTGTGTGTGAGTGTGACGGAGTGTATGAGTATGAGAGTGTGTGTGTGAGTGTGAGGGAGTGTATGAGTACGAGAGTGTGTGTGTGAGTGTGAGGGAGTGTATGAGTATGAGAGTGTGTGTGTGAGTGTGAGGGAGTGTATGAGTATGAGAGTGTGTGTGTGAGTGTGAGGGAGTGTATGAGTATGAGAGTGTGTGTGTGAGTGTGAGGGAGTGTATGAGTACGAGAGTGTGTGTGTGAGTGTGAGGGAGTGTATGAGTATGAGAGTGTGTGTGTGAAGTGTGAGGGAGTGTATGAGTATGAGAGTGTGTGTGTGAGTGTGAGGGAGTGTATGAGTATGAGAGTGTGTGTGTGAGTGTGAGGGGGTGTATGAGTATGAGAGTGTGTGTGTGAGTGTGACGGAGTGTATGAGTATGAGAGTGTGTGTGTGAGTGTGAGGGGGTGTATGAGTATGAGAGTGTGTGTGTGAGCGTGTGTGGGGGTGTATGAGTTTGAGAGTGTGTGTGTGAGTGTGAGGGGGTGTATGAGTATGAGAGTGTGTGTGTGAGTGTGAGGGAGTGTATGAGTATGAGAGTGTGTGTGTGTGAGTGTGAGGGGGTGTATGAGTATGAGAGTGTGTGTGTGAGTGTGAGGGAGTGTATGAGTATGAGAGTGTGTGTGTGTGAGTGTGAGGGGGTGTATGAGTATGAGAGTGTGTGTGTGAGTGTGAGGGAGTGTATGAGTATGAGAGTGTGTGTGTGAGTGTGAGGGGGTGTATGAGTATGAGAGTGTGTGTGTGAGTGTGACGGAGTGTATGAGTATGAGAGTGTGTGTGTGAGTGTGACGGAGTGTTTGAGTATGAGAGTGTGTGTGTGAGTGTGAGGGGGTGTATGAGTATGAGAGTGTGTGTGTGAGTGTGAGGGAGTGTATGAGTATGAGAGTGTGAGTGAGTGTGAGGTGGTGTATGAGTATGAGAGTGTCTGTGTGAGTGTGAGGGGGTGTATGAGTTTGAGAGTGTGTGTGAGTGTGAGGGAGTGTATGAGTATGAGAGTGTGTGTGAGTGTGAGGGAGTATATGAGTATGAGAGTGTGTGTGTGAGTGTGAGGGGGTGTATGAGTATGAGAGTGTGTGTGTGAGTGTGTGGGAGTGTATGAGTATGAGAGTGTGTGTGTGAGTGTGAGGGAGTGTATGAGTATGAGAGTGTGTGTGTGAGTGTGAGGGGGTGTATGAGTATGAGAGTGTGTGTGTGTGAGTGTGAGGGGGGTGTATGAGTATGAGAGTGTCTGTGTGAGTGTGACGGAGTGTATGAGTATGAGAATGTGTGTGAGTGTGAGGGGGTGTATGAGTATGAGAGTGTGTGTGAGTGTGAGGGAGTATATGAGTATGAGAGTGTGTGTGTGAGTGTGAGGGGGTGTATGATTATGAGAGTGTGTGTGAGTGTGAGGGGGTGTATGAGTATGAGAGTGTGTGTGAGTGTGAGGGGGGTGTATGAGAGTGTGTGTGTGAGTGTGACGGAGTGTATGAGTATGAGATTGTGTGTGTGAGTGTGAGGGGGTGTATGAGTATGAGAGTTTGTGTGAGTGTGAGGGAGTGTATGAGTATGAGAGTGTGTGTGTGAGTGCGAGGGAGTGTATGAGTATGAGAGTGTGTGTGTGTGAGTGTGAGGGGGTGTATGAGTATGAGAGTGTGTGTGAGTGTGAGGGAGTGTATGAGTATGAGAGTGTGTGTGTGAGTGTGAGGGGGTGTATGAGTATGAGAGTGTGTGTGTGAGTGTGACGGAGTGTATGAGTATGAGAGTGTGTGTGTGAGTGTGACGGAGTGTTTGAGTATGAGAGTGTGTGTGTGAGTGTGAGGGAGTGTATGAGTATGAGAGTGTGTGTGAGTGTGAGGGGAGTGTATGAGTATGAGAGTGTGTGTGTGAGTGTGAGGGGGTGTATGAGTATGAGAGTGTGTGTGTGAGTGTGACGGAGTGTATGAGTATGAGAGTGTGTGTGTGTCAGTTAGAGGGAGTGTATGAGTATGAGAGTGTGTGTGTGAGTGTGAGGGGGTGTATGAGTATGAGAGTGTGTGTGTGAGTGTGAGGGAGTGTATGAGTATGAGAGTGTGTGTGTGAGTGTGAGGGAGTGTATGAGTATGAGAGTGTGTGTGTGAGTGTGAGGGGGTGTATGAGTATGAGAGTGTGTGTGTGAGTGTGACGGAGTTTATGAGTATGAGAGTGTGTGTGTGTCAGTTAGAGGGAGTGTATGAGTATGAGAGTGTGTGTGTGAGTGTGAGGGGGTGTATGAGTATGAGAGTGTGTGTGTGAGTGTGAGGGAGTGTATGAGTATGAGAGTGTGTGTGTGAGTGTGAGGGAGTGTATGAGTATGAGAGTGTGTGTGTGAGTGTGAGGGGGTGTATGAGTATGAGAGTGTGTGTGTGAGTGTGAGGGGGTGTATGAGTATGAGAGTGTGTGTGTGTCAGTTAGAGGGAGTGTATGAGTATGAGAGTGTGTGTGTGAGTGTGAGGGGGTGTATGAGTATGAGAGTGTGTGTGTGAGTGTGAGGGGGTGTATGAGTATGAGAGTGTGTGTGTGTCAGTTAGAGGGAGTGTATGAGTATGAGAGTGTGTGTGTGAGTGTGAGGGGGTGTATGAGTATGAGAGTGTGTGTGTGAGTGTGAGGGAGTGTATGAGTATGAGAGTGTGTGTGTGTGAGTGTGAGGGGGTGTATGAGTATGAGAGTGTGTGTGTGAGTGTGAGGGAGTGTATGAGTATGAGAGTGTGTGTGTGAGTATAAACGGAGTGTATGAGTATGAGAGTGTGTGTGTGTGAGTGTGAGGGAGTGTATGAGTATGAGAGTGTGTGTGTGAGTGTGAGGGAGTGTATGAGTATGAGAGTATGTGTGTGAGTGTGAGGAGTGTATGAGTATGAGAGTGTGTGTGTGAGTGTGAGGGGGTGTATGAGTAGGAGAGTGTGTGTGTGTGAGTGTGAGGGGGTGTATGAGTATGAGAGTGTGTGTGTGAGTGTGACGGAGTGTTTGAGTATGAGAGTGTGTGTGTGAGTGTGAGGGGGTGTATGAGTATGAGAGTGTGTGTGTGAGTGTGAGGGAGTGTATGAGTATGAGAGTGTGTGTGTGAGTGTGACGGAGTGTTTGAGTATGAGAGTGTGTGTGTGAGTGTGAGGGGGTGTATGAGTATGAGAGTGTGTGTGTGACTGTGAGGGAGTGTATGAGTATGAGAGTGTGTGTGTGAGGTGTGACGGGTGTTTGAGTATGAGAGTGTGTGTGTGAGTGTGAGGGGGTGTATGAGTATGAGAGTGTGTGTGTGAGTGTGAGGGGGTGTATGAGTATGAGAGTGTGTGTGTGAGTGTGAGGGAGTGTATGAGTATGAGAGTGTGTGTGTGAGTGTGTGGGAGTGTATGAGTATGAGAGTGTGTATTTGAGTGTGACGGAGTGTATGAGTATGAGAGTGTGTGTGTGAGTGTGAGGGGGTGTATGAGTATGAGAGTGTGTATTTGAGTGTGACGGAGTGTATGAGTATGAGAGTGTGTGTGTGAGTGTGAGGGAGTGTATGAGTATGAGAGTGTGTGTGTGTGAGTGTGAGGGAGGTGTATGAGTATGAGAGTGTGTGTGTGAGTGTGAGGGAGTGTATGAGTATGAGAGTGTGTGTGTGTGAGTGTGAGGGGGTGTATGAGTATGAGAGTGTGTGTGTGAGTGTGAGGGGTGTATGAGTATGAGAGTGTGTGTGTGAGTGTGAGGGGGTGTATGAGTATGAGAGTGTGTGTGTGAGTGTGACGGAGTGTATGAGTATGAGAGTGTGTGTGTGAGTGTGACGGAGTGTTTGAGTATGAGAGTGTGTGTGTGAGTGTGAGGGGGTGTATGAGTATGAGAGTGTGTGTGTGAGTGTGAGGGAGTGTATGAGTATGAGAGTGTGTGTGAGTGTGAGGGTGGTGTATGAGTATGAGAGTGTGTGTGTGAGTGTGAGGGGGTGTATGAGTATGAGAGTGTGTGTGAGTGTGAGGGAGTGTATGAGTATGAGAGTGTGTGTGTGAGTGTGACGGAGTGTATGAGTATGAGAATGTGTGTGAGTGTGAGGGGGTGTATGAGTATGAGAGTGTGTGTGAGTGTGAGGGAGTATATGAGTATGAGAGTGGTGTGTGTGAGTGTGAGGGGGTGTATGATTATGAGAGTGTGTGTGAGTGTGAGGGGGTGTATGAGTATGAGAGTGTGTGTGAGTGTGAGGGGGTGTATGAGAGTGTGTGTGTGAGTGTGACGGAGTGTATGAGTATGAGATTGTGTGTGTGAGTGTGAGGGGTGTATGAGTATGAGAGTTTTGTGTGAGTGTGAGGGAGTGTATGAGTATGAGAGTGTGTGTGTGAGTGTGAGGGAGTGTATGAGTATGAGAGTGTGTGTGTGTGAGTGTGAGAGGGTGTATGAGTATGAGAGTGTGTGTGTGAGTGTGAGGGAGTGTATGAGTATGAGAGTGTGTGTGTGAGTGTGAGGGGTTGTATGAGTATGAGAGTGTGTGTGTGAGTGTGACGGAGTGTATGAGTATGAGATTGTGTGTGAGTGTGACGGAGTGTATGAGTATGAGAGTGTGTGTGTGTGAGTGTGAGGGGGTGTATGAGTATGAGAGTGTGTGTGTGAGTGTGAGGGAGTGTATGAGTATGAGAGTGTGTGTGTGAGTGTGAGGTGGTGTATGAGTATGAGAGTGTGTGTGTGAGTGTGAGGGGGTGTATGAGTATGAGAGTGTGTGTGAGTGTGAGGGAGTGTATGAGTATGAGAGTGTGTGTGTGAGTGTGACGGGAGTGTATGAGTATGAGAATGTGTGTGAGTGTGAGGGGGTGTATGAGTATGAGAGTGTGTGGTGAGTGTGAGGGGAGTATATGAGTATGAGAGTGTGTGTGTGAGTGTGAGGGGGTGTATGATGTATGAGAGTGTGTGTGAGTGTGAGGGGGTGTATGAGTATGAGAGTGTGTGTGAGTGTGAGGGGGTGTATGAGAGTGTGTGTGTGAGTGTGACGGAGTGTATGAGTATGAGATTGTGTGTGTGAGTGTGAGGGGGATGTATGAGTATGAGAGTGTGTGTGAGTGTGAGGGGGGTGTATGAGTATGAGAGTGTGTGTGTGAGTGTGACGGAGTGCATGAGTATGAGAATGTGTGTGAGTGTGAGGGGGTGTATGAGTATGAGAGTGTGTGTGAGTGTGAGGGAGTATATGAGTATGAGAGTGTGTGTGTGAGTGTGAGGGGGTGTATGAGTATGAGAGTGTGTGTGTGAGTGTGAGGGGGTGTATGATTATGAGTGTGTGTGTGAGTGTGAGGGGGTGTATGAGTATGAGAGTGTGTGTGTGAGTGTGAGGGGGTGTATGAGTATGTGAGTGTGTGTGTGAGTGCGAGGGAGTGTATGAGTATGAGAGTGTGTGTGTGAGTGTGAGGGGGTGTATGAGTGTGAGAGTGTGTGTGTGAGTTTGAGGGAGTGTATGAGTATGAGAGTGTGTGTGTGAGTGTGAGGGGGGGGTGGGAGGGGGAGGGGGGGGGGGGGGGGGGGGGGGGGGGGGGGGGGGGAGGGGGGGGGGGGGAGGGGGGGGGGGGGGGGGGGGGGGGGGGGGGGGTGGGGGGAGGGGGGGGGGGGGGGGGGGGGGGGGGGGGGGAGGGGGGGAGGGGGGGGGGGGGGGGGGGGGGGGGGGAGGGGGGGGGGGGGGGGGGGGGGGGGAGGGGTGGGGGGGGTGGGGGGGGGAGGGGGGGGGGAGGGGGAGGGAGTGGTGGGGAGGGGGGGGGGGGGGGTGGGGGGGGGAGGGGGGGGGGGGGGGGGGGGGGGGGGGGGGGAGGGGGTGGGGGGGGGGTGGGGGGGTGGGGGGGGGGGTGGGTGGGTGGGGGTGGGGAGTGGGGGGGGGGGGGGGGGGGAGTGGGGGGTGGGGGGGGGGGGGGGGGGGGGGGGGGGGTGGGGGGGGGGGGGGGGGGGGGGGGGGGGGGGGGGGGGGGGGGGGGGGGGGGGGGGGGGGGGGGGGGGGGGGGGGGGGGGGGGGGGGGGGGGGGGGGGGGGGGGGGGGGGGGGTGGGGGGGGGGGGGGGGGGGGGGGGGGGGGTGGGGGGGGGGGGGGGTGTGGGGGGGGGGGGTGGGGGGGGGGGGTGGGGGGGGGGGGGTGGGGGGGGGGGGGGTGGGGGGGGGGGGGGGGGGGAGGGGGGTGGGGGGGTGGGGGGGGGGGGGGGGGGGGGTGGGTGGGGGGGGGGGTGGGGGGGGGGGGGGGGGGGGGGGGGGTGGGGGGGGGGGGTGAGTGGGGGGGGGGGGGGAGGGGGGGGGGGGGGTGGGGGAGGGGGTGGGGGGGTGGGGGGGGGGGGGGGGGGGGGGGGGGGGGGGGGGGGGGTGGGGGGGGGGGGTGGGGGGGGTGTGGGGGGGGGGGGGGGGGGGGGGGGGGGGGAGGGGTGAGGGGGGGGGGGAGGGGAGGGTGTGGGTGGTGGGGGGTGGGGGGGGGGGGGGGGGGGGGGGGGGGGGGTGGGGGGGGGGGGGGGGGTGGGGGGGGGGGGGGGGGTGGGGGGGGGGGGGGGGGGGGGGGGGGGGGGGGGGGGGGGGGGTGTGGGGGGGTGGGGTGAGGGGGGGGGGGGGGGTGGGGGGGGTGTGTGTGGTTGGGAGGTGTGTGTGTGAGTGTGAGGGGGTGTTTGGGTATGAGAGTGTGTGTGGTGAGTGTGAGGGGGGTGGTTGAGTATGAGAGTGTGTGTGTGAGGTGTGAGGGGGTGTATGAGTATGAGGTGTGTGTGTGAGTGGTGAGGGGGTGTATGAGTATGAGAGTGTGTGTGTGAGTGTGAGGGAGTGTATGAGTTTGAGAGTGTGGGTGGTGTGGTGTGAGGGAGGTGTATGAGTAGGAGAGTGGGGGTGTGAGTGTGAGGGGGTGTTGAGTATGAGAGTGGGTGTGTGTGTGTGTGGGGTGTGTATGAGTTATGAGAGTGTGTGGGTGAGTGTGAGGGGGTGTATGAGTATGAGAGTGTGTGTGTGAGTGTGAGGGGGTGTATGAGTATGAGAGTGGGTGTGTGAGTGTGTGGGGTGTATGAGTATGAGGTGTGTGTGTGAGTGGTGAGGGGTGTATGAGTGTGAGAGTGTGTGTGTGAGTGTGAGGGGGTGTATGAGTATGGAGTGTGTGTGTGAGGTGTGGGGGGTGTATGAGTATGGAGGTGGGTGTGTGAGTGTGAGGGGTGTGTAGGAGTATGAGAGTGTGTGTGTGGTGTGGGGAGGGGGTGGTGGGAGTGGGGTGTGTGGGGTTGGAGGTGGGGTGGGGGGTGGGAGGGAGTGAGGAGAGGTGGGTGTGTGAGTGTGAGGGGTGTATGAGTATGAGAGGTGTGTGTGTGAGGTGTGAGGGGGTGTATGAGTTGTGAGTGGTGTGTGGTGTGAGGGGTGTATGAGGATGAGGTGTGTGTGTGAGTGTGAGGGGGTGTTGAGTATGAGAGTGTGTGTGTGAGTGTGAGGGGGTGTATGAGTATGGAGTGTGTGTGTGAGGTGTGAGGGGGTGTTGGTGTGGGGGGGGTGTGTGTGGGGTGTGGAGGGGGGTGTGTGAGTGTGAGAGTGTGTGTGTGAGTGTGAGGGAGGTGTATGAGTATGAGAGTGTGTGTGTGTGTGAGGGGGTGTATGAGTATGAGGTGGTGTGTGTGGTGTGAGGGGGGTGTGATGAGGATGAGAGTGGTGGGTGTGAGTGTGAGGGGGGTGTTGGAGTAGGGTGTGTGTGTGAGTGTGAGGGGGGTGGTTGAGTATGAGAGTGTGTGTGGAGTGTGAGGGGGTGTTGAGTATGAGAGTGGGGTGTGTGAGTGGTGAGGGGGTGTATGAGTATGAGAGTGTGTGTGGAGTGTGAGGGGGTGTTAGTTGGAGAGTGTGTGTGTGGTGTGAGGGGGTGTATGAGTTGGGGTGTGGTGAGTGGAGGGGGGTATGGTGGGGTGTGTGGAGTGTGAGGGGGTGTATGAGTATGAGAGTGTGTGTGAGGGTGAGGGGGTGTATGAGTATGAGAGTGTGTGTGTGAGTGTGAGTGGAGTGTATGAGTATGAGAGGTGGTGTGTGAGTGTGAGGGGGGTATGTGTATGAGAGTGTGTGTGTGAGTGTGAGGGTGTATGAGGTTGAGAGTGTGTGTGTGAGTGTGAGGGGGTGTATGAGTATGAGAGTGTGTGTGGAGTGTGACGGGGGTGAGGTTGAGTATGAGATTGTGTGTGTGGAGTGTGGAGTGTTTGAGTATGAGGTGTGTGTGTTGTGAGTGCGAGGGGGTGTAGAGTTATGAGAGTTTGTGTGTGAGTGTGAGGGGGTGTATGAGTATGAGAGTGTGTGTGTGAGTGAGAGGG